>NC_089221.1:49800870-50121836 GCF_963924675.1 Phocoena phocoena
TTGTTTGTTTTTTTGTTATTGAGCTGCATGAGCTGCTTGTAAATTTTGGAGATTAATCCTTTGTCAGTTGCTTCATTTGCAAATGTTTTCTCCCATTCTGAGGGTTGTCTTTTGGTCTTGGTTATGGTTTCCTTTGCTGTGCAAAAGCTTTGAAGTTTCATTAGGTCCCATTTGTTTATTTTTGTTTTTATTTCCATTACTCTAGGAGGTGGGTCAGAAAGGATCTTGCTGTGATTTATGTCATAGAGTGTTCTTCCTATGTTTTCTTCTAAGAGTTTGATAGTTTCTGGCCTTACATTTAGGTCTTTAATCCATTTTGAGCTTATTTTTGTGTATGGTGTTAGGGAGTGATCTAATCTCATACTTTTACATGTACCTGTCCAGTTTTCCCAGCACCATTTATTGAAGAGGCTGTCCTTTCTCCACTGTACATTCCTGCCTCCTTTATCAAAGATAAGGTGTCCATATGTGCGTGGGTTTATCTCTGGGATTTCTATCCTGTTCCACTGATCTATCTTTCTGTTTTTGTGCCAGTACCATACTGTCTTGATTACTGTTGCTTTGTAATATAGTCTGAAGTCAGGGAGCCTTATTCCTCCAGCTCCTTTTTTCGTTCTAAAGATTGCTTTGGCTATTCGGGGTCTTTTGTGTTTCCATACAAACTGCGAAATTTTTTGTTCTAGTTCTGTGAAAAATGCCAGTGGTAGTTTGATAGGGATTGCATTGAATCTGTAGATTGCTTTGGGTAGTAGAGTCATTTTCACAATGTTGATTCTTCCCATCCAAGAACATGGTATATCTCTCCATCTATTGGTATCATCTTTAATTTCTTTCATCAGTGTCTTATAATTTTCTGCATACAGGTCTTTCGTCTCCTTAGGTAGGTTTATTCCTAGATATTTTATTCTTTTTGTTGCAATGGTAAATGGGAGTGTTTTCTTGATTTCACTTTCAGATTTTTCATCATTAGTATATAGGAATGCCAGAGATTTCTGTGCATTAATTTTGTATCCTGCTACTTTACCAAATTCATTGATTAGCGCTAGTAGTTTTCTGGTAGCATCTTTAGGATTCTCTATGTATAGTATCATGTCATCTGCAAACAGTGACAGCTTTACTTCTTCTTTTCCGATTTGGATTCCTTTTATTTCCTTTTCTTCTCTGATTGCTGTGGCTAAAACTTCCAAAACTATGTTGAATAAGAGTGGTGAGAGTGGGCAACCTTGTCTTGTTCCTGATCTTAGTGGAAATGCTTTCAGTTTTTCACCATTGAGGATGATGTTTGCTGTGGGCTTGTCATATATGGCTTTTATTATGTTTAGGAAAGTTCCCTCTATGCCTACTTTCTGGAGGGTTTTTATCATAAATGGGTGTTGAATTTTGTGGAAAGCTTTCTCTGCATCTATTGAGATGATCATATGGTTTTTCTCCTTCAATTTGTTAATATGGTTTATCACATTGATAGATTTGCGTATATTGCAGAATCCTTGCATTCCTGGAATAAACCCCACTTGATCATGGTGTATGATCCTTTTAATGTGCTGTTGGATTCTGTTTGCTAGTATTTTGTTGAGGATTTTTGCATCTATGTTCATCAGTGATATTGGCCTGTAGTTTTCTTTCTTTGTGACATCCTTGTCTGGTTTTGGTATCAAGGTGATGGTGGCTTCGTAGAAGGAATTTGGGAGTGTTCCTCCCTCTGCTATATTTTGGAAGAGTTTGAGAAGGATAGGTGTTAGCTCTTCTCTAAACGTTTGATAGAATTCACCTGTGAAGCCATCTGGTCCTGGGCTTTTGTTTGTTGGAAGGTTTTTAATCACAGTTTCAATTTCAGTGCTTGTGATTGGTCTGTTCATATTTTCTATTTCTTCCTGATTCAGTCTTGGCAGGTTGTGCATTTCTAAGAATTTGTCCATTTCTTCCAGATTGTCCATTTTATTGGCATAGAGTTGCTTGTAGTAATCTCTCATGATTTTTTTTATTTCTGCAGTGTCAGTTGTTACTTCTCCTTTTTCATTTCTAATTCTATTGATTTGAGTCTTCTCCCTTTTTTTCTTGATGAGTCTGGCTAGTGGTTTATCTATTTTGTTTATCTTCTCAAAGAACCAGCTTTTAGTTTTATTGATCTTTGCTATCGTTTCCTTCATTTCTTTTTCATTTATTTCTGATCTGATTTTTATGATTTCTCTCCTTCTGCTAGCTTTGGGGCTTTTTTGTTCTTCTTTCTCTAATTGCTTGAGGTGCAAGGTTAGGTTGTTTATTCGAGGTGTTTCTTGCTTCTTAAGGTGGGCTTGTATTGCTATAAACTTCCCCCTTAGGACTGCTTTTGCTGCATCCCATAGGTTTTGGGTCGTTGTGTCTCCATTGTCATTTGTTTCTAGGTATTTTTTTATTTCCTCTTTGATTTCTTCAGTGATCACTTCATTATTAAGTAGTGTATTGTTTAGCCTCCATGTGTTTGTATTTTTTACAGATCTTTTCCTGTAATTGATATCTAGTCTCATGGCGTTGTGGTCGGAAAAGATACTTGATACAATTTCAGTTTTCTTAAATTTACCAAGGCTTGATTTGTGACCCAAGATATGATCTATCCTGGAGAATGTTCCATGAGCACTTGAGAAAAATGTGTATTCTGTTGTTTTTGGATGGAGTGTCCTATAAATATCAATTAAGTCCATCTTGTTTAATGTATCATTTAAAGCTTGTGTTTCCTTATTTATTTTCATTTTGGATGATCTGTCCATGGATGAAAGTGGGGTGTTAAAGTCCCCTACTATGAATGTGTTACTGTTGATCTCCCCTTTTATGGTTGTTAGTATTTGCCTTATGTATTGTGGTGCTCCTATGTTGGGTGCATAAATATTTACAATTGTTATATCTTCTTCTTGGATCGATCCCTTGATCATTATGTAGTGTCCTTCTTTGTCCCTTTTAATAGTCCTTATTTTAAAGTCTATTTTGTCTGATATGAGAATTGCTACTCCAGCTTTCTTTTGGTTTCCATTTGCATGGAATATCTTTTTCCATCCCCTTACTTTCAGTCTGTATGTGTCTCTAGGTCTGAAGTGGGTCTCTTGTAGACAGCATATATAAGGGTCTTGTTTTTGTATCCATTCAGCCAATCTGTGTCTTTTGGTGGGAGCATTTAGTCCATTTACATTTAAGGTAATTATCGATATGTATGTTCCTATTTCCATTTTATATATTGTTTTGGGTTCGCTACTATAGGTCATTTCCTTCTCTTGTGTTTCGTGTCTAGAGAAGTTCCTTTAGCATTTGTTGTAAAGCTGGTTTGGTGGTGCTGAACTCTCTCAGCTTTTGCTTGTCTGTAAAGGTTTTGATTTCTCCATCAAATGTGAATGAGATCCTTGCTGGGTAGAGTAGTCTTGGTTTCAGGCTATTCTCCTTCATCACTTTCAGTATGTCCTGCCACTCCCTTCTGGCTTGTAGGGTTTCTGCTGAGAGATCAGCTGTTAACCTTATGGGGACTCCCTTGTGTGTTATTTGTTGTTTTTCCCTTGCTGCTTTTAATATGCTTTCTTTGTATTTAATTTTTGACAGTTTGATTAATATGTGTCTTGGCGTGTTTCTCCTTGTATTTATCCTGTATGGGACCCTCTGTGCTTCCTGGACTTGATTAACTATTTCCTTTCCCATATTAGGGAAGTTTTCAACTATAATCTCTTCAAATATTTTCTCAGTCCCTTTCTTTCTTTCTTCTTCTTCTGGAACCCCTATAATTCGAATGTTGGTGCGTTTCATGTTGTCCCAGAGGTCTCTGAGACTGTCCTCAGTTCTTTTCATTCTTTTTTCTTTATTCTGCTCTGCAGTAGTTATTTCCACTACTTTATCTTCCAGGTCACTTATCCGTTCTTCTGCCTCAGTTATTCTGCTATTGATCCTATCTAGAGTGATTTTAATTTCATTTATTGCATTGTTCATCGTTGCTTGTTTCATCTTTAGTTCTTGTAGGTCCTTGTTAACTGTTTCTTGCATTTTGTCCATTCTACTTCCAAGATTTCGGATCATCCTTACTATCATTATTCTGAATTCTTTTTCAGGTAGATTGCCTATTTCCTCTTCATTTGTTAGGTCTGGTGGGTTTTTATCTTGCTCCTTCATCTGCTGTGTGTTTTTCTGTCTTCTCATTTTGCTTATCTTACTGTGTTTGGGGTCTCCTTTTTGCAGGCTGCAGGTTCGTAGTTCCCGTTGTTTTTGATGTCTGTCTCCAGTGGCTAAGGTTGTTTCAGTGGGTTGTGTAGGCTTCCTGGTGGAGGGGACTAGTGCCTGTGTTGTGCTGGATGAGGCTGGATCTTGTCTCTCTAGTGGGCAGGTTCACGTCTGGTGGTGTGTTTTGGGGTGTCTGTGGCCTTATTATGATTTTAGGCAGCCTCTCTGCTAATGGGTGGGGTTGTGTTCCTGTCTTGCTAGTTGTTTGGCATAGGTTGTCCAGCACTGTGGCTTGCTGGTCGTTGAGTGAAGCTGGGTGCTGGTGTTAAGATGGAGGTCTCTGGGATATTTCCACCGTTTAATATTATGTGGAGCTGGGAGGTCTCTTGTTGACCAGTGTCCTGAAGTTGGCTCTCCTACCTCAGAGGCAGAGCCCTGACTCCTGGCTGGAGCACCAAGAGCCTTTCATCCACACAGCTCAGAATAAAAGGGAGAAAAAGTAGGGAGAATTAGTAGAAGTATGAGTAAAGAAAGAGGGAAAGGAGGAAAGGAAGGAAGGAAGAAAGAAGCAAAGAAGGAAAGAAAGGAGGGAGGGAGGGAGGGAGGGAGGAAGGAAGGAAGGAGGGAAAGAAGGAAAAAAAGACAGAAAGAAAGATGATACAGTAAAAATAAAATAAAGTATAATATAGTTATTGAATTAAAAAATATTTAGAAAAAAAAAAAGGGACGGATAGAACCTTAGGACAAATGTTGGAAGCAAAGCTATACAGAGAAAATCTTACACAGAAGCATACACATACACCTTCACAAAAAGAGGTAAAGGGGGAAAAATCATAAATCCTGCTCCCTGAGACCACCTCCTCAATTTGGGGTGATTCGTTGTCTAAAGGAGGGAGGGAAGGAAGGAAAGACAGAAAGAACGAAGGTAAAGTATAATAAAGTTATTACAATTAAACTTAATTATTAAGAAAAAGAATTTTTAAAAAAAAGTCATGGACGGATAGAGCCCTAGGACAAATGGTGGAAGCTAGAGTATACAGACTAGATGTCACACAGAAGCATACACGTACACATTCACAAAAAGAGGAAAAGGGAAAAAAATCATAGATCTCGCTCCTAAATTCCACCTCTTCAATTTGGGATCATTCCTTGTCTATTCAGGTATTCCACAGATGCAGGGTATATCAAGTTGATTGTGGAGCTTTAATCCGCTGCTTCTGTGGCTGCTGGGGGAGATTTCCCTTTCTCTTCTTTGTTCTCACAGCTCACAGGAGCTCAGCTTTGGATTTGGCCCTGCCTCTGCGTGTAGGTCGCTGGAGGGCGTCTGTTTTTTCGCTCAGACAGGACGGGGTTAAAGGAGCCGCTGATTCGGGGCCTCCTGCTCACTCAGGCCGGGGGTTGGGGGATGGGGGAAGGAGGGGCACTGCGTGCGGGGCCGGCCTGCGGCGGCAGAGGCAGCGTGACGTTGCGGCAGAGGCCGGCGTGACGTTGCACCAGCCTGAGGCCCGCCGTGTGCTGTCCCGGGGAAGTTGTCCCTGGATCCCGGGAACCTGGCAGTGGCAGGCTGCACAGGCTCTGCGGAAGAGGGGTGTGGAGAGTGACCTGTGTTCGCACACAGGCCCCTTGGTGGCGGCAGCAGCAGCCTTAGCGTCTCCCGCCCGTCTCTGGGGTTTGCGCTTTCAGCCGCGGCTCGCGCCCGTCTCGGGGGCTCGCGCCCTCAGCCGCGGCTCGCGCCCGTCTCTGGAGTTCCTTTAAGCAGCGCTCTTAAACCCCTCTCCTCGCGCACCAGGAAACAAAGAGGGAAGAAAAAGTCTCTTGCCTCTTCGGCCGGTGCAGGCTTTTCCCCGAACTCCCTCCCGGCTAGTCGTGGTGCACTAACCCCTTCAGGCTCTGTTCAAGCCGCCAACCCCAGTCCTCTCCCTGAGCTCCGTCCAAAACCAAAACCCGAGCCTCAGCTCGCAGCCCCGCCCGCCCCGGTGGGTGAGCAGCAAGCCTCTCGGGTTGGTGAGTGCTGGTCGGCACCGATCGTCTGTGCAGGAATCTCCCCGCTTTGCCCTCCGCACCCGTCGCTGTGCACTACTCCGCGGTCCCGAAACTCCCCCCTCTGCCTCCCGCAGTCTCCGCCCGCGGAGGGGCTTCCTAGTGTGTGGAAACTTTTCCTCCTTCACAGCTCCCTCCCACTGGTGCAGGTGCCGTCCTTATTCTTTTGTCTCTGTTTTTTCTTTTGCCCTACCCAGTTACGTGGGGAGTTTCTTGCCTTTTGGGAGGTCTGAGGTCTTCTGCCAGCCTTCAGTAGGAGTTCTGTAGGAGTTGTTCCACGTGTGGATGTATTTCTGGTGTATCCGTGGGGAGGAAGGCGATCTCCGCGTCTTACTCTTCCGCCATCTTCAAGGTCCCCCCCTACCATACTGTCTTGATTACTGTAGCTTTGTAGTGTGATCTGAAGTCAGGAAGCCTGATTCCTCCAGTTCCATTTTTCATTCTCAAGATTGCTTTGGCTATTTGGGGTCTTTTGTGTTTCCATACAAATTGTGAAATTTTTTGTTCTAGTTCTGTGAAAAATGCCAGTGGTAGTTTGATAGGGATTGCATTGAATCTGTAGATTGCTTTGGGTAGTAAGTCATTTTCACAATGTTGATTCTTCCAATCCAAGAACATGGTATATCTCTCCATCTATTGGTATCATCTTTAATTTCTTTCATCAGTGTCTTATAATTTTCTGCATACAGGTCTTTCGTCTCCTTAGGTAGGTTTATTCCTAGATATTTTATTCTTTTTGTTGCAATGGTAAATGGGAGTGTTTTCTTGATTTCACTTTCAGATTTTTCATCATTAGTGTATAGGAATGCCAGAGATTTCTGTGCATTAATTTTGTATCCTGCTACTTTACCAAATTCATTGCTTAGCTCTAGTAGTTTTCTGGTAGCATATTTAGGATCCTCTATGTATAGTATCATGTCATCTGCAAAGAGTGACAGCTTCACTTCTTCTTTTCCGATTTGGATTCCTTGTATTTCCTTTTCTTCTCTGATTGCTGTGGCTAAAACTTCCAAAACTATGTTGAATAAGAGTGGTGAGAGTGGGCAACCTTGTCTTGTTCCTGATCTTAGTGGAAATGCTTTCAGTTTTTCACCATTGAGGACGATGTTGGCTGTGGGTTTGTCACATATGGCCTTTATTATGTTGAGGAAAGTTCCCTCTATGCCTACTTTCTGCAGGGTTTTTATCATAAATGGGTGTTGAATTTTGTCAAAAGCTTTCTCTGCATCTATTGAGATGATCATATGGTTTTTCTTCTTCAATTTGTTAATATGGTGTATTACGTTGACTGATTTGCGTATATTGAAGAATCCTTGCATTCCTGGAATAAACCCCCCTTGATCATGGTGTATGATCCGTTTAATGTGCTGTTGGATTCTGTTTGCTAGCATTTTGTTGAGGATTTTTGCACCTATGTTCATCAGTGATATTGGCCTGTAGTATTTTTTCTTTGTGACATCCTTGTCTGGTTTTGGTATCAGGGTGATGGTGGCCTCGTAGAATGAGTTGGGGAGTGTTCCTCCCTCTGCTATACTTTGGAAGAGTTTGAGAAGGATAGGTGATAGCTCTTCTCTAAATGTTTGATAGAATTTGCCTGTGAAGCCATCTGGTCCTGGACTTTTGCTTGTTGGAAGATTTTTAATCACAGTTTCAATTTCAGTGCTTGTGATTGGTCTGTTCATATTTTCTATTTCTTCCTGATTCTGTCTTGGCAGGTTGTGCATTTCTAAGAATTTGTCCATTTCTTCCAGGTTGTCCATTTTATTGGCATAGAGTTGCTTGTAGTAATCTCTCATGATCTTTTGTATTTCTGCAGTGTCCGTTGTTACTTCTCCTTTTTCTTTTCTAATTCTATTGATTTCAGTCTTCTCCCTTATTTTCTTGATGAGTCTGGCTAATGGTTTATCAATTTTGTTTATCCTTTCAAAGGACCAGCTTTTAGTTTTATTGATCTTTGCTATCGTTTCCTTCATTTCTTTTTCATTTATTTCTGATCTGATTTTTATGATTTCTTTCCTTCTGCTAACTTTGGGGTTTTTTTGTTCTTCTTTCTCTAATTGCTTTAGGTGCAGGGTTAGGTTGTTTATTCGAGATGTTTCCTGTTTCTTAAGGTAGGATTGTATTGCTATAAACTTCCCTCTTAGAACTGCGTTTGCTGCATCCCATAGATTTTGAGTCGTCGTGTCTCCATTGTCATTTGTTTGTAGGTATTTTTTGATTTCCTCTTTGATTTCTTCAGTGATCACTTCGTTATTAAGTAGTGTATTGTTTAGCCTCCATTTGTTTGTATTTTTTACAGATCTTTTCCTGTAATTGATATCTAGTCTCATAGCGTTGTGGTTGGAAAAGATACTTGATACAATTTCCATTTTCTTAACTTTACCAAGGCTTGATTTGTGACCCAAGATATGATCTATCCTGGAGAATGTTCCATGAGCAGTTGAGAAAAATGTGTATTCTCTTGTTTTTGGATGGAATGGCCTATAAATATCAATTAAGTCCATCTTGTTTAATGTATCATTTAAAGCTTGTGTTTCCTTATTTATTTTCATTTTGGATGATCTGTCCATTGGTGAAAGTCGGGTGTTAAAATCCCCTACTATGAATGTGTTACTGTCGATTTCCCCTTTTATGGCTGTTAGTATTTGCCTTATGTATTGAGGTGCTCCTATGTTGGGTGCATAAACATTTACAATTCTTATATCTTCTTCTTGGATCGATCCCGTGATCATTATGTAGTGTCGTTCTTTGTCTCTTCTAATAGTCTTTATTTTAAAGTCTATTTTGTCTGATATGAGAATTGCTACTCCAGCTTTCTTTTGGTTTCCATTTGCATGAAATACCTTTTTCCATCCCCTTACTTTCAGTCTGTATGTGCCTCTAGGTCTGAAGTGGGTCTCTTGTAGACAGTAAATATATGTGTCTTGTTTTTGTATCCATTCAGCCAATCTGTGTCTTTTGGTGGGAGCATTTAGTCCATTTACATTTAAGGTAATTATCGATATGTATGTTCCCATTCCCATTTTCTTAATTGTTTTGGGTTCGTTATTGTAGGTCTTTTCCTTCTTTTGTGTTTCTTGCCTAGAGAAGTTCCTTTAGCAGTTGTTGTAGAGCTGGTTTGGTGGTGCTGAACTCTCTCAGCTTTTGCTTGTCTGTAAAGGTTTTAATTTCTCCATCAAATCTGAATGAGATCCTTGCTGGGTAGAGTAATCTTGGTTGCATGTTTTTCTCCTTCAGCACTTTCAATATGTCCTGCCAGTCCCTTCTGGCTTGCAGAGTTTCTGCTGAAAGATCAGCTGTTAACCTTATGGGGATTCCCTTGTGTGTTATTTGTTGTTTTTCCCTTGCTGCCTTTAATATGCTTTCTTTGTATTTAATTTTTGACAGTTTGATTAATATGTGTCTTGGCGGTTTTCTCCTTGGATTTATCCTGTATGGGACTCTCTGTGCTTCCTGGACTTGATTAACTATTTCCTTTCCCATATTAGGGAAGTTTTCAACTATAATCTCTTCAAATATTTTCTCAGTCCCTTTCTTTTTCTCTCCTTCTTCTGGAACCCCTATAATTCGAATGTTGGTGCATTTAATGTTGTCCCAGAGGTCTCTGAGACTGTCCTCAGTTCTTTTCATTCTTTTTTCTTTATTGTGCTCTGCATTAGTTATTTCCACTATTTTATCTTCCAGGTCACTTATCTGTTCTTCTGCCTCAGTTATTCTGCTATTGATCCCATCTAGAGTATTTTTAATTTCATTTATTGTGTTGTTCATCATTGTTTGTTTCATCTTTAGTTCTTCTAGGTCCTTGTTAAGTGTTTCTTGCATTTTGTCTATTCTATTTCCAAGATTTTGGATCATCTTTACTATCATTATTCTGAATTCTTTTTCAGGTAGACTGCCTATTTCCTCTTCATTTGTTAGGTCTGGTGGGTTTTCATCTTGCTCCTTCATCTGCTCTGTGTTTTTCTGTCTTTTCATTTTGCTTACCTTACTGTGTTTGGGGTCTCCTTTTTGCAAGCTGAAGGTTTGTAGTTCCTGTTGTTTTTAGTGTCTGTCCCCAGTGGCTAAGGTTGGTTCAGTGGGTTGTGTAGGCTTCCTGGTGGAGGGTACTAGTGCTTGTGTTCTGGTGGATGAGGCTGGATCTTGTGTTTCTGGTGGGCAGGTCCATGTCTGGTGGTGTGTTTTGGGGTGTCTGTAGACTTACTATGATTTTGGGCAGCCTCTCTGCTAATGCATGGTGTTGTGTTCCTGTCTTGTTAGTTGTTTGGCATAGGATGTCCAGCACTATAGCTAGTCGGTCGTTGAGTGAAGCTGGGTGCTGGTGTTGAGATGGAGATCTCTGGGAGATTTTCGCCGTTTGATATTATATGCAGCTGGGAGGCCTCTTGTGGACCAGTGTCCTGAAGTTGGCTCTCCCACCTCAGAGGCACAGCACTAACTCCTGGCTGCAGCACCAAGAGCCTTTCATCCACACGGCTCCTTAATGTGGGATGATTCGTTGTCTATTCATGTATTCCACAGATGCAGGGTACATCAAGTTGATTGTGGAGCTTTAATCCGCTGCTTCTGAGGCTGCTGGGAGAGATTTCCCTTTCCCTTCTTTGTTCTCACAGCTCCCAGGGGCTCAGCTTTGGATTTGGCCCCGCCTGTGCGTGTAGGTCGCCGGGAGGGCGTCTGTTCTTTGCTCAGACAGGACGGGGTTAAAGGAGCCGCTGATTCGGAGGCTCTGGCTCACTCAGGCCGGGGGGCAGGGAGGGTCACAGAGTGCGGGGTGGGCCTGCTGCGGCAGAGGCCAGTGTGATGTTGCCAGCCTGGGGCGCGCCGTGAGTTCTCCCGGGGGAGTTGTCCCTGTATCCCGGGACCCCGGCGGTGGTGGGCTGCACAGGCTCCCCGGAAGGGGGGTGTGGATAGTGACCTGTGCTCGCACACAGGCTTCTTGGTGGCGGCAGCGGCAGCCTTAGCGTCCCATGTCCGTCTCTGGGGTCCACACTTTGAGCCGCGGCTCGCGCCCGTCTCTGGAGCTCCCCCAAGCAGCGTACTCAATCCCCTCTCCTCGCGCACCAGGAAATAAAGAGGGAAGAAAAAGTCTCTTGCCTCTTAGCAGGTCCAGACTTTTCCCCGGACTCCCTCCCGGCTAGCCGCGGCGCACTAACGCCCTGCAGGCTGTGTTCACGCCGCCAACCCCTGTCCTCTCCCGGCGCTCCGACCGAAGCCGGAGCCTCAGCTCCCAGCCCCCGCCTGCCCCGGCGGGTAAGCAGACAAGCCTCTCGGCTGGTGAGTGCCAGTGGCCCTGATCCTCTGCGCTGGAATCTCTCCGCTTTGCCCTCCGCACCCCTGTTGCTGTGCTCTCCTCTGCGGCTCCGAAGCTCCCCCACTGCGCCACCTGCAGTCTCCGCCCGCGAAGGGGCTTCCTAGTGTGTGGACACTTTTCCTCCTTCACAGCTCCCTCCTGCTGGTGCAGGACCCGTTCCTATCCTTTTGTCTCTGTTTATTTTTTTCTTTTGCCCTACCCAGGTACGTGGGGGGTTTCTTGCCTTTTGGGAGGTCTGAGGTCTTCTGCCAGCGTTCAGTAGGTGCTCTGTAGGAGTTGTTCCACGTGTAGATGTATTTCTGGTGTATTCTTGGGGAGGAAGGTGATCTCCGCGTCTTACTCTTCCGCCATCTTCCCGGAAGTCGCTCAGACGTTTTCTACTGCTATTGTCAAACACTTTTGGCTGTGTGTGAGGGTCAGGTCCCTGTGTCTGCTTCCAGTGTTGTGTTAAGCTGTACAAAATCAATAAAAGCAAAGATTTCCCTTTTTTGTTAGAGAGTCAGTCTGGAGACCTCAGAGATCGGGGTTGAGTGGAAAATCCAGGAAGAGTAACTACCCCCATCTGCACCCCAGGAAGGGAAGGAGTGATTTTTCTGATTTCAAGAAAAGCAACAAAGATTTGCTCAACTCAAGGATATAATTAGATGACAAGTTTTTTTGAGAGTAGCAAGTTCCCTTTCAACAGATTTTGTATTTCTGAATTTGGAAGACGATAGAAGAAAGTCAAGATCATTTGAAAAGGACTAATTATAACAGTTTCTCCTTTGAATTGACACTAAGTGGGTGGCAGAGGTGGAAACACCCTTATCACGTCAATATTTTCATGTCTATATGATGAAGAAGGGGGAATGGTTATATTTTTAGCATTTAGCATGTTGACAGCCATTGATTTAAAAATGAGCGCAGTTTGTAAAGATCTCATGATGACTAACACAAGAGCTTTTCAAGTTATTTAAACAGTCTTTGGCTTTCCTTTACCATCACCCTATATAAAACTGTCAAGGAAATTAAGCTTCCCACTCTTGTTTTGGGGCACTAATCCCTGCAACATTCTGTGAATTTGTTCCACCTCAGTCCATCCATTTTCACACACTGTCTCCTGGTCTCCAGAGAGGTGGCCTCCAGGAGCCAACCCTCAGCTCACAGCTCCCTGGTGCCCCCCCTCTTTTCCATTCCAGCCCCTCTCTCGACACTAACTTGCTGACGGCTATGTTCCATTTTCTCGGGCTCTTGGATTCTTGTGTCACCTCTGATGGGTTGCTGTGTTGCACCTCCCTGGAGCATGGTTCCATGCTAACACAGGGCTTGTGGAGACGCACAGGTGTAAAGGTTCTGCCCTGTAAAGGTTCAGCGAGGAGGTGTTTTGGTGACTTCTCCAAATGTTGATGATTATCCTCACCCTTCACCAGCACTGGGTTAGTCCTCTCTGCTGCTTTCAGTCTGGGCTACAAGTCACACATCCAAGGCACGAGGACCCCTAATGAGCACTTCCTGTCTACATTTACATAATAGGGAAGGCTGCTGGCCCATCCCTTCTGCAATTTTGCAGTAAATGATCGGACAAGGTTCTGCTGGATATAGGCACTCACTGAATATTTTCTGCACAGTTAGACTCCATGAACTCTGTTTGGTGGTGTTTTATTATATCTCCAGCTCTTCTCCTCCCAGAAAAGAAATCCCATATTTTATTTTTTTGGCCTGGAGTTCTCTCAACAATACTGGAGTAGAAATGGATGAGAACTCCAGTGAACTGAATTTGAAGGAATCTCCTTTCTTTCATGTTTTCCTAGAAGCCTCCAAATGGAGACCTTTTTTTTTTTGAGGAAACTATTATAGGATGCTTGAGTAATACTTGAAAATAGCTATAGCATGCGAAGGATTCCAATGCCATTGGTCAGAGCGTATGATAGGAGGCAAAGCTTTTGACTAGCTTCTTCAAGACCTGACTTACCCGGTATTTAGCTTATGTGACCTTAGGAAAGTTCCTTAACCTCTCTATGCCTCAGGTTATTCATTAGGTGTTAACCCCACCTTAAACACCTTCTTTAATTTCCTTAACACTTCCTTGACATTCTAATCCCTGGACTCTGCGAATACTACCCTATATGGTAAAAGGGTGAATTATAACTTATAGGACAAAAGGTGGGATTAAATTAAGGATATTGAGGTAGAGAGATTATCTTGGATAATCAGGGTGAGCCCTAAATCCGTCACACGTATCCTTAATAAGAGGGAAACTGAGGGACGTTTTATTACACGGACAGAAGAGGAGAGGGTGGTGTGACCACAGAGACAGAGATTGGAGTGATGCAGCCCCGAGACAAGGAATGCTGGCGGCCACCAGAAGCTGCGAGAAGCGGGACTGACCCTCTCGTAGACTCTCCAGAGGGAGCGTGGCCTTGCCAGCAGACACCTCAGTTTCGACCCAGTGAAACCGATTTTGGACTTTGGGCCTCCAGGACTGTGAGAATCCATTCCAGTTATTTTCCCCCACCAAGACGCACTGAAGCCTTGCTCTTGCTTTGGGCTGCTTTTTCACTTTCCCCGACATTATATTTTGCCCTTGTCCCTCTTGCTAACCTCACTTTCTGACCCTCCAGGGTAGCAGCATGAGTAGGAGAAGAGAAGAGGCCGGGAAAGCTGGAGCTTGACTGATGCCATGAGGAGCTGGCATTCTGTCCTCGAGTCTGGCAGGTGTTGAAAGTGGACTCCTTTCTTTATTTGCACTTTTGTAGGTTCTTCAGAGACCTCCTGTCCCCACCTGCTTCTGCTCATCCCAATGGCCGGTGATCTCTCACCTGCACTTTCTCTTAGAGAGGGCAGTGCTCCCAGTGTGGTTTGTTGCCTCCTCTTGCTCAGCCCGAGGCATCTGCTGGTGCTTCTGGCATCTTGCTGCCCCTTTAGGCAGCCATCTGAGAGAGCATCTAAGAGGGCCTCCTGCTGGTGCCCTCACAAGAGGGACCTGCGTCTAGTCCTCAACGACGGGCCATACCAGATGTCAGACTCTCCAGGTGTTCTTGCTGTGGCCCCTTTCCTTAGGCTAGAAGCCAGAGACCCCTGAAGAAGTATCTGGGCTCAGCATACCAATAGGTCTCTCATAAATGTTTCTCCTAATTCTAACCCTTATCATTTTATGTGAGAGAAGACTGGGTGTGAGATATGAGAGTGGTTCAAAGGTCAGAGTCACATGAATGAACTCTGATCACCTTGAATGTAAATCCTACACACGATTGTCTCACATCCACTCTAGAATGTGGCAATTTTAGTTCTGGTGCCTCAACTAAAACTTCTAGTTCACATCTTCTTATATCTCTGTTTACCAGAGGGACCACGTACTGGAGCCATTATTCAACTGCAAAGGTGTTTCTGTTCTATTCCTCCTGAATTTTTGGAAGATAACATTACTTGAAAGCTCACCTTGGTAATATGACCAGCATTCTGGTCAGGATTTGCACCCAATCCTTGCTCCCTGAATGTACTCAGTACATTGTTAAAATTCAATAAATGGCAAATAATATTAACTCATAAAACAAGAGTCTCTACCAAAGAAGATCAAAGAGCTGTTGTGTGCTCTGGGGAGTCTCAAAGTGTTCCAGGGAAGAACCCCTGGGATTCTGCTCAGAGCTGGAATGGAGCTGTCTGGTTCTTCCCTGAGGGAAGAACTGTGGGCTTATGGCCTCTGCTTAGTAGGGTGAAATCCTTCTCATGACTTGCATATGAACTAGGCAGAGGTGACTTCTTTGAAAAGCACTGTGAAGGTGTTGATGCAGTCTTTGTGCTTGGCCTGTTGTATTGACTGAAAACTGAGCAGAGCACCAAAGTTAATTCAGCTCAGTAGTTAATATGACGTGTGGTTATTAACAGGACAGACTTGATGATCATTGCTCTGTGCTCAACTGGCAGGGTACTAAGGAAAAAAGTATATATATTAACTGGTAAACAGAGCATGTATGCATTCATAATACTAATGTTTTCTGGGAGAAGAAATAAGAAACTGCTAGTTTTTACAGAGATAGATTTTATTCTGATGTGGAACCAGGAAGATGACACTTAGCCTCTGTATGGACAGGCCACTCAAGATGGCCGTTCTCTTGCTCTCTGTACATCCCCTGCTTGACCAGTGCCTGCTTCACCTACACCCCACACACAAGGCTGACCTTCCTATGTACTTGCCCCAGACCCCAGCTAGTGATTGTTCTTATCAAAGGGGCGGTGAGGGGTGTGCCCCTCTGCTGGTTTCCCTGATTACTAATGAACCCACCTGATGTCAGTTCCCCTATAACTGGAAGTTTCCCCTTCCCTCCCTGGAGCAAAGCCTGCCGCCATGTCCTGCACGCCATCTGCTGCACGTGGTGACGTGTCACTCCAGGACCTTGCTCCAGACATGTAAGCTCCCCCATCCATTAACCCATTAATGTCCCTATTGCTGACTCTGGTCTCTTTCTTCGTTCTCGAAGCTGGGCAAGCGCAGGCCTTGTAGGTCTGTGGGGTGTAGCCCAACAGCCTCCATTACCAAGTTAAACCATTCTGATCTTAAAGAAACAACCCCATCACTCACTTGCCTTAACTCAGTTGGCTATTGCTGCATAACAAACTACCCCCAAATTAGCTTAAAACAATAAGCATCACTAACATTAGAGAAATACAAATCAAAACTACAATGAGGTATCACCTCACACGGGTCAGAATGGCCATCATCAAAAAATCTACACACAGTAAATGCTGCAGAGGGTGTGGAGAAAAGGGAACCCTCCTACACTGCTAGTGGGAATGTAAATTGATACAGCCACTGTGGAGAACAGTATGGAGGTTCCTTAAAAAACTAAAAATAGAACTACCATATGACCCAGCAATCCCACTACTGGGCATATACCCTGAGAAAACCACAATTCACAAAGAGTCATGTACCACAATATTCATTGCAGCTCTATTTACAATAACCAGGACATGGAAGCAACCTAAGTGTCCATCGACAGATGAATGGATAAAGAAGATGTGGCACATATATACAATGGAATATTACTCAGCCATAAAGCGAAACGAAATTGAGTTATTTGTGGTGAGGTGGATGGACCTAGAGTCTGTCATACAGAGTGAAGTAAGTCAGAAAAAAAACCAAACCATATGCTAACACATATATACGGAATCTAAAAAAAAAAAAAAAGGTTCTGGTGAACCTAGGAGCAGGACAGGAATAAAGACACAGACTTAGAGAATGGACTTGAGGACACAGGGAGGGGGAAGCATAAACTGGGACGAAGTGAGAGAGTAGCATTGACATATATACACAACTGAATATAAAATAGACAGCTAGTAGGAAGCAGCTCCATAGCACAGGGAGATCAGCTTGGTGCTTTGTGACCACCTAGAGGGGTGGGATAGGGAGTGTGGGAGGGAGACGCTAGAGGGAGGGGATATGGGGATATATGTATACATATAGCTGATTCACTTTGTTATACAGCAGAAACTAACACAACATTTTAAAGTAATTATACTCCGATAAAGATGTTAAAAAAAAAAAAAGGCATTTCTTATTGCCGATGGTCTACCCATCAGCTGGATGATCCTTCTGGTCTTAGCCTGGCTGACAAACGTGACTTCAGCCAGCTGTGGGATGGGCATGCTGCTCTGCTGATCTTGGCTGGGCTTTTGTGGGCTTTGTTGGAATAACCGGTTCTCCTCCATGTGGTCTCATCCTCCAGCAGGCTAGCCCAATTTGTTCACATGGTCATGGAAGGTTTCAATAGAAAAGAGTGGGAATGTGCAAGGGCTCCTGTGGACCAGGCTTGGAACAAGGGCTCCATCACATCTGTTGTGTTCTATTAGTCAAAGCTCAGATGCAGGAAGTGGGGAAGAAACTCCAGATTGTGATGGGAGGAGCCATAAATCACATTGCAGGGAGCATGGAGACCCCGAAAGCCTTAACTGGGCCATCAGTGCAATCAGCCTACCATACTCCCCAGGCAGAAAATGCATGAAGCTGCCATACTATTTTACTGTGTGCTCAGAGGCTTTCAAACCCCAAATGCAGCTCTAACTAGAATCCTACCTGAGCACGTCCATCCCGGCTTGTGTCTGTCCTCACTTCCTACTATTATTGTGGAGTAGAATTGCTTGTAAGCATAATGCCTTGTAAGCATAATGCCATAATCCAGAGTTGCTAATTTAGATGCACAATATTCTAGTAAGAAACAAGAGGATTAGTTTTGTGATTAAGTCAGGGAAAGCAAAATTCCAGTTGGATAAGTGACTTGAATAAAAACTCTGGATTCTCAGTGAGTTTAAATATCACTATGGGTAAATAATGGCATTTCAACTTTAACGGATTCATTAATTCAACAGGCACTTATTGAGTGTTTACTAGGCACAGGATTTGACAAGCCAGGCCAAGCTCTCGACTCTACTGCACGTTAGAATCTGATTTAATTGGGCTTAGGTGGAACCTGGGTGTCAGTGTTTTCTGAAAGTTCCCCATGTGGTTCTAATGTGAGTCCAGGGTTCAGAACCACTGGATTAAATTACTGATTCAATTTGTGGAAACCAGTTTATTGAAGTACATCGTGGCTAGATTGTGGTTCTGAGTTTGTTTGTAAGTATTCATTTGTCAATCATCCTTAGGGAGACCTACCATAGGCATGATGCCATGTAATCTACTCTTATCAATGGGTGAGGGTGAGGTCACAGAAATCCTATATATGGAAAGGCTGTCTGGAGCCTGGGAGAGGAGCAGGGATGGTGAGATAAATAACATAGGGGGTAACTGGGGAACATGCTATGAAGGTTTAAGAAGGCTAGTGATAATGATAATGCACGTACCAATCACCTAATTTTATTAAAATGTAGACTCTGATCCAATATTGTGGACCCTGAGATTCTGCACTTTTATAAAGCTCCCAGCTGCTGCTGCTGGTCTGAGGCTCATCCTTTGAGTAACATGTTCTAGGAGTCTGTTATAGTTGCTGTGCTAAAAAGTTTAGACCTTGGTCTTACAGGGGATATTTTTCCAATAAAAAAATATATATTTTAAAATTTTATAGTGCAAGTCAAATGGAAGTTTGAATTTGCTTATAGACATTTGCTTTAAAACATAATTATGTCAAGCGAATCAGTCCACACACAGTACTTGGACTTTGGAGAATTAGCTCAAAATGGAAGCCCTCAAACAGCAACCAGCAACCAGTTCACCCCTTTGGAGGTAGCATGGTGAGTGGAAAGGGCGTGGGTTTGGAGTTACAAGGAGTGAGCTCAAATCTTTGCTGACACTTCCTGGGTATGTAACTTTGAGTAAGTTGAATAAACCTCGTGAGCTTCAATTTTCCATATGTAAAAGGGGAATGTTGAGTAAATTAAGCACCACCATATCTTCCTGAAGCAGCCGGCCCAGTGCCCAGGATGGAGCAGGCTCTTGTTGAATTGAAGTTATCCTTATGATGGTGCACCATCCACTGTGACAGGCAGTGCCAGTGCAGAGATGAGTTAGACTCAGACCCTGCTTGACATGTGGAGGGGAAGACAGACGAGAAAACCAGAAATGACAGCAGGCCTGATGGGTCTCCTGAGCCCACCTCCAGTACAGAGGTGCCTGATGCTTAGACAAGGGGACACCCTGCTTTCTTGTGTGTATTCTCATTGTCAGACAGGAGATCTTGTTTTCCAGCCCAAATGAGTAGAAAACTCAGCAGTCCTTTTTGCAAAAAGACTTGATTCTGACTCACTTTTTTTCCTCCCAAGGGGTTAAACTGAAAGACAGGTGGGTCTATTTTGGCTTCACAGGGAGACAGCATTTAAAATAGGAAAGAGTTCAAAATACCTTTGGAGCAATTGGTCTTTCTTTAGGGAGTAAGGAGAAACTGCAGATCAACTTAATCATTCTTCCTGGGGAAAAAAGAAAGGTAAAAGATAAGGAAGCAATTTCAGAGCTCCAGAAGGGAATAGGAACAGAGTTCTAGCTCTTCTGAAATTCATTTCAAGAGAACAGTTTGGTCACTGTATTTCATCGACTCCAATACAGGCTTGATGCCTGCCCAGAGCTACAAAAATTGAACCCCAACTCTGTTGCCACAGTTTATAGGATCAGAGACAAATGCCCTTGGATATCTTCTCTGGCATTGAAAGGAGTTAACAAATTCTTGTCAGATAATATGAGAGTAGCTGCTAAGGAAATTGTCATTTTAAAGCAATCAAGGGAGATATTGGAACTTCGGGGTGCTGAGAAACTAGAGAACTCAACACTGGATATTTGTCAATGGAGTCATCATATTTTGTTTTAGAATGTTTGGTGCACAAGTAACGGCTGGGATGGAAATGGGACAATTACCTCTGCAGTGTCAGTTGTCCTAAATCAAGTTCCATGGGGTGGGTGTTGAAATGCAGACTTCACAAGTAGGGTCTGACTCTCCCAGAATGAACCAGAGCTGCTTCCCGGTAACAGTGTGACACCCGTGGGAATGATTTGCATGTCTTCTGGAGGAAGGAAGGGAGAGAGCTGTGTCTGCCCCTTTCCTTCATCATTTTCTTTCCTCCTCAATTCATTCTCTCCAGGTCTTCCAGACATAGCTTTCTAGACCCCAAATCCGGTTACACGACATCTTGTCTCAAACACCCACAGGCTCCCCTTCCTATTGGCTATAGGATGCATTCCAAACCTTGGACACCCTCCCACCATGCTCCCTGCTCCAGTGCTCCAGCTGCTCAGAACATCTTCCATTCCCGGAAGAGCGCCCACTCCTGTGCCTGACATGTGTCGCCTTCTCCCCGCATCTTGCCTCTAAGTGCTGACGTATATTCCAGCACCCAGCTCAGGGGTCAACTCCTCCATGAAGCCTCCCTCTTCTCATTCAGGATCCAGGAGTCTCGCTTTTGACCTCTCATAGCTCTTGTGCATACCTCTTTAATAGCCCTATTTTTTTAAATTAATTTTTTATTGAAGTATAGTTGATTTACAATGTTGTGTTAGTTTCAGGTATACAGCAAAGTGATTCAGTTATACATATATATATATATATATATATTCAGATTTTTTTCTCATATAGGTTATCACAGAATATTGAGTAGAGTTCCCTGTGCTATACAGTAGGTCCTTGTTAGTTATCCATTTTATATATAGTAGTGTGTATATGTTACTCCCAAATTCCTAATTTATCCCTCACCCCCTTTCCCCTTTGGTAACCATAAGTTTGTTTTCTATGTCTGTGAGTTTCTGTTTTGAAAATAAGATCATTTGTATCTTTTTTTTTATTCCATATTTTTTGTATGATAATCTCTAGGTCCATCCATGTTGCTGCAAATGGCATTATTTTGTTCTTTTTTGTGGCTGAGTAATATTCCATGGTATATATGTACCACATCTTCTTTCTTTTTTTTTTTTTTGCGGTACGCGGGCCTCTCACTGTTGCGGCCTCTCCCGTTGTGGAGCACAGGCTCCGGACACGCAGGCCTAGCGGCCATGGCTCACGGGCCCAGCCACTCCGCGGCACGTGGGATCCTCCCGGACTGGGGCACAAACCCGCATCCCCTGCATTGGCAGGCGGGCTCTCAACCACTGCACCACCAGAGAAGCCCCACATCTTCTTTATTCATTCCTCGGTTGATGGACATTTAGGTTGCTTCCATGTCTTGACTATTGTAAATACTGCTGCTATGAACGTTGGCATGTTTAATAGCCCTTGCTACATTGTTTTAAGATTATTATTATTTTTTGTGTATCCCACTCTAGAGCTTGAGCTGTGTCCCTGGCATTTGGATAGGAGGCTGGCCTTGTTCTGCTTTTCCTGACTTAATTTATAAAGGTTTTGTATAATTTGACTGCTTGTGGTAAACCTGGCATCACAGAGATGTTTTAATAACACATGCAAGTATATGTGATTAATATCCTCTGATTTAGTAATTTTGTGGGTAAATTGTCAATCGGGAAATTGGTGCTCTCTTATTCTAAGGCTCAGGAAAGACTCAGAAGTCATCAGCTTGTATTGTACGACTATTCAGGGCTAGACTTGAGCTTTGGAGAGTTAGAAAGAACTATGAGAAAAATTCAGGTCTTCTCAAAGAATTTAATTTTGTCTGGGAGATAATATGAGCTAAGTGCTGAATTGTGGGTACAGAGAAATATCACATGCACATAACAGGTGTTCGGTAAAGACTAGTTCACTGGTGTGCATGTGAAACAAAAAGAAGACAGCTGATAGGAGAGGGTTATTTATTTCCACTTCTGAAATGACTGCAACCCGTTTGATGGTTAGAGTCTACTGTTTCATGCAAAGAGAAGGTGAGATTCTGCTGATTTTGAGGCTCATAGAAAAACTTCAGAAAAATTTCAGAGAATTACTTTAGCATCTTTCAGAGTCATCCATCATGTAACGGTCTCTCTCACTTCTTTGAAGGAGACTACTTGTGAAATTTTTATAGGATCCCATCTCTGAAGAGCTCAAAGTACTGAACGACACATACCAAGGCCATGATTTTATTTATATATTTAAAATGTGTATTTCTCTTGAAAACAAGTAAAGGACCAATATTTTGTACAATTTAATGTTTAGGACAAGGGGCAAATTTCCGTATAGGGCTTCACTAATATCCGGGGGTCATGCCATGAGGTCAGAATCTGACTGGTGCCCAGTGAGAGGCTGAGACGGTAGGTCTTAGGCTGCCACGTGGCGGGGGCTGGAAGGAGCGAGGCATTCAGAGACCCAAGAAGTGAGCCGCATGGGTAACTTGGGAACCTGGGGCACTGTAGACAAGTGCATTCACTTATGTCTGTGTTCCACATTTATTAAGCTTTTTTTTTTATGTTCGGGCCTATACACTAGGCAGTAGGGATACAGAAAAAAAGAAAAAAGAAAACTGCTCTACTCCTCAAGGTATTTGCAGCCCCGTGGGGGAGACAGACATAGAAATAAAAGTTTGGGAGACTTTGGACAACCATAGGCTACCTTGAAAACCCAGTGTTGGAAACTATTGCCTCAAGGTTATTTGCTGTATAAGGTGCTGGGAAAATGACCCCAAACAGGGGCTTCAGAACTGCTCCTCTGAACAACTTAAGGGGGAGGCCTGGGGAAGCCAGTCAGCAGCCTTGTTCCCAAGAGCAGATGCCGGGCTCCTCAGGCTTGTGGCCTCCATGTAGCGACCTCAGGCTCCTGTCTGTCCCCTCAGCTCTGCCACTCCTGAGGAGCATTGGGAAGCTGGGGGCCAGGGGATAGGCCCCAGGACATTTATTAGGTCCTGACTTTATAGGCGGAGCTTTCCTCTAGCTACAAAGAGGCTGAACTGTTCTTGCTTCCTAGGACAGACCTCTTTTGTTCCTTCTCCCTCAGGATATTCAAGCATAGTTTCTCCTTTCTGCATGGCTGGGCATGGTGCTAAGATGGGTCTGGAGATGTGCCTGGGCTGGGAAGACTCCAGTGGGTGACTTGATCAGCTCTACGCTAGGCCTTTAGGAGTAATACTCTCTCTCCTCTACTTTTCCTAGGAAAGTATTTCCTTGAGTTTATCTTCAGTGTGATAAAATCTAGAAGGCCGAAGTGAGGATGAGGGAAAGAGGCCTAGCGGCTGTCAGGCCTGCTTGTATCTTCTGGCTGTCATGCTGCAACTCTACACCACTCAGCCTAATTTACCAGGAGACTACGTTGAATTTTGGGCCAAAAGCCACAGGAGAAGGCACTTGAGGATTCAGGAATAGAGTTCCAAGCAAACACCGAGCCGTTATACCTGACAAGTTTGGACCAAAGTGTGAGAAACAGGATGGAAAAACATATCCTCCACTGACTGTGATTTGAGCAATTTAGGGATGGCTGCCATAGCTGCTACTCTAGAAAAACCTTAGCTCGGTAAAACATGGTCAAAAAGGACTAATTTGGGGATAAATAGCTCACAATTGCCTCTTGAGTCAGCCTGTAACAGCTCTGAATAAGAGTTTTCAGGGCTACCACGAGCCTTATGCTCTCAGACCCAGGTATGTGTCTTTTCTGCTTGCAGCACACAACTCTCTCCCATGGCTGAGACTCCCACGGGTCATTTCCTCCTTCTGGACACCTCAGACCTCCTTTTCTCTGTTTTGCGGGCTTGCCTCTCAACAGCTGTCCTGTGATTTAAATCCCACACCTCTACAGCCTCCCTAACCGGTTTAGCGCCCTCTTGAAGCAGTAATGCGGTGGCACCTTCTTATGTGTGAATACCCTGTTCTTGTATTGGTTGCATTTATCTGGCTCTGTGGATCTGAAGCCTGGCTTCACATTAGAACCACCTGGTATCTGTAGTCAGGTGCTGACGGCTGAGTCCCATCCCAGATGAATTGAATCAGCACCTCAAGGTGGGGTCCAGTGATTGTGAGGCACAGTGAGGGCCAAGAACTGCTGGTCTCAACCCTCCCTCCTACCGCATTTGGTTATTAACTTGTGGAGGCGCAGGCGTTGGTGGTGGTATGATGGCGTCTTCTACCTTGACTCTTCCCATCAATGCCGGTGAGTGCTCAGTACTCATGACTGACTCTGTGACTTCAGTGAAGGCTCCTTGGGCCTGGCTGGTTCTGCTGAGACCTTCTCAACTGTCAGTCTAACACCTGAGGGGCGGTGTGGAGAGAGCTGGGTGCATTTCCCATCTCTGCTGGAATGAGACAGCACTCCCAGGACCTTGCCCAGTTATCTTCGGAAGCAGGGCGCTGTTGCAGGCCAGATGAGAGAGAAAAAAAGGATAAACTTGTGAAAGAGGGACCTGGATGCTGCCAGACCCAGCTGTAGAGGTTTGAGTCTGATGGTAAGAGATTTAGGCTGTGCCTGGAGGAGAAAGAAGCCCATGCAGCAAGTCTCTATTGACTGAGAAACAACAAATATTTTCCACTGAGGTAGGAAGCAAGTTCATTAAGGCTCAGTCGGATTAGCTAGGCTGTCCACTGCTCAGAGAACTCAGCCAGACCCTGCAAATCTAGCCAAGGATGCTGGGCCAGCCTTCTACTGTGATTTCAGAGCAGCCATTTAAATGTACTTTTACTGTGATCCTACTGTGAATGAGGTTTGTGCTTTCAGGAAAGAAGCATCATCTTAATCATGTGTGGGGTCCTGGAAAAGACACTGAACTTGGAAGACGTGGATTTGAGCTTGACCTTGTTTGAGGCCGAGTGAGTTGCCTCTCAGAGGCTCAGTTTCCCCATCTGTAAGTTGGGTTGTGATACATGCTCTACTAAGGAGTGATGTGGGATAAATAAATGCCTTCTCCAGAAGGTGGCAGCACACCCTAGAAGTCACAGCCACCAACTGTTTTCATATAACTAGGGTCCCTCGTGGAAAGTCTGCAAGAAGCCAGGACATTCCCCCAACTGGAGTTCCTCACTTCTTGCCTAGATGGTGGTGGTTCAGCCCGGGTTCTAGTGACATAAACTATAGAACACAGCTGTCTGAAAACTCTTCCCCTAATAGGCTCTTGTTCCTTTAGCTGTCCCTGTCCTCACTCCAATCTCCCTTTGCCCCCTTTCTCCCCCACCCCCTGGCTTGGATCTCTGTGTACAAGTCTAGAGAATAAAACTGGAGATTCTTTACACTTTTTTTTTTTTTTTTTTTTTGTGGTACGTGGGCCTCTCACTGTTGTGGCCTCTCCCGTTGCGGAGCACAGGCTCCGGACGCGCAGGCTCAACGGCCATGGCTCACGGGCCCAGCCGCTCCACGGCATGTGGGATCTTCCCGGACCGGGGCACGAACCCATGTCCCCTGCATTGGCAGGCGGACTCTCACCAACTGCACCACCAGGGAAGCCCCTTTACACTTTTTTAATGCAACCTAATTCTCACTTGAGGAGAGAGGCGTGTAAAAGATGCTTTCTTCTTTGCTTGAATGTTTTAGAGTTTAACCAGTTGGTGGTGGTGGACTGAATAACAGAAAAAAAACAGCAAGGCGCATCCCCTTCTCAGCCTGCCACCCACAGCGGGGAGGCTGTATTTGCTTGACACAAGATCAGAGGTAGTTGAGGCTTTGGGGCTGAATTTAAAATTCTAAATGTGAACAAGTGACTGGAGCAAGATTCCCTGGAACAATTGCTGGCTGGGGTTATTGCCGGCTCCAGGGAAACAAACATCTTAATGTCATGAATCAAGTCAAAGTTCCCTCTGGGATAATCCTTATGCTTTTCAATCAGAACCCACTGGCTGTCAGTTCTTTGAATACTTGAATCATGTGTGGAGCCTTTAAAAATACAGAGACCCAGGCCTCACCCTAGGCCAATTCAATCAGAATCTCTGAGGGTGGGAAACACTTTGCTGTTTTTCCATAGCTTTCCAGCTGATTCCAATCTGTAGGCAGTTTACCAGCCAGTGGTTTAACCTGTGGTTGGGAGAGCTAATCTTTCTAGACTTTTGTCAACATCCTCCCCTCACCAAGAAAGGGGGTGTAGCTGGGGCTATAAGTCTTGAGGCTGTAAGCCCATGTGTAATAGCTTCTGCTGGATCTGTGAATATAAAGTGGATAGTTCACAGCAGAAGGATTAGAGACAGAATTAGAAAGAGCTATTGCTCTTCTGTATTAACTCACTTGATTTTCTCTCCTTACATTTTGTAAGAGTATAGAAGGCAAAAGAACCACATTTATCTGCTAAACCTTGTTCTGGGAAATTACCTCCTTTAATTTTCACAAATGGCTATTTTTGTCTCCCATTTACAGATGAGAAAGCTGAGGTTCAGAGGAGTTAAGTACCTTGCTCAAGGGCTAGATATGGGGTATAGGAAAGTTGGGATTTGAACCTAGGTCTCTCTGACTTGAAAAGCCTCCGTCTCGGAACACACAAATCATATTTTGGCAAAGTTCAGCATCACAAACATCTGAAAGCCTCTGGGAAAACTTTAAGAGGAGTTGACAAGCAGGCCTCTGTATCAGCAGCTGGAAAGTGTTATAATCAGCTTGTAATTAGGGTGTCGCCCACCAAGGCCCATCCCATCATCCCAGAATTGGGAGTCAGTAACAGGAAAGCAAGCTCAGGGGCTGCATGTGCCTTGGCTGCGATGAAGGCCCTTGTCTGAAGAACCTGAGGCATTGTCAGAAGAGAAAACTAAGAGCAGGGGACAGAAATAAGGGGTGGAGAGGAGAAGGGACCTCTCCATTGATCACTACAAACTAATCACCTTGGGATTTAAAGAAACAGCCCTGCCTCAAGTCTAGCATTCCTTGTTTTTTACTAATATTCATGAAATGAAAGCGCCACAACTCTCGGAGGACCTCAGTAGATGTGAGTCTTTGGAAGACCTGAGTTCTGGAATGGGAGCTGGTCTCAGGTGAGTGCACTCTGCATGCTTTGGTGTCCATGACTTGGAAGTGGGTGGAGGTGAGAAGATCACTAGGAAAATAGTCATAACTTGATTACACAAGAGTGGCCTGTCAGATCTGAGTACAAAACTGACCCTGCTTGGGATCCATGATGTCTTTGAAAATGTGCATCCAGACTGTCTGTGGCCTCCTAAGAAGATACCCCGTGTAGTTATAGCCTGGAAGCAAAAACATGTGAGCCTGCATATAAACACCCCTGTCTTATTCCATAGAACCTCACATGGCTTCCCACGTGTGTTCTGAACTACTAGTGTTCTAGACCCAAATTATTATTCCAGACACCTGAAACAACGAGTGACATGAAGCAGGAAACCCTGAAGTTCTGGGGTGTTTTGGTCTTTAGCTCCTATATCTTTTCTAATGGCAAATTATTTTTGGAAAGTGCTCTCTATACTTGATCTGTATGTAATCATCTGGAAAATATGGGAACATGTACTGCCAGAATATATATGTGTCTATACGTTACAACTTCAGCACTTTGATGTGTATTACTAGGCAAGACATAAGAGAGAGGGCTGGTAGTTACATCACTACACCACAGAGCCAGATTGGCTTTTTTCCGACCAGCTGGTTTTGAGTTGTGATTTATTGGGGTGTCAATAAGGAATCTCAGTGACATATGAGACATTTTTAAAGATGAAAATATGCCAGGGAGAGATGAAATTTACTTAAAAAAAGAAGTACTTTTGCTTCCGAATCAAAGAATTAGAGCAGAGGGCTTCCCTGGTGGCACAGTGGTTGAAAGTCCGCCTGCCGATGCAGGGGACACGGGTTCGTGCCCCGGTCCAGGAAGATCCCACATGCCGCTGAGCGGCTGGGCCCGTGAGCCATGGCCGCTGAGCCTGCACGTTCGGAGCCTGTGCTCCACAACAGGAGAGGCCACAACAGTGAGAGGCCCGCATACCGAAAAAAAAAAAAAAAAAGAATTAGAGCAGAGCACACAGGAAACAAGAATGTGAGAGCAAACATGGCTGCTGGCCTTCTCCTTGCCGCTTTCAAAATCAAAAGGGCAGCAAGGATCAGAGCTCCCTCAGGGGGCTGGAAAGAGCACCTGCTGGGGGTTGGGAGCCCCAGCTTCCAGCACTGATGTGCCCCATCCAAGCTGTTGTGTGGGTGTGGGTGGGTGATTCCATCTCTCCTTGCCTGTTTGCTCTTTGGTTAATAAAGTAATAGTGGTCACCCTACCTCATAGCAGTGTTGTAAGAAGTCAGTGAGAGCTGTAGGTGGTTTGAAAAGGTTGAAGTCCTCTACAAACCTCAGGTTGTTAAACTCAACTGCCTCCTATTTGCTATGCATTAGTTAATTTGTTTCAGAGTGTTATGACTGGCAAATATCGCTGGCAGGATGTGAGATGTCTGGTTGCAACACTACCTTGAGAAAGTCAAATTGTGTTGGTTCGGTCTGGATAACTAGACAGGAGTCCTGTCCTTTCCTCACGGCCCCTTTTGTTGAAGAGAATGAGCCTTCCAGAAAGAGGCAGAGCACTTCCTCCCAGGCTATGTATTTTTATTTTTAATTAAATTTTTTTTATTAAAAAAACTGTATTGGAGTATAGTTGATTTACAATTTTGTGTTCGTTTCAGGTGTATGGCAAAGTGATTCAGTTATACGTATATATACATTCATTCTTTTTCAGATTCTTTTCTCATACAGGTTATCACAGAATATTGAGTAGAGTTCCCTGTGCTATACAGTAGGTCCTTGTTGGTTATCTGTCTTATATATAGTAGTGTGTGTGTTAATCCCGAATTCCTGATTTATCTATCCCCTTCCCCATCCCAGGCTATGTAAATGCCAGTACAACAACAAATTGATTGAGTCCATCTTCAGGAGAACAAACCCCTTACGAGACAGGTTTTCTTGGTAAAAATCAGTCTGTAATATATTTACTGTTGGTAAGGTACTTACTGGACATGAACCAGTAGAAGTCAGGATTCTTATTCAAAAAGATGCTTACACTTTGCTGTAGAGAAGGATATGGTATAGATATATAAAGACATTGTGTTAGGGTGGCTGCTGATATGGGGTATATTCCTATTCTTTGGTTAAGGACTAGGGCCGGCACATAGGCAGGCTCCAGGATGTGCCAGTGTTAGTCTTCTCATCTGTATAGGTCCTTCTTTACATACTAAAGAGAGCCATCTGCTGGTAACCTTAGGCAGCAGTTTTCATACTTTTTGGTCTCAGTCCCATACACACTATGAAATATTATTGAGCTTTTATTTTATCTATCAATCTTCACCATATTAGAAAGTCAAACAGACATTTAAAATATTTATTTCTGGGCCGGAATCGCCATCTTCCAGTAATTGGCCAAAATGACCAACACAAAAGGAAAGAGGAGGGGCACCCGCTACATGTTCTCTAGGCCTTTTAGAAAACATGGAGTTGTTCCTTTGGCCACATACATGCGAATCTACGAGAAAGGTGATATTGTAGATATCAAGGGAATGGGCACTGTTCAAAAAGGAATGCCCCACAAATGTTACCATGGCAAAACTGGGAGAGTCTACAATGTTACGCAGCATGCTGTTGGCATCATTGTAAACAATGATGGACCGGTACGCGGGCCTCTCACTGCTGTGGCCTCTCCCGTTGCGGAGCACAGTCTCCGGACGCGCAGGCTCAGCGGCTCTGGCTCACGGGCCCAGCCGCTCCGTGGCATGTGGGATCTTCCCGGACCGGGGCACGAACCCGCATCCCCCGCATCGGCAGGCGGACCCCCAACCACTGTGCCACCAGGGAAGCCCCCAAGGGCAAGATTCTTGCCAAGAGAATTAATGTGCATATCGAGCATATTAAGCACTCTAAGAGCCGAGATAGCTTCCTGAAACAGGTGAAGGAAAATGATCAGAAAAAGAAGGAAGCCAAAGAGAACGGTACTTGGGTTCAACTGAAGCGCCAGCCTGCTCCACCCAGAGAAGCACACTTTGTAATAACCAATGGAAAGGAGCCTGAACTGTTGGAGCCCATTCCCTATGAATTCATGGCATGATGGGTGTAAAGAAAATAAAAGACCTGGACTGTAAAAAAAAGAAAAAAAAATTTATTTCTTTGCCTAAGAATAACAATGATAAACCTAATACATAGTAACATAAATAACAGATGGTTTCATGAAAAATAACTACATTATCCAAACCAAAAAATTTAGTGAGAAGCGTGGCATTGTTTTGCATTTTTACAACTGTCTCTAGTGTCTGGCTTAAAAGAGGACAGCTGGATTTTCATGTTTGCTTCTGCATTCAGTCTGTTGTAATCTGTTGTGTTGGTCAAAGTGTGTGAAGAAAATATGAACTCAACTAGATATTTAGTTGGAAAAGGGACAAATATTTCATTAGTCTTTTCAGATAATTGTGAATATTCTTCTTTGATACTAAACCACAATTCAACAAGAGGTAATTTCTTTTTTATAAAATTCAGAAAATTTTTACTTCATGAAGTGTTTTACTTCACCAGTCAGATACAGATGCAGACATGAATATACTGACCTTTTATTTATCTGTTATTTTAGCACACTTTTGCTATTTTATGAAGCAAACCATTGCAAGTTGACTTAAAAATTAAAAAAAAAATTTTAAACTATATTTAAAGGTTACTTTCCATTTACAGTTATTACAAAATATTGGCTATATTCCTTGTGTTGTACAATACATCCTTGAGTCTATCTTACACCCAGTAGTTTGTTCCTCCCACTCCCATTGCTATATTGCCCCTGCCCTCACTGGTAACTACTAGCTTGTTCTCTATATCGATGAGTCTGCTTCTTTTTTGTTATATTCACTAGTTTGTTGTATTTTTTATGTTCCACATATAAGTGATATCATATAGTATTTGTCTTTCTCTGTCTGACTATTTCACTTAACATAATGCCCTTCAAATCCATCCATGTTGCTGCAAATGGCAAAATTTCATTCTTTTTTATGGCTGAGTAGTATTCCAGTGTATATATCACATCTTCTTTATCCATTCATCTGTAGATGGACACTTAGGTTGTTTCCATATCTTGGCAATTGTAAATAATGCTGCTATGAACATTAGGGGGCATGTATCTTTTTTTTAAAACATCTTTATTGGAGTATAATTCTTCACAATGGTGTGTTAGTTTCTGCTGTATAACAAGGTGAATCAACTATACATATACATATATCCCCATTTCCATGTATCTTTTTGAATTAGTGTTTTTGATTTTTTTTGATGTATACCCAGCAGTGGAATTGCTGGGTCATATGGTAGTTCTATTTTTAGTTTATTGAGAAACCTCCATACTGTTTTCCACAGTGGCTGCACCAATTTACATTCCCACCAACAGTATATGAGAGTTCCCTTTTCTCCACATCCTTGCCGACATTTGTTATTTGTGTTCTTTTTGTTGATAGTCATTCTGACTGTTGTGAGGTGATATCTCATTGTGGGTTTGATTTGCATTTCCCTGATGATTAGCAACGTTGAGTATCTTTTCATGTGCCTGTTGGCCGTCTGCATTTCCTCTTTGGAAAAATGTCTATTCAATTCTTCTGCCCATTTTTAAATCAGGTTGCTTGTTTTTTTGACATTGAGTTGTATGAGCTATTTATATATGTTGACTATTAATCCCTTATCAGTCATATCATTTGCAAAGTATTTTCTCCTATTCAGTAGGTTGTCTTTTCATTTTGTTGATGGTTTCCTTTGCTGTGCAAAAGCTTTTAAGTTTAATTAGGTCCCATTTGTTTATTTTTGCTTGTGGTTCCTTTACCTTAGGAGACAGATCCAAAAAAATATTGCTATGACTTATGTAAAAGAGTGTTCTGCCTATGTTTTCCTCCAGGAGTTTTATACTATCCAGTCTTACATTTAGGTCTTTAATCCATTTTGAGTTTATTTTTGTATATGTTGTTAGAGAATGTTCTAATTTCATTCTTTTAATGTATCTGTCCAGTTTTTCCAGCACCACTTCTTGAAGAGACTGTCTTTTCTCCATTGTATTTTTTTGACCATAAGTTCATGGGTTTATCTCTGGACTTTCTATCCTGTTCCATTGATCTATGTGTCTGTTTTTGTGCCAGTACCATACTGTTTTGATGACTGTAGCTTTGTAGTATAGTCTGAAGTCATGGAGCCTGATTCCTCCAGCTATGTTCTTCTTTCTCAAGATTGTTTTGACTATTCAGGGTCTTTGTGTTTCCGTACAAGTTTTAAAATTATTTGTCCTAGTTCTGTGAAAAATGCCATTGGTATTTTGATGGGGATTGCATTGTATCAGTAGATTGCCTTGGGCAGTATATTAATTTTTTTTTTTTTTTTTTTTTGCGGTACGTGGGCCTCTCACTGCTGTGGCCTCTCCCGTTGCGGAGCACAGGCTCCGGATGCGCAGGCTCAGGGGCCATGGCTCACGGGCCCAGCCGCTCCGCGGCATGTGGGATCTTCCCGGACCGGGGCACGAACCCACGTCCCCTGCATCGGCAGGCGGACTCTCAACCACTGCGCCACCAGGGAAGCCCTAATTTTAACAACATTGATTCTTCCAATCCAAAACATGGTACAAACATCTGTTTGTGTTGTCTTCAGTTTCTTTCATCAGTGTCTTATAGTTTTCAGAGTATAGTCAACAAGACAGTTTCTTAAAGGTCACTTGCAGTGTAGAATATGAGAACATGTCAATGAATTTTTGTCCTCTGTAACTTAAAATCCATTGGTCCATCTTGCACTTTGAATGGCTCTTTTATCCATATAGGATTTTGTAGCATCATGCATTGATCATTTGGAAAACATTAGATCACTAAATAATGCAGCTCTTCCAAATGTTGACACATTTTGTTACACAATATTTAAAAAAATCACAATTATTTATTGTGATTACTACCCATCTCCTCAGAAAAGGCTTTATATATCTGAAATTTGTCAGGGTCATACTGGTGGGTACAAATTTTCCAAAATTCCAATTTTTGCTTGAGAGCTCAAATTTTTATTGTTAATAACAAATACTGTCAATTTTCCTTGAAGTGACAGGCTCACTTGATTTGTTGTTGAGAAATGTCCACCAACCAGTTTCTTTGTCATTCTTTAAAGTAAAGATGGTGTTCCATGAAGAAAGAAGCTAGTTCAGCTTGAAACTCAATCACACAAGTACTTTTCCTTGAGACAACCTCATGATAGCAGAAGTGCTTTATATGCACTTCTTATTTTGACACAAAGCTTATTATAAAGGTGTACTCAGGGTTGGGAGTTAATAAAATTGCTATTTTTAACTGATTCATCAAGGAGATTTTTAAGTGGAACTGACATTTTAAAAAAACTGTGAGTGCATGCTGGTGAAGAATAATATGACCACTGGTACAGTTTCGTGCCCCTGCCTTGGTTTGTGTTAAAATGCCAGCAGTTTTACCCCCACCATTGCTTTTGCTAATGTCAAAAACAGTGAAGAAGACAAATGATGTCTTAGTATTATTATGAAAACAGTTTCAGGCTCACGGACCATCTGGCAGGTTCTCAGGGACCCAGACCCAGCTCCCAGAGCCTAGCCCCCTCAGGCAGCAGGAACACCCCCTTCAGCCTGTCCTTCTGCAGCAGGAAAGGTACATTCTCCTCCTGCCATGTCCCCTCTCCTCACCTCCCTTGGAAACAGGCCCAGCTGAACTTTAACAGTTTAACCAGCTCTGTCCTGTTCTTTCTTTACCCTGCATCAGGCCAGTGCTGTCTGTTAAATCAGGGAGCTCTCCTTCCTTTTCTTTTTTCTTTCCTTCGGGAGTTTGTATTAGTGTGCCAGGGCTACTGTAACACATCACTACAAACTGAGTGGCTCAAACAACAGGGATTTATTTTCTCCCAGTTTCGAGTGTTTGCCCTCCCTCAGGTGGTATGCAGAAGTCTTGTAATCATGGTTCTTGCTTGGGTCTCTTAATGACAAACAAAAGGGAAGGACCCAGTTATCAAAACATCTAGAGAAGTCAGGATCCTTCAGTGCTTAAGGACAACAGGCCTCAAGATACCAAGTGGTCCCAAAGAGATGATAGGAAAGATCTCCCAGAACCTATGTCTCAGATAAAAGTGAAGGTTATTAGGGCCAATCAATTTCTCTATCTCTTTGGGTAAGTTTCTGTTTCTTCTTCCCTATGGTATGGATGGTTAAGATGGTGTTCTGTGTGTGGGAAAAGGGGTTTTTGCCTTTTCTTTCTGTCTTCCTTTCCTTCATATGAGCTGGGTTCAGAATAACCTGTTTTTGAGCTGTGAGTGAGACTTCTTATCTGAGAACCATGACATCAAGAAAATCTCCAAACTTCTCCTTGTCTTCTTTTAAGTTACCTGCAGTCCCCAAAGGACCAGGCTATTTCAAGGGGGATCCTGACACTGGCTAAAATAATTAGCAGTATGCATCAGTCTATTCAACTTCTTAGAGACTGGTGTCAGAGTTCAGAGGAAGGAGCATCTCTGGAGAATGGGGTAATACCTTGGAGGCAGTGACCCAGTGCTGACCATGGAGGGGATAGTCTGGATGTGAGAGGCTGGAGGGGAGGTGGCCCTACTCAGATATCTACCGACGTTTTAGCAAGCGTGCAGCTGGCAAGGAATTTTTAACTTCCACATTCTTTTCGCAGGCCTGGTGTTTAGGACAGCTGGGTCCTGGTGCTGCTGAGGTTATAGAAAAGGAAGAGAATGGGTTCTACCAAGTACTAGGCACGTTGGTCCCATAACTTCCTTCAAAGGTTTCTACACCAGCTCTGACACACACTAGCTCTGTGACCTGGGTACCTTTCTTAACCATTTTATGCCACAGTTGTGTCTATAAAATGTGGATTATGCTGACTTCCCAGGGTGGTGAGGATTAAATAGGTGAGCACATGGAAGTACATGTGTAGCACAGAGTAAGCAATCAATAAAATATAAACCGATTATTATTATTAATTTCACTTCATTGAATCCTCTCATAACACAAAGAGAGGGACGTGATTACCTCTTTTAAGGCATAATTTCACAAAGATAAAACCATGAGTCTTGTGCAAATATGAAATGAACATATATCAAAGATTTCATTTATCTCATTAATTAGTGAAAGAATCATTAAGATGTTAAAACTAGTTCAGAGGGCATTTGAGAAGCTAGGTATTCTGTAGGCAATGTTAGGATAAGATTGCTAGATAAGATACAAAATTGAGTACTGTCCACCAGGGACAGTGGTTACACCTTACACTGGATAGAAATTATCTGCATCCTGTAGGGTAGGAAAAAGTTTTCCTTGACCCTCTTCTAAGAGACTCTAGTTCCTGGCTGGGTCTGAAAATTAAACTGACAAAGACAGTAACAGGAGAAAAGCATACAACTTTAATTTTTATGTGTACGTGGGATCCTTCACAAGAGAATGAAGACCCAAAGAAGTGACCAGGCAGTTTTTATACCTTTTAGAGAAAGAAACAATAAATTTGTGAAGAATGGCAAGACAGTCGGGTTTGGGCAAGAGGTAGTAAATGGTGAAGAAGTAACAAGGAAGGTAAGAGTGAGTTTAACAAGGTTTGTTTGTACAGATTTCTCGGCCCCTAACTCTCTGTCTCTAGTGATAAGAATGTCTTCCTTCCTCTTGGTTCAGGGAGGTACCTTCAACATGAGAGTTTTATGACCTGTTTAAGGCAGGAAGGGAAAGGTGAGAGTGAGCTTCCTGCTTCTGCTGTTTTCTCAAACTCATTCAGCTTGAGATACTCGATATGGTAAGGTGCCATATTTTGGGGTAGTGTGTCCTGAACCCCATCAGTTCCTACTGGACAAAAATTTTCCAGTTAAACTCTGCTCCTACAGAGTAGAAAAATACCCTAGACAATGGAAAGGCCAATACAAAACTACACTGAAAGTATACCCATTAATCCCTTTTGCCTGTTTTGAAATTTCGGATAAATTTTCTGATAACTCCAAGCTATGAATAGGGAAATCGTGTCTCAAAGAGGCTAAATAACTTATGCAAAGTTATACAGCTAGAAATGGCAGAGCAAGAATTCAAATATACGTAGTCCATGTTCTGTTCAGTAAACCTGTTAACCTCCACTCAGATACAATTCATTCTTGAAGGAGATGGCTAGAGTGCTCTATCCAAGGAATTCCTGGTCTCCTCTGAGGTGGGAGGGAGCAGGGAAGAGTTAAAAAAGGAACAAAACTTCAGAATTCCCAGGACACACAGCGTTGCCAATCTGTCCACCATTAGCAAAAATATAAAAAATATACTTCCTCTCTTCTCCTCTGCTTTTTAAAATTTACCACAAGATGAAATACATTTAAGGTCACTGTGTGGGTCCAGGTATGTGGAAAATCATTTATAGGCTCTGATGTTACTCCGGATTGGAAGTAAATAAATTTGTTACTAATTTAATAACTCAATATAAATTCTCCTTACACTCTGTTAATACAATTACTTTCGAATGGGAGTGACAATTTTTTATTTTATGTAGAAATGAAAGAGTTTCTAATTTTCATAAGTACCCCTTTCGTGGGTTGTTATTAGCAAGGATAAAATGTAACTCCATAAGATAAGTTTGAAATGGAGGCAGCTGTTTGCTTTGTATTCTCTTCTAACTTTGTCAGAATTTGTCAAAACATGATGTAAGGCAGAAATGCATGGTGTAGGTGAACCAGAGTAGGATTATTTATAAACAGAAACTTGAGCCAAATGCAGCAGTAAACTAAAAAATAGAACAAATTACATTAATCGGTTTTTAAAAATAGGGAAAAAGTTTTTTTTGTTAAAAAAAACCTAACAAGCCAGTTTAAACCAGATTTGAATAGTATTGGGGTACAAAACTTGTCATTAGTAATTGGCATCTGAAAATATCTTAGGGAGGGTATTGTCTTAATTTAGGAAAATGTTTGTAAGCCACTTAAGGAAGGAAGGTATGCCTGGAGGTATGGACTGGAAGAAGTAGGATCTTCACAGGACTTGGAGCCTGTGGAAGAGGTGGACCAAGAGATCTTCCCAGTGGAGGAGTGGGCAAGTCTTTTTAAGAACAGGGATTTTTAGTATTCACTTCATTTTATTTTTTTAACTTCTTTGTTGGAGTATAATTGCTTTACAATGGTGTGTTAGTTTCTGCTTTATAACAAAGTGAATCAGCTATACATAAACATATATCCCCATATCCCCTCCCTCTTGCGTCTCCCTCCCACCCTCCCTATCCCACCCCTCTAGGTGGTCACAAAGCACCGAGCTGATCTCCCTGTGCTATGCGGCTGCTTCCCACTAGCTATCTATTTTACATTTGGTAGTGTTTATATGTCCATGCCACTCTCTCACTTGGTCCCAGCTTACCCTTCCCCCTCCCCGTGTCCTCCAGTCCATTCTCTACTTCTGCATCTTTATTCCTGTCCTGCCCCTTTACTATTCACTTTAAAATTATGTGTTTGCTTTGCCACATTGCAAACTCTTCTGAACTCCTGCAACCTCAGTGTACATGTGCTAAAGATGGGTGAGTGGCGTTTGGTTTTATTTTGGTATGGTGGTGGCAGTGTCAAAGTCGCTGGGGGATTCAAGAGAAAATGATTAATTTCCAAGAAAACAGCCATGAGAGGGAGCCCCATAAGAGGTGGCGAGTGTCTAGGGAACAGAACTTGAGGGCTGGTGGTGACCTTGGGAATGCAGCTCCTGGAGGGTGCGGTGTGTGGAAGAGGGGACGTGAATTAATGTGTTTTAAATACCAAAGGACAGGATGAGGTCTCTGGCATGAGAATTATACTGTGCATAAAACAAAGGCAGAATATTAAAATATCCTCTGGACCAAACTCCTCTGTCCCTGATTTCCCTCACCTGCAGCCCATAAATTATTGGGTTAAAGAAGCTTTGGTTAAGAAGCCTCAGCCCTGACCTGAGTGGACTGCAATCAAGGGTTGTTCCTTGTATTCGATGCTCTAAAGGATGGTCCTCTGGGCTAATGATTACAATCTGGTATGGCTCCGTGCTTCTCTTTCAGTTAGTACCATGAAACATGTGAGGACCATTCTAGGCACAAAAGAAGATACCTCCTGCCCCGTGAGCTTGCAAGCTGAGGAAGGGCGTGGCCATAACCGGTGGCCGGGGGCTGGTATCCACTCAACAACCCACCAGGTTTCCACCCACAACCGTTGAAGGAACCTGGGAGAAAACCCAGTGTCACAGTGGAGGTTCCACTGAATCAAGGTCTAGCCCTCCTTCAATGAGCCTCTAATCTGGTTGCGAAGTCAGCTTTCCTTCACTCAGATAAAATTCTTTTCTAATTCTCAACATAAACTGCTCTTTTCCGCCTCTGAGACCTACGGTTGTAAACCTGTGATTAACTTGCAGAAGCAGCTTCCCTGCAATTTGTAAGATCACTTTCTCAGGGGAGCTGGTGTTTCTTACGTGGATGTGCTGTGACCAGAAGTGAGGTGTTTTGCAAGGAACTTCTCAATAAAGTCAGATGTGAATGATTTCCTGCAGTCGCCACCGTCCCAGCTTTTCCGAACGTCTTCACCTTTGAGAGATTCCGAGGCCTTCTTAGTTGTGGCCCCGGTGCCCAGAGAGAAGGAAGGAGAGCTGCACACACCACCAGGGCTCTGGCTGCCGCTCCGTAACTCCCTGGACACAGGTGCTGCTTGGTGCCCACAGTTGCTTGAGCTAGAGAATCACCCTCATATTCCTGAACAGAAGCAGAGGTTAGGACTTCTGAAACTTGCACCCCAGAGGCTCGTGAACACGCCACTGACCCCCGAACTTCCCTTTTCTTAGCTTCTGATTCTTTTCAGCCTTGGGGCCTGGCTCTCTCAGGCAGCAGGAACACCCCCTTCAGCCTGTCCTTCTGTAGCAGGAAAGGTACATTTTCCTCCTGCCATGTCCCCTCTCCTCACCTCCCTTGGAAACAGGCCCAGCTGAAATTTAACAGTTTAACCAGCTCTGTCCTGTTCTTTCTTTACCCTGCATCAGGCCAGCGCTGTCTGTTAAATCAGGGAGCTCTCCTTCCTTTTCTTTTTTCTTTCCTTCGGGAGTTTGTATTAGTGTGCCAGGGCTACTGTAACACAGCACTACAAACTGAGTGGCTCAAGCAACAGGGATTTATTTTCTCACAGTTCTTGTGGCCAGTGTCTGAGGTCCAGGTGTCAGCAGGGCCAAGCTCCCTCTGAACATGCCAGGGAAAGACTCCTCCAGGCCTCCCTCTTCACTTCTGGTAGTTCCTCAGCCTGTGGCAGCGTAACTCCAATCTACATTATCTTCACGTGATGTTCTCTCATGTGTGTCTGTGTCCAAACCTCCCCGTTTTATGAGGACACTTGTCATATTGCATTAGGGGTTCACTCTATTCCAGGAAGATCTTGTCTTCAATTACATCTGCAATGACCCTTTTTCCAAATAAGGTTATGTTTTGAAGTCCTGGGCATTAGGACTTCAGCATATGAATTTTGAGGGAACACAAGTCAGCTCATAACAGATCTATATAGGGTTTTTTTTTCCCTAACACACCCCATCCAATTTGGTCCTGTGGGATCCCCAGCAGTTAGAGATATGCGAGAAGTCAGTTAATTCTGGGAGCACATAAAGCATCTGTTGTTTTGTGGTGGTGTTTTTTTTTTTTTTTTTGCGGTATGCGGGCCTCTCCCATTGTGGAGCACAGGCTCTGGACGCGCAGGCTCAGCGGCCATGGCTCACGGGCCCAGCCGCTCCACAGCATGTGGGATCATCTTGGACCGGGGCACGAACCCGTGTCCCCTGCATCGGCAGGCGGACTCTCAACCACTGCGCCACCAGGGGAGCCCAGCATCTGTTTTTTGAGCAAATCCAGTTCACTCCCCCTCTGAGCAGGCTGCTTCCTTCCAGAGGCACCAGGCCTGTGCTGATGCAGGGCTGCCTGATGACTTTTCTTCATTAGGCTGTCCCCTCACCAGGGCTGAAGCCCTAAGGACCAGATCTGAGTGTGTTCCCTCATGACACAGGCCGAACTTGTCACCTTGAAATGTTCCTGTAATGCTTGAGGTTTTCCATACTGCCCCTGGGTATTAGGTTTCTTCTTGCTGCTCTAACAAATTACTTTGTAACGAATGGCTTGAAACAACAGAAATTCATTCTCTTACAGCTCTGCAGTTCAGAAACCCAGTCACTCTCACTGGGCTCTAAGCCAGGGGATTGGAGGGCTGGGTCCTTCTTCAGGCTCCAGAGAAGAATCCATTTCCTTACCTTTCTGGGCTTCTGGAGGCTACCTGGGCTCACAACCTCTTCCTTTTTTTGTTTTTTTTTTTAAATTGGAGTATAGTTGCTTTACAATGTTGTGTTAGTTTTTACTGTACAGCCAAGAGAATCAGCCATATGTATACATATATCGCCTCTTTTTTGGATTTCCTTCCCATTTAGGTCACCACAGAGCACTACGTAGAGTTCCCTGTGCTGTACAGCAGGTCCTCATTAATTATCTATTTTATACATATTGGCATATATATTGTCAATCCCAATCTCCCCATTCATCCCTCCCCCAGCCACAACCCCTTTTTTACATCATTCTGATCTCTTGTTTCTTTTCGTGACAACTCCTACTTCAGCGTCAAATCTCCCTCTGCCTCCCTCTCATTCAAACACATGATTATGTTTGGGACACACCAGATAATGCTGGACATTTTCCCTATCTCAGTATCCTTAATTTAATCACATCCGTGCATTCTCTTTTGTCCTCTGGGGTAATATTCACAGGTTCTGGGGCTCTGGACGGCTTTGGGGCTGTTATTCAACCCATTGCACCATGTTTAAAAAACAGGCACAGTGATACCTATTTTTCGAGTTTGCCCGGCCTGACTTCTAAGAGCTTCACTTTCTTCTTAAGGAAGTTCCTTTTGCTCCCCCACTGCTCTTTTCGAACTATAAAATCCCAGTTCCTTGAGTTTGTGGGCAAACTGATGCCCTAGAGATGGGTTAAGCTGGGCAGAGGTTATTTACAATTTTTTATAACATAACTGTGACTACAATTTGAAGTCAAGCAAAAGGGAAAAAAAAACTCATTAGTTTTCTGACTAGTGTTCAGTTTCCCCCGAATTTCTCCTTAGAGGTTTGCTAGTACTTACCTGGCCTTCATAGCCTTCAGTTCTGATTGGGGAAGAGCCTATTAGGTGTGGGGATGGTGGAAGGAGCCGACTGAAGACTAGTGAGTTGCTCATGTAGTGATACTGACGTGGAGACTTAGCATTGTGGTGGCACCAGTTTTCACTACTCTGGCCTTTTGTCCAGGCAGACAGCAGCATTGATCTGGGTACAGTTTTGCCTCGTAGGTGGGGCAGAAGGACGAAGGAAAAGGACAGTGGAGTGTGCTGGGGACAGTTCTACCCTGGCTGGGGAGAAAAATTTATTTAATGAATGTATTTGACTACATGTTACTAAGTGCTTTATGTTTGATTCTCACAGAACTCACTTGACAGAGTTGTTATCCTCATTTTAGACAGGGGGAAAGCGGGGTGCAGAGAGGTTAAACGATTTGCCCGAGGCAACCCAACACTGGAGCCTACCTGGGCTCTTTGGTGGGGCTAATGGCAGACTCTGGGAGGGCTCACACCAAGGAGTACTTCCCAGAACTTCTGCTGCCAGTGTCCTTGTCCCCACGGTGAGCCACAGCCACCCCCCGCCTCCGCAGGAGACCCTCCAACACTAGCAGGTAGGTCTGGTTCAGTCTCCCCTGGGGTCACTGCTCCTTCTCCTGGGTCCCGATGCACACACAACTTTGTGTGTGCCCTCCAAGAGTGGAGTCTCTGTTTCCCCCAGTCCTTTCGAAGTCCCGCAGTCAAATTCCACTAGGCTTCAAAGTCTGATTCTCTAGGAATTCCTTCTCCCGTTGCCGGACCCCCAGGGTAGGAAGCCTTATGTGGGGCTCAGAACCTTCACTCCAGTGGGTGGACTTCTGTGGTATAAGTGTTCTCCAGTCTGTGAGTCACCCACCCACCGGTTATGGGATTTGATTTTACTGTCATTGTGCCCCTCCTACCATCTCGTTGTGGCTTCTCCTTTGTCTTTGGATGTGGGGTATCCTTTTTGGTGGGTCTCGGTGTCCTCCCATTGATGACTGTCCAGCAGCTAGTTGTGATTCTGGTGTTCTCGCAAGAGGGAGTGAGAGCACGTCCTTCTACTCCGCCATCTTGGTTCAAGGCCGAAAATCTGAGTAATTTTTGATTAACGAGGATTTAAGTTGGGTAGTTGGCTTCCACTCTGTATATATTAATACTCTTATTAACTGATTTTTTGGGGAGGATGGATACATTTATTAGGTAATGGAAAATTCCTACAAATGAATTCCTTTTTTTCTTACTTCCCTTGGGCCCCACCCCCAGCACAGCATTGCTCTAGGCTTGAACACGGGTGTTCTCTGTTCATTTGTTTGATCTTTAGTTCATTCATTCACCCATCTATCCATCTATCCAATATATAGATTTATTTAACTCATACTATACTAATGGAATAGAATCCATCTTAAGGAACACACAGTTTATTTTGGGCCTTCTAAGAGATGATGTCCATCCTTTTGGGGTTTTATCTATTAGTAATTGTGAAAGCAATTCTAAATTTGTTGATTGAAAAGAATGCAAATGGCCGGCTGATGGGAAACCTCTTAGTCAACACCCAGTGGTCTTTGGACTTGATTGTGGAAAGAGATTTTTCTTTTCCTTTTTTTATTGTTTGATGTATTATGCAAAGAACTGTGAGTTTGTGCCATCAATTAAGCCATCACTTACGTACTTGCCAAAATGGCCTTCCTGGGGACAGCTCAGTCAACTAATTAGAGTCAGCACCTTTATCCAGGGAGCTGCACGGTGGCCTACACCTTTGTAGTTGGGTGTAGGTCTCCAGGACTTTTCCTTCATCTCTCACCCATGAGTAAATTACAACCAGAAAGTGAATAAGAAAGAATGGCTTATGATGACGGTAAAGCAAGGTTGGATAACAAGCCCCAGCCATTCACAGCCATGGAGTGGTCCATTCTGAATGACTTTCAGCTCTCGGTTACCTTCAGGTCTAGCTTCCATTCTAGTGATCATGTTGCCAGCCACTCTAGCAGTTTCAGTAGGTGACTCCCAGGTACTGCTTCTGATCAGTACATTTCAAAAGAAGAGTAGGATGATCCCAAGGGTGCCACCTTAGTCTCTGGGCCCCATCCTGTGTACCTGCAAATAGAATAACTCCTCTTTGTGGTTAGGTCTAGAAAGTGAAGGAGTATTATCTTCCTTTTTGGAATGTCCTCCTTTTTTTGAAAGTAGCCTTTTTTTGCTTTTTAATCCTTTGGTAACTTACTTATGGTAGAATCACTGAGAGAGGAATATGGGAGGTTATATAATTCATTGCTTTCTCATGTCCTCAAGTTGTGATGCAATTAATCCATGTAGGAATTAAAGCCATCGATTGCAAGTGGTTTATTGAACATCTCAACTCAGAGGAATTCAAATATGAAGTGGTTTATTTTTCTCCTATCACTTTTTTAAAACACCCTCTCTTGAATCACGTTTTCTTTTGTATCCTTAGTAACAACTTGGGCAGATTCGATGTCCTCAGTCATTTTCAGATATTGAAAAGTCCAGTCTTATCTGGTCTATGTTGGAACTTTAGTCTCACATCCAATTTTGTGCTACACAAAATTGCTGCACAGCCAGCCAGGCCTCAGCGTGAGGTATTTGTACTGGCAGTGAAGGGGGCACCATCTCTCTCTTCTTCCTTCCTTTTGTGCTTTTAGCTCCTCCTGGGCTGGACAAGATGAGAGAGATCTTAGAAGAGAGCCAAAGTCTTTTGATTTCACTGCTGCTGTTGTGGTCCTTCCCTGGGTGTCCACGACTGCTGTGTGGCTCGTATCCATGTGCCGGTTCTCTTTGGGGTAGGTGAGTGAGTCCTTTGAGGAGCATAGCCAGAGGCATCTTCAATGCAGAGTTCCCTGACCTGGGCCCAGAAAGGGAGGGAAAAGCCCGAGCATTCACCCCAAGGCAGTATGGTACAACTCCAAAGATTCTAGTCTTCTGTTCTTGTGGATCAATAGTTCTCCAAGCTGGCTGCCTATTAGAATCACCTGGGAAGCCATTAAAAGAATATTAGTGTCTGGGCCCAGCCACAGAGATTCTGACTTCACTGGTTAGGCTCAGGCATGGGTATTTTTGAAAAGTTCTCCAACTTATTTTAATGGGCAGCCATGTTTGAGAACCACCGTATAGTAGGCATGGAGGGGTGCTGTTAGCTGCATTCACTAGTAAGTGCCGTAGGATGTGGCTGGTGGCTCCTTTGGTGGCTCTCTTTAGAATGTGGGATGTATAAAGTACCTATTGCTTTGTGGCTCTGTGACCTTAGCTAAAATTCATGATCAACAGGGAAATTCCATTCATCATTCTGACATTTTTGTAAGTCTCCCTGGCTCTCTTGCTGTCTTGGCAGCTCCTCCTGTAAAGAGAAGTTACATAGAAAGAGCTGCAGGTCGCCTTTTACTAACAAGGGTAGAGAGGCTCTGACAGGTAAATTCTGTGAGATTGTACCTCACTTCAGCAACTTCTGGATCACCCTGGAGGGATCATCAGCTCATAACACAATTCTACTTTTCCAACTAGATTAACGAATGTTTTCCTCATGAAACCACAGGCATATTCAAGTGACGTTTTATTTCCTCTCATTCCATTTCCCCTTTCTCTAACACTTCACTGTGAAAATAGTATCTTTGTTACTGAGATTTTCATCAGTTCCTGCTACTGAGGCTATGCATGAAGCCATTATCCTTTTGTCTTTTGACGCAACAGTAATTGTTTCCATAGCAGCAAACTATAGCATCACAAACTGAGACAATGGCTTCAGTTGAGGAATAAATAACAGGAGCCAATGAACTCAGGGAGACCAGTATACTGTTCCAAATGCAATGACAGCCACTCTGAAAAACATGATTCAGTGCTGAAGCAGAATCATCCCTAAATAGATATTTTGATTTTTTCCATGAATCATCAGTGACTTTAAATGTAGCTCCTGTTGACAATAAATTCACAGTTTTTGGTATGAATTATGCCAAAAAGGAAATAAATGACTTGCCAAAATTAAATATATGTGGTTCAAGATGGGAACAAAGTGTGAAAAGCAGAGGGCTTGCTGGTGACTGGGGACACTGGGGCTGTGAAGTTATACCCTGATCACTGGTATATAAGAAAGTCAGCAAGGGCTCACCGGCATTATTTGGGTAGAGTGTGAAGTTCTCTTCCTCTCCATCTTTCCTCCCAAGGGACAATTCTGGAGTCTCACTGTTCTAACTAGAAAGAATTGGGTCTATGCTTTTTTGGTCAAAAAACAAAGCCAAAAACTGGAAAAATTGAACCTTAGTGGGAAAAAGCACTGACAAAGGCTCAAGGGATCTGAGGTCTTTTTTTTCCTGCCATTAATGAGTTTTGTGGTTTAGGGAAACTAACTTAACCTTACTGGGCTCTAGTTTCTTACTTGTAAAATAAGATGATGAGCCAGGCAATCTCTACTTATACTTCTTCACAGCTTGATTGCTCTATGAATTTCTGTCTTGTTCCTTCTCCATCTCTCTCCATTATGCAAGAGAATCATGATCTAGTTGAGTTTTTACTCTTCTTCTTCACCCTCTTCCCAAGTATTGGCCCTTTGGAGATTCTCATTACCAGATAAGAAGAGCAACTGAGCAGATAAATTTTAATTCTGGATTATCTATGATTTGGTAATGGAAATGGCTAATTATTAATGAAAATATATGCTTTCCTTTTCATCACATAGAATTTATCAGTGCCCTTGCTCTTAAGTGAGGCTCTGTGACTCAATTCTTCTGCTAGAATGTAAGAAGATTAATGGGTGCCACAGTTGAGCCGAGGTGGAAAGGAAGCAGGGTGCCTCCTCTATGTTGTCTTCCCAGTTCTGTTTGCTGGATGTCAATGCCCAGAGCAGCCTTGGAGGCAAGTTGAAAACAGCTGGACTTCTGTCAGCCTGGGTTCCTGAATGACTATGTGGAATAGAGTATGATGCACACCAGGGAAATCCATATGTTTTTTCCTACTGTGTCAAGTCATGAATATTGGGGGTTTTGTTTCTCACAATAACTAGTGCTACCCTGACCAATATAATTTGAAACATTATGATTTTTCTTCTCCTCTCAACAACTCTTGAGAGAAGCCTTTTTATTTCGAAGGTGAATATCACCATGATGTCTGTCTGGTGATCTGGTGAAACTGTCTAAGAGGGTTTATTGATACAAAGTTTTATGTTTGAAGGTTGGGCAGCAGTGATTCATTTTCTGGAGATACACAGTTAGATTCCCTGAGATTGGTATAGGAATGGGGTGGTAGTTTAGGAAGTGGAGGAGATCTAATTCCACCAGAATGTACCTCCCATGCCCCCTATTGCCAGAGAAGGCAGAACCTGGATTGTAATGGTACATGGGCAACCATAGACACTAGAAATTGACAGCCTTTGAATGGACCACCGGAACATGGGGTCTCGGTTTTATAGACTCTGTAAGCTCTAGTGTTTTTCTGTTTTAAAATTTTTGATCTCTTCTTATAAGGCATTGCTGACATCTGATTGATCTTGTTCTTCTTGTCAACCTTGGCCAGTTGGAGCTTGAATTGGGTTCAATTTGACTTACAAAAAGAAAGAAATGTGACATTTCTTGTACTCTGGTGTCATCGGTACCAGTTATAAATGGACTGATAATCCCTGTGGATGCTATATATATATAGGTGTATGCATAACTCATGGCATTCAATGGTAGAAAGCTGTCGTCTTCAAGGTAGCTTAAGTGTCTCACAAGCTAAGCAAACACTATCATTTTTGTTTTGTGGATCAGCTCAGGACACATTAAAATCCATATATATGATGCTTCTTTCACTTTATCTCCAAATCCCTAGCCCCATTTAGTATATGCCATAGATTGCAAACTCATTTAAACATCAGTTTAAGAAAAATAGTAAAATAAATTGACTGATACTGTATGAGAACAAAGATTGCACAATACTCACAAAATCAGACAGAAATACCTTTCAAGGTTACTCATATTCCTACTACCATTTCAGCTTGCCTAATTAGGCATCAACCATACCTAGAAAATATTCCGTGCAAAAATATTAGAAAAATGTGCATCTTACATGTTAAGTAGGGGAATAAAACTCCTGAGACTTAACTGTCCTTCTGTTTTAAATAGATAGTGTTGATGAAAAGAAGAGCTATTATGTTGGAAGAAGGGGGGTATCAGGGATAATCGGTAGAAATAGAAAGTGTAAAGTTAGTGGATTTAGGGATACTGGTATGGATACCATGATCTTATATATGAAAAGATACTCCAGAGAAAACAGGTACAGTGATTTTCATTCTTTTAAGTGCAATAATGAAGTCATTAAGGGTATACTGTGCTCCCAAAGAGCAGAGGGTATAGCTGAATGTGCCTCACATCTGTTGGCCTAGAAATCGTCCTCTTATTTTATACCAATGGATTTATATTGAGGGGGAAAAAACAACATTAAAAGGCAGTCAAAAGTAATTAGAAGTGGCGCTGCATGTAGTCTATCTAGTTCCATTTTGGAAAAAGATCTGGGCAGAAGGGTTGGATGGGTTTGTAGATAGATGAAGAAGGAGGTCATTCAGGGAAGAGATTTTGAGTTGTGTATCAAAGGGTTAACTTTTGCTCAACATGCTTAGGAGAGCTGTTGAGTACTGCTGTCCTGTCGCTCCTTTCACTGATTCTTGTGTCACTGCGGGTCATAAATCATGTAGCTTCATATCCACGTTAACTCCCTGCTTTGGCATGGAAAGAACAATGACTACAAAGGGGACAGAAGCTTCCTCTTGGTGCTCTGTGGGAGTTGGCCTGTTTCTAACAATCTAGGCAGCCTGTTGATTCTATTGTTTCACTTATTTTTACCATGGAGGTAAGGCATGTTAAAACAGGCAAAGGACAACTTGTATTGGTTTTCAAAGTGTAAAGATGCCAGCTCCTCACTAAGCAAGTATTTAACTTAACTTTTGTATTCCAGTGGCATCTAGTACAGTTCCAGGCGTATAATATGCATTCGATAACTTTGAGTGAATGAATATGTGGCTGAATGGACAAAAGAAGTACAGACATACCTTGAAGATATGGCAGGTTTGGGTCCAGACCACTGCAATAAAGTGAATATGGCAATAAAACAAGTCACATGAATTTTTTGGTTTCCCAGTGCCTATAAAAGTTATGTTTACACTATTCTATAGTCTATTGTGTGCAATAACATTATGCCTAAAAATGCTAAAAGTACTTTATTGCTAAAAAATGCTAATCATTCTCTGAGTCTTCAATGAATCATAATATCTCTCCTAGTGGAGGGTCTTGCCTCAATGTTAACGGCAGTCCTCCTCTTCAATTCTTTATCCGGTCCCTAACTTTTGAAAAAAAAATGGGTCAGTTGTCCCTTAGATTTCTGGATTTTTCTTTTTGCTTCCTGTGGTGTCAATTAACTTGGACCTGTATTACTTGACTTCCTTCATTGATTCTATTCAGTTTCAACTTTCGGGGCAAGAATATTTCATAGGTTGTGCTCTGTGATCCATGTTATAAAATGTCAGAAAGTGTATAATATCTGGATGCACCTATTTTTAGTAATTCCAAGATTGTTCACTAGATTCAGGTGATGATAGCTCAATTCCTCCTTTGTAAATTCCCCATCAACCTTTTATTTAATAGTTTCATCCACTGATTACTGTTGACTAATTCATTTGATGAGGGAATGAAAAGTGGTGACTTTCTAATTCTACCATCCTTTCCATGTTTACTCTACGGAATTTTGGGGGAAAAAACACTTTTCCTTATCAAATTAAGCTATTTGGTTACTAAGAAATATAGCTCATAGAGGAAAAAAGGATAAATGCTTATTTCTTTCCTTCTGACAGTTTTTAGACCAAGGAGTTGATGTCCTCTACACTCCCAACGATGTTTAATAAGTTAGGTTTGGAGACTGTTCTGCTCTACTCTCTCTTGTGTCTGCTCTCTCTCTCTAACATTATGACCTCAAGGGTTTTAAGATAATTATAGACATACATACCTCAGAGATATAGTGGGTTTGATTCCAGAGCACTGCTATAAAGTGAATATCACAATAAAGTGAGTCACACAAAATTTTGTTTCCCAGTGCATATAAAAGTTATGTTTATACTATGCTGTAGTCTATTAAGTGTGTAATAGCATTATGTCTAAAAAAGAAATGTGTATATGTTAATTAAAAAGTACTTTCTTGCTAAAAAATGCTAAATATCATCTGAACCCTGAGTGAGTCGTAATCTTTCTTGCTAGTGGAGGGTCTTGCCTCAGTGTTGGTGGCTGCTGAAGTTTCAGGTGACTGTGGCACTTTCTTAAAATAGACAGCAATGAAGTGTGCCGCATCGACTAACTGGTCCTTTCATGAACAATTTCTCTGTAGCACGCAATGCTGCTTGATAGCGTTTTACCCACAGTAGAACTTCTTTCAAAATTGGAGTCAGTCCTCTCAAACCCTTCCACTGCTTTATCAGCTAAGTTTATGTAATATTCTAAATCTTTTGTTGTTGTTTCAACAATCTTCACAGCATCTTCACCAGGAGTAATTTTCATGTCAAGAAACCACTTTTTTTACTCCCATAAGAAGCAACTCCTCATCTGTTCAAGTTTTAATTGCAGCAATGCAGTTACATCTTCAGGCTCCACTTCTAATTCTAGTTTTCTTACTGTTTCCACCACATTGGCAGTGACTTCCTTCACTGAAGTCTTGAGCCCTGCTGTCATCCATGAAAGCGGGAATTAACTTCTTCCAAACTCCTGTTAATATTGATATTTTGACCTCTTCCCATGAATCACAAATATTCTTGATGGCATCTAGTATGGTGACTCCTTTCCAGAAGGGTTTTCAATTTACTTTGCCCAGATCTGTCAAAGGAATCACTATCTATGGCAGCTATAGCCTTATGAAATGTATTTCTTAAATAATAAGACTTGAAAGTCGAAATTGCTCCATGATCCATGGGCTGCAGAATGGATGTTGTGTTAGCAGGCATGAAAACAACATTAAACTTGCACATCTCCATCAAAGCTTTTGGGTGACCAGGTACATTGTCAATGAGCAGTGATATTTTGAAAGGAATCTTTTTTTCCTGAATAGTAGATCTCAACAGTGGGCTTAAAATATTCAGTAAACCATGTTGTCAACAGAGGTGCTGTCATCCAGGCTTTGTTGTTCCATTTAGAGAGCACAGGCAGAGTAGACTGAGCATAATTCTTAAGGGCCCTAGGATTTTCAGAATGGGAAATGAGCAGTGGCTTCAACTTAAGGTCATCAGCTGCATTAGCCCCTAACAAGAGAGTCAGTTTCTCCTTTGAAGCTTTGAAGCCAAGCTTTAGCTTCTCCTCTTTAGCTTTGAAAGTCCTACATGGAACCTTCTTCCAGTATAACGCTATTAGGTTTACACTGAAAATCTGTTTAGTGTAGCCGCCTTCTTTAATTATCTTAGCTAGATCTCCTGAGCAACTTGCTGCAGCTTCTACATCAGCATTTGCTATTTCACCTGGCACTTCTATGTTATGGATACAGCTTCTTTCCTTAAATCTCACAAGGCAGCCTCTGCTAGCTTTAAACTTTTCTTCTGCACCTTCCTCACCTCTCTCAGCCATCATAGAATTGGAGATGTTTAGGGCTTTAATCTGGATTAGGCTTTGGTTTAAGGGAATGTTGTGCCTGATTTGATTTTCTATCCAGACCACAAAAACTTTCTCCATATCAGTAATAGGACTGTTTTGCTTTCTTTTTTTTTTTTTTTATCTTTTTTATTTTTGCAGTACACGGGCCTCTCACTGTTGCAGCCTCTCCCGTTGCGGAGCACAGGCTCCAGACGCGCAGGCTCAGCAGCCATGGCTCACGGGCCCAGCCGCTCCGTGGCATGTGGGATCTTCCCGAACCGGGGCACAAACACGCGTCCCCTGCATCGGCAGGCGGACTCTCAACCACTGCGCCACCAGGGAAGCCCTGTTTTGCTTTCTTATCTTTTGTGTATTCACTGAAGTAGCAGTTTTAACTTCCTTCAAGAACTTTTCCTTTGCGTTCACAACTTGGCTAACTGATTGGCACAGGGGTTCTAGCTTTCAGCCTATCTCAGCTTTAAACATGCCTTCTTTGCTGAGCTTAATTATTTCTAGCTTTTGATTTAAAGTGAGAGACATGTGATTCTTCCTTCCACCTGAACACTTAGAGGCCATTGTAGGGTTATTAATTGGCCTAATTTCTATATTGTTGTGTCTCAGGGAATAGGGAGGCCTGAGGACAGGGAGAGAGACAGGGGAACAGCCAGTTGGCGGAGCAGTCAGAACACACACATTTACCGATTAAGTTTTCTGTCTTAAGTGGGCATGGTTTGTGCACTCCAAAACAATTACAATAGTAATATCAAAGATCGCTGATCACAGATCACCATAACAAATATAATAATAATGAAAAACTTTGAATATTGTGAGAATTACCAAAGTGTGACACAGAGACCTGAAGTGAGGAAATGTTATTGAAAAAATGGCACCAATAGACTTGCTTGATGCAAGTTGCCACAAACCTTCAGTTTGAAAAAACAGGCCATATCTGTGAATAAAGCAAAGTGCAATAAGTGGAGGTATGCCTGTATCTGGGGGAAAGGTCGAATCTATTTTTTATGTGCTTTAAGAGATACAAAATCTCTCTGTGTCTAGATGTAAACTTGACATTGAAAAAGAATTTCTTAAGGTAAAATCATAAAATCAACTTTGTTGTCTCACAGTAGCCTGTGCATAAGCATCCTGTGGGGCCATTTTACTTTGACTTTTTTTTTTTTTTTTTTAGCTCATTTTCATGTTTAATAACAATTACTGAAGAGAAATGCTTACATTAATCTTTTAAGTTTAGTTCAATCATACCTCAGTTAAAGATCATCTCCTAATCCATTCTCTTCTTTTTTTTTTTTTAAACATCTTTATTGGGGTATAATTGCTTTACAATGGTGTGTTAGTTTCTGCTTTATAACAAAGTGAATCAGCTATACATATACATATGTTCCCATATGTCTTCCCTCTTGCGTCTCCCTCCCTCCCACTCTCCCCATCCCACACTTCCAGACTGTCACAAAGCACCGAGCTAATATCCCTGTGCCTTGCGGCTGCTTCCCCCCAGCTATCTACCTTACTACGTTTGTTAGTGTGTATATGTCCATGACTCTCTCTCGCCCTGTCAAAACTCACCCTTCCCCCTCCCCATATCCTCAAGTCCGTTCTCCAGTAGGTCTGCGTCTTTATTCCTATCTTACCCCTAGGTTCTTCATGACATTTTTTTCCCTTAAATTCCATATATATGTGTTAGCATACGGTATTTGTCTTTTTCTATCTGACTTACTTCACTCTGTATGACAGACTCTAGGTCTATCCATCTCATTACAAATAGCTCAATTTCATTTCTTTTTAAGGCTGAGTAATATTCCATTGTGTATATGTGCCACATCTTCTTTATCCATTCATCCGATGATGGGCGCTTAGGTTGTTTCCATGTCCTGGCTATTGTAAATAGAGCTGCAATGAACATTTTGGTACATGACTCTTTTTGAATTTTGGTTTTCTCAGGGTATATGCCAAGTAGTGGGATTGCTGGGTCATATGGTAATTCTATTTGTAGTTTTTTAAGGAACCTCCATACTGTTCTCCACAGTGGCTGAACCAATTCACATTCCCACCAGCAGTGCAAGAGTGTCCCCTTTTCTCCACACCCTCTCCAGCATTTATTGTTTCTAGATTTTTTGATGATGGCCATTCTGACTGGTGTGAGATGATATCTCATTGTAGTTTTGATTTGCATTTCTCTAATGATTAATGATGTTGAGCATTCTTTCATGTGTTTGTTGGCATTCTGTATATCTTCTTTGGAGAAATGTCTATTTAGGTCTTCTGCCCATTTTTGGATGGGGTTGTTTGTTTTTTTGTTATTGAGCTGCATGAGCTGCTTGTAAATTTTGGAGATTAATCCTTTGTCAGTTGCTTCATTTGCAAATGTTTTCTCCCATTCTGAGGGTTGTCTTTTGGTCTTGGTTATGGTTTCCTTTGCTGTGCAAAAGCTTTGAAGTTTCATTAGGTCCCATTTGTTTATTTTTGTTTTTATTTCCATTACTCTAGGAGGTGGGTCAGAAAGGATCTTGCTGTGATTTATGTCATAGAGTGTTCTTCCTATGTTTTCTTCTAAGAGTTTGATAGTTTCTGGCCTTACATTTAGGTCTTTAATCCATTTTGAGCTTATTTTTGTGTATGGTGTTAGGGAGTGATCTAATCTCATACTTTTACATGTACCTGTCCAGTTTTCCCAGCACCATTTATTGAAGAGGCTGTCCTTTCTCCACTGTACATTCCTGCCTCCTTTATCAAAGATAAGGTGTCCATATGTGCGTGGGTTTATCTCTGGGATTTCTATCCTGTTCCACTGATCTATCTTTCTGTTTTTGTGCCAGTACCATACTGTCTTGATTACTGTTGCTTTGTAATATAGTCTGAAGTCAGGGAGCCTTATTCCTCCAGCTCCTTTTTTCGTTCTCAAGATTGCTTTGGCTATTCGGGGTCTTTTGTGTTTCCATACAAATTGCGAAATTTTTGTTCTAGTTCTGTGAAAAATGCCAGTGGTAGTTTGATAGGGATTGCATTGAATCTGTAGATTGCTTTGGGTAGTAGAGTCATTTTCACAATGTTGATTCTTCCCATCCAAGAACATGGTATATCTCTCCATCTATTTGTATCATCTTTAATTTCTTTCATCAGTGTCTTATAATTTTCTGCATACAGGTCTTTCGTATCCTTAGGTAGGTTTATTCCTAGATATTTTATTCTTTTTGTTGCAATGGTAAATGGGAGTGTTTTCTTGATTTCACTTTCAGATTTTTCATCATTAGTATATAGGAATGCCAGAGATTTCTGTGCATTAATTTTGTATCCTGCTACTTTACCAAATTCATTGATTAGCTCTAGTAGTTTTCTGGTAGCATCTTTAGGATTCTCTATGTATAGTATCATGTCATCTGCAAACAGTGACAGCTTTACTTCTTCTTTTCCGATTTGGATTCCTTTTATTTCCTTTTCTTCTCTGATTGCTGTGGCTAAAACTTCCAAAACTATGTTGAATAAGAGTGGTGAGAGTGGGCAACCTTGTCTTGTTCCTGATCTTAGTGGAAATGCTTTCAGTTTTTCACCATTGAGGATGATGTTTGCTGTGGGCTTGTCATATATGGCTTTTATTATGTTTAGGAAAGTTCCCTCTATGCCTACTTTCTGGAGGGTTTTTATCATAAATGGGTGTTGAATTTTGTCGAAAGCTTTCTCTGCATCTATTGAGATGATCATATGGTTTTTCTCCTTCAATTTGTTAATATGGTTTATCACATTGATAGATTTGCGTATATTGCAGAATCCTTGCATTCCTGGAATAAACCCCACTTGATCATGGTGTATGATCCTTTTAATGTGCTTTTGGATTCTGTTTGCTAGTATTTTGTTGAGGATTTTTGCATCTATGTTCATCAGTGATATTGGCCTGTAGTTTTCTTTCTTTGTGACATCCTTGTCTGGTTTTGGTATCAAGGTGATGGTGGCTTCATAGAAGGAATTTGGGAGTGTTCCTCCCTCTGCTATATTTTGGAAGAGTTTGAGAAGGATAGGTGTTAGCTCTTCTCTAAACGTTTGATAGAATTCACCTGTGAAGCCATCTGGTCCTGGGCTTTTGTTTGTTGGAAGGTTTTTAATCACAGTTTCAATTTCAGTGCTTGTGATTGGTCTGTTCATATTTTCTATTTCTTCCTGATTCAGTCTTGGCAGGTTGTCCATTTCTAAGAATTTGTCCATTTCTTCCAGATTGTCCACTTTATTGGCATAGAGTTGCTTGTAGTAATCTCTCATGATTTTTTTTATTTCTGCAGTGTCAGTTGTTACTTCTCCTTTTTCATTTCTAATTCTATTGATTTGAGTCTTCTCCCTTTTTTTCTTGATGAGTCTGGCTAGTGGTTTATCTATTTTGTTTATCTTCTCAAAGAACCAGCTTTTAGTTTTATTGATCTTTGCTATCGTCTCCTTCATTTCTTTTTCATTTATTTCTGATCTGATTTTTATGATTTCTTTCCTTCTGCTAGCTTTGGGGTTTTTTTGTTCTTCTTTCTCTAATTGCTTGAGGTGCAAGGTTAGGTTGTTTATTCGAGATGTTTCCTGCTTCTTAAGGTGGGCTTGTATTGCTATAAACTTCCCCCTTAGAACTGCTTTTGCTGCATCCCATAGGTTTTGGGTCGTTGTGTCTCCATTGTCAGTTGTTTCTAGGTATTTTTTTATTTCCTCTTTGATTTCTTCAGTGATCACTTCATTATTAAGTAGTGTATTGTTTAGCCTCCATGTGTTTGTATTTTTTACCGATCTTTTCCTGTAATTGATATCTAGTCTCATGGCGTTGTGGTCGGAAAAGATACTTGATACAATTTCAGTTTTCTTAAATTTACCAAGGCTTGATTTGTGACCCAAGATATGATCTATCCTGGAGAATGTTCCATGAGCACTTGAGAAAAATGTGTATTCTGTTGTTTTTGGATGGAGTGTCCTATAAATATCAATTAAGTCCATCTTGTTTAATGTATCATTTAAAGCTTGTGTTTCCTTATTTATTTTCATTTTGGATGATCTGTCCATGGGTGAAAGTGGGGTGTTAAAGTCCCCTACTATGAATGTGTTACTGTTGATCTCCCCTTTTATGGTTGTTAGTATTTGCCTTATGTATTGAGGTGCTCCTATGTTGGGTGCATAAATATTTACAATTGTTATATCTTCTTCTTGGATCGATCCCTTGATCATTATGTAGTGTCCTTCTTTGTCCCTTTTAATAGTCCTTATTTTAAAGTCTATTTTGTCTGATATGAGAATTGCTACTCCAGCTTTCTTTTGGTTTCCATTTGCATGGAATATCTTTTTCCATCCCCTTACTTTCAGTCTGTATGTGTCTCTAGTTCTGAAGTGAGTCTCTTGTAGACAGCATATATAAGGGTCTTGTTTTTGTATCCATTCAGCCAATCTGTGTCTTTTGGTGGGAGCATTTAGTCCATTTACATTTAAGGTAATTATCGATATGTATGTTCCTATTTCCATTTTATATATTGTTTTGGGTTCGCTACTATAGGTCATTTCCTTCTCTTGTGTTTCGTGTCTAGAGAAGTTCCTTTAGCATTTGTTGTAAAGCTGGTTTGGTGGTGCTGAACTCTCTCAGCTTTTGCTTGTCTGTAAAGGTTTTAATTTCTCCATCAAATGTGAATGAGATCCTTGCTGGGTAGAGTAGTCTTGGTTGCAGGCTTTTCTCCTTCATCACTTTCAGTATGTCCTGCCACTCCCTTCTGGCTTGTAGGGTTTCTGCTGAGAGATCAGCTGTTAACCTTATGGGGATTCCCTTGTGTGTTATTTGTTGTTTTTCCCTTGCTGCTTTTAATATGCTTTCTTTGTATTTAATTTTTGACAGTTTGATTAATATGTGTCTTGGCGTGTTTCTCCTTGTATTTATCCTGTATGGGACCCTCTGTGCTTCCTGGACTTGATTAACTATTTCCTTTCCCATATTAGGGAAGTTTTCAACTATAATCTCTTCAAATATTTTCTCAGTCCCTTTCTTTCTTTCTTCTTCTTCTGGAACCCCTATAATTCGAATGTTGGTGCGTTTCATGTTGTCCCAGAGGTCTCTGAGACTGTCCTCAGTTCTTTTCATTCTTTTTTCTTTATTCTGCTCTGCAGTAGTTATTTCCACTACTTTATCTTCCAGGTCACTTATCCGTTCTTCTGCCTCAGTTATTCTGCTATTGATCCTATCTAGAGTGATTTTAATTTCATTTATTGCGTTGTTCATCGTTGCTTGTTTCATCTTTAGTTCTTGTAGGTCCTTGTTAACTGTTTCTTGCATTTTGTCCATTCTACTTCCAAGATTTCGGATCATCCTTACTATCATTATTCTGAATTCTTTTTCAGGTAGATTGCCTATTTCCTCTTCATTTGTTAGGTCTGGTGGGTTTTTATCTTGCTCCTTCATCTGCTGTGTGTTTTTCTGTCTTCTCATTTTGCTTATCGTACTGTGTTTGGGGTCTCCTTTTTGCAGGCTGCACGTTCGTAGTTCCCGTTGTTTTTGATGTCTGTCTCCAGTGGCTAAGGTTGTTTCAGTGGGTTGTGTAGGCTTCCTGGTGGAGGGGACTAGTGCCTGTGTTGTGCTGGATGAGGCTGGATCTTGTCTCTCTAGTGGGCAGGTTCACGTCTGGTGGTGTGTTTTGGGGTGTCTGTGGCCTTATTATGATTTTAGGCAGCCTCTCTGCTAATGGGTGGGGTTGTGTTCCTGTTTTGCTAGTTGTTTGGCATAGGTTGTCCAGCACTGTGGCTTGCTGGTCGTTGAGTGAAGCTGGGTGCTGGTGTTAAGATGGAGGTCTGTGGGAGATTTCCACCGTTTAATATTATGTGGAGCTGGGAGGTCTCTTGTTGACCAGTGTCCTGAAGTTGGCTCTCCTACCTCAGAGGCAGAGCCCTGACTCCTGGCTGGAGCACCAAGAGCCTTTCATCCACACAGCTCAGAATAAAAGGGAGAAAAAGTAGGGAGAATTAGTAGAAGTATGAGTAAAGAAAGAAGGAAAGGAGGAAAGGAAGGAAGGAAGAAAGAAGCAAAGAAGGAAAGAAAGGAGGGAGGGAGGGAGGGAGGGAGGAAGGAAGGAAGGAGGGAAAGAAGGAAAAAAGACAGAAAGAAAGATGATACAGTAAAAATAAAATAAAGTATAATATAGTTATTGAATTAAAAAATATTTAGAAAAAAAAAAGGGACGGATAGAACCTTAGGACAAATGTTGGAAGCAAAGCTATACAGAGAAAATCTTACACAGAAGCATACACATACACCTTCACAAAAAGAGGTAAAGGGGGAAAAATCATAAATCCTGCTCCCTGAGACCACCTCCTCAATTTGGGGTGATTCGTTGTCTAAAGGAGGGAAGGAAGGAAGGAAAGAAAGAAAGAACGAAGGTAAAGTATAATAAAGTTATTACAATTAAACTTAATTATTAAGAAAAAGAATTTTTAAAAAAAATGTCATGGACGGATAGAGCCCTAGGACAAATGGTGGAAGCAAGAGTATACAGACAAGATCTCACACAGAAGCATACACGTACACATTCACAAAAAGAGGAAAAGGGAAAAAAATCATAGATCTCGCTCCTAAATTCCACCTCTTCAATTTGGGATCATTCCTTGTCTATTCAGGTATTCCACAGATGCAGGGTATATCAAGTTGATTGTGGAGCTTTAATCCGCTGCTTCTGTGGCTGCTGGGAGAGATTTCCCTTTCTCTTCTTTGTTCTCACAGCTCACAGGAGCTCAGCTTTGGATTTGGCCCTGCCTCTGCGTGTAGGTCGCTGGAGGGCGTCTGTTTTTTCGCTCAGACAGGACTGGGTTAAAGGAGCCGCTGATTCGGGGCCTCCGGCTCACTCAGGCCGGGGGTTGGGGGATGGGGGAAGGAGGGGCACTGCGTGCGGGGCCGGCCTGCGGCGGCAGAGGCAGCGTGACGTTGCGGCAGAGGCCGGCGTGACGTTGCACCAGCCTGAGGCCCGCCGTGCGTTGTCCCGGGGAAGTTGTCCCTGGATCCCGGGAACCTGGCAGTGGCGGGCTGCACAGGCTCCGCGGAAGAGGGGTGTGGAGAGTGACCTGTGCTCGCACACAGGCCCCTTGGTGGCGGCAGCAGCAGCCTTAGCGTCTCCCGCCCGGCTCTTGGGTCCGCGGTTTTAGCCGCGGCTCGCGCCCGTCTCTGGGGTTTGCGCTTTCAGCCGCGGCTCGCGCCCGTCTCGGGGGCTTGCGCCCTCAGCCGCGGCTCGCGCCCGTCTCTGGGGTTCGCGCTTTTAGCCGCGGCTCGCGCCCGTCTCTGGAGTTCCTTTAAGCAGCGCTCTTAAACCCCTCTCCTCGCGCACCAGGAAACAAAGAGGGAAGAAAAAGTCTCTTGCCTCTTCGGCCGGTGCAGGCTTTTCCCCGAACTCCCTCCCGGCTAGTCGTGGTGCACTAACCCCTTCAGGCTATGTTCAAGCCGCCAACCCCAGTCCTCTCTCTGAGCTCCGTCCAAAACCAAAACCCGAGCCTCAGCTCGCAGCCCCGCCCGCCCCGGCGGGTGAGCAGACAAGCCTCTTGGGTTGGTGAGTGCTGGTCGGCACCGATCGTCTGTGCAGGAATCTCCCCGCTTTGCCCTCCGCACCCGTCGCTGTGCACCACTCCGCGGTCCCGAAACTCCCCCCTCTGCCTCCCGCAGTCTCCGCCCGCGGAGGGGCTTCCTAGTGTGTGGAAACTTTTCCTCCTTCACAGCTCCCTCCCACTGGTGCAGGTGCCGTCCTTATTCTTTTGTCTCTGTTTTTTCTTTTGCCCTACCCAGTTACGTGGGGAGTTTCTTGCCTTTTGGGAGGTCTGAGGTCTTCTGCCAGCCTTCAGTAGGAGTTCTGTAGGAGTTGTTCCACGTGTGGATGTATTTCTGGTGTATCCGTGGGGAGGAAGGCGATCTCCACGTCTTACTCTTCCGCCATCTTCAAGGTCCCCCTTACTTTGACTTTTTGAATGAAAATTTTAGATCTATTCCATAGCCTATCTGTTCATTCTTATGAATAGGAAGTCTCTGGCCTCTTGAGCATGACTTGTACGTAAATGTTCTTAATGTCATTGTTTGTAATAGCCCCAAACTGGAAACTTCATCCATATCCATTAATAAGTGAAAGGAAAAACAAATTGTAGTATATCTATACAATGGAATACTATTCAGCAGTCAAAAGCAATAGGCTATTGGTGTATACAACATGGATGGATCACAATATAGATATGCTGAGTAAAAGAAGCCAGACGAAAATTAGTATATACCATATGATTCCATTTATATAAAACTCTATAAAATGCGAACAATCTTTAGTGACAGAAAGCAGAGCAGCAGTTGACAGGGAGGAATGAGAAGGAGAGGTTTGTAACCCTATAGAGGGTTACAAAGAAATTTTATGGGGTGATGGACATGTCCACCATCTTGATTGAGGTGACAGTTTCATGGGTATGTACATAGGTCAACTTTATCCAATTATACACTTTAAATATGTGCAAGTTATTGTACAATAATTATACCTTAGTAAATTCATTAACAACAAGAGCCCTCGGTTCAATGTCGTGACTCACTCCTGGAGTCTGGAGTCCTCAGCAGGCCTGGTGTGTGTGTGGCCTTTAGCCCTCATCTGCACACGTCTGCACTGGGAGAATGGGGAGACAGAAAGCAGGGTGTTGTGGTTTCCAAGCAGGCTGCCCCTCAAGTTTTCAAAGTGGAGGGAGTGGCAGCCCTGCTGGGGAAACCTGGATGCCTGGTTTTCCTTAGACAGAGACGGATGAGCAGAGTGTGCCAGAAATCCAGGGGGATTTGACACATGGGCAATGGTGGAAGTGGCTGGTGTGTTGATCTGGAGAAGAGGGGTGAAGGGAACCACAGCGCACAGTTTTTACTGACTCTGTGCTTCCCGGAGGTGAGAACCAGGACCAAAAAAAAAAAATCCTGCAAAGAAGCAAAGATCAAAATTTAGTTTAATCAAAAATTAATTCTGCAGTCTCTTTGTGTTGGGGTGAAAGTGCTCTTTTGGTTTATGTAACATTCAGTCAGTTTTTTTCCCTCCTGTATTATTGAGATATAATTGACATTCAGGACTGTGTAAGTTTAAGGTGTACAGCATGCTAATTTGATTTACATACATCATGGAATGATTATCACAATAAGTTTAGTGAATATTCATCATCTCATATAGATATAAAATTAAATGAAAAAATATTTTTTCCTTTTGATGAGAACTCTTAGGATTTACTCTTAGCAACTTTCATATATAACACAGAACAGTGTTAATTATATTTCTCATGTTGTACATCACTAGTACTTATTTATCTTATAACTGGAAGTTTGTACATTTTGACTACCTTCCTCCAATTCCCTCTTCCCCCACTCTCTCTGGTAACCACAAATATGATCTCTTTCTCTATGAGTTTGTTTGTTTTTGAAATATAATTGACCTACAACACTATACTAGTTCCTGGTACACAACATAGTGATTTGGTATTTAGTCAGTTTCTTTTACTTCCCCTTTGTTCTGCCTTTTTTCTCTTCTTCTGAGTGCATTCTGGTGATATTTGAACTGTTTATTTTTAAAAGGTTATTTCTGGTATCTAAACAAATTTGAGGACCAAATTTCTGACTTGTTTATTTATATGTTAAATACCAAAATTTTTGTGCCAATTACAGTGACCATAGTTTCTTTTCAGAGTCTTTGAGAGATGTTGACATGAAATAATATCTCAGGACTTCTTAGAGGACCTACAGAAGGTAGGTCCTTCCAGAAGACACTACACGCTCTGTAGTGTTAACAGAGACTTGTGAACGTAAATAAGTAGCTATTCTGTTGTGACATACTAATTTTAGATGGGGGGGAAAGCTTTCAACATTCTTAGGGGAAGGAAACCTTAAAACTTCCCATCTGAAATAAACAAGTGTGTGATTTATGGATTTGGGACAGTTTGATAATATATTTGTATATGAGAGGAATAGCCTTTGTTGTGGATATTTCATTGGATTAATTGGTTTTAAAAATATTTACTGAGCATTTATTATCTCGCAGGCATCGTGGTGGGGCTGTGGGCACAGATATGGTCAGGTCACTGCCCTTAGGTTATTCTGGTATATTTGTGTGTCCTTGGATTTTTAGCTGGAGACAGGAGACATTTCATTTCATATTTTAAATTCTTGGGGGTATGTATTTGAAAGGAATATGGAAGTAGGATACATATTTTCCCTAAGTGAGAAAGTTGAAACAGAAGGATAGACACAGCTTTAAGAGTTTCATTCTCTCTCCACCCACCGTGGCTTGCTGGGTCACCTTGCATAGGCTTTATTTTCTCAAAACCCCTTTCCCCCAACAGCCTTGTAATGGGATCTCATAATTGTTTGCACAGTGTTCTGAAATCTTCAGAAGCAAGCTGCTGTAATTGTAAAATGATATTCAAGAGACAAAGGATTTGAGGCGTGTTAGTTTTTCTTTTCCTAATGCAAGTATCTGTTATTTTTCTCAGTGAGGGTAACCAAACAATGGAAGCTGCCAAATGTTTATGACAGAAATCTCTTGCTTTGAGATTTGGATCCTGTGTGGGAGGATTTTTGATTATTTATAATTGTTTACTTTTAGCAGGTGACCTGATTTTTTTCTTTCTACCTTATAATTACTTACTTTATAGTTACGGTGTTGAAAGCATGAAGCTAATATTCTTAAGGGTTTTCATCTGTCTCGTTTCTAGTTTCCTTTCCCCAGCAAAACAATCAGAGCAGTAGCCACTTTCAGTAGTCATTTTCAGGAGCACAGCCACTTCGGGTGGGTTCAGCATGCGTCAGTGAGGTGAATAACAACCACCACAAAACATAATGCACACATAGGCAGGCGAGGTAATTGTGTGTGTGTGTGTGTGTGTGTGTGAGAGAGAGAGAGAGAGAGACAGAGAGAGACAGAGAGAGACAGAGAGAGAGAGAGATTTCACCAGAAATCTTATGGGTTGATTCAGAATGCATTTTGGAAGTTTATGTGTAATATTCTTAGATTAATTATAACTCTGTACCAGTGATCTTGGCAGCCACTTTGTTTCCCATTGTGTTTTTTTTGTTTTAATATCTTTATTGGAGTATAATTGCTTTACACTGGTGTGTTAGTTTCTGCTGTATAACAAAGTGAATCAGCTACCCATATACATACATCCCCATATCTCTTCCCTCTTGTGTATATCCCTCCTACCCTCCCTATCCCACCCCTCTAGGTGGTCACAAAGCACGGAGCTGATCTCCCTGTGCTACGTGACTACTTCCCACTAGCTATCTATTTTACATTTGGTAGTGTATATATGTCCATGCCACTCTCTCACTTCATTCCAGCTTACCCTTCCCCCTCCCCGTGTCCTCAAGTCCATTTTCTATATCTGCATCTTTATTCCTGTCCTGCCCCTAGGTTTTTCAGAACCATTTTTTTTTTAGATTCCATATATATGTGTTAGCATATGATATTTGTCTTTCTGACTTACTTCACTCTTTATGACAGACTCCATGTCCATCCACCTCACTACAAATAACTCAATTTCGTTTCTTTTTATGGCTGTGTAATATTCCATTTGTATATATGTGCCACATCTTCTTTATCCATTCATCTGTTGATGGACACTTAGGTTGCTTCCATGTCCTGGCTGTTGTAAATAGAGCTGCAATGAACATTGTGGTACATGACTCTTTGTGAATTATGGTTTTCTCAGGGTATATGCCCAGTAGTGGAATTGCTGGGTCATATGGTAATTCTATTTTTAGTTTCTTAAGGAATCTCCATACTGTTCTCCATAGTGGCTGTATCAATTTAGATTCCCACCAACAGTGCAAGAGGGTTCCCTTTTCTCCACACCCTCTCCAGCATTTATTGTTTCTAGATTTTTTGATGATGGCCATTCTGACTGGTGTGAGATGATATCTCATTGTAGTTTTGATTTACATTTCTCTAATGATTATTGATGTTGAACATCCTTTCATACGTTTTTTGGGAATCTGTATATCTTCTTTGGAGAAATGTCTATTTAGGTCTTCTGCCCATTTTTGGATGGGGTTGTTTGTTTTTGCTTTTTTGATATTGAACTGCATGAGCTGCTTATAAATTTTGGAGATTAATCCTTTGTCAGTTGCTTCATTTGCAAATATTTTCTCCCATTCTGAGGGTTGTGTTTTGGTCTTGTTTATGGTTTCCTTTGCTGTGCAAAAGATTTTAAGTTTCATTAGGTCCCATTTAAAAATTTTTATTTCCATTTCTCTAGGAGGTGGGTCAAAAAGGATCTTGCTGTGATTTATGTCATAGAGTTTTCTGCCTATGCTTTTCTCTAAGAGTTTTATAGTGTCTCGCCTTACATTTAGGTCTTTAATCAATTTTGAGTTTATTTTTGTGTATGGTGTTAGGGAGTGTTCTAATTTCATTCTTTAACATGTAGCTGTCCAATTTTCCCAGCACCACTTATTGCAGAGGCTGTCTTTTCTCCATTGTATATTCTTGCCTCCTTTATCAAAGATAAGGTGACCATATGTGTATGGGTTTATCTCTGGGCTTTCTATCCTGTTCCATTGATCTATATTTCTGTTTTTGTGCCAGTACCATACTGTCTTGATTACTGTAGCTTTTTAGTATAGTCTGAAGTCAGGGAGCCTGATTCCTCCAGCTCCATTTTTCTTTCTCAAGATTGTTCTGGCTATTCGGGGTCTTTTGTGTTCCATACAAATTGTGAAATTTTTTGTTCTAGTTCTGTAAAAAATGCCATTGGTAGTTTGATAGAGATTGCACTGACTATGTGGATTGCTTTGGGTAGTATAGTCATTTTTACAATGCTGATTCTTCCAAACCAAGAACATGGTATATCTCTCCATCCGTTTGTATCATCCTTCATTTCTTTCATCAGTGTCTTATAGTTTTCTGCATACAGGTCTTTTGTCTCCTTAGGTAGGTTTATTCCTAGGTATATTATTCTTTTTGTTGCAATGGTTAATGGGAGTGTTTCCTTAATTTCTCCTTCAGATTTTTCGTTGTTAGTGTATAGGAATGCAAGAGATTTCTGTGCATTAGTTTTGTATCCTGCTACTTTACCAAATTCATTGATTAGCTCTAGTAGGTTTCTGGTAGCATCTTTAGGATTCTCTATGTATAATATCATGTCATCTGCAAGCAGTGACAGTTTTACTTCTTTTCCGATTTGGATTCCTTTTATATCTTTTTGTTCTCTGATTGCTGTGGCTAAAACTTCCAAAACTGTGTTGAATAATAGTGGTGAAAGTGGGCAACCTTGTCTTGTTCCTGATCTTAGTGGAAATGGTTTCCGTTTTTAACCATTGAGAACAATGTTGGCTGTGGGTTTCTCATGTATGGCCTTTATTATGTTGAGGTAAGTTCCCTCTATGTCTACTTTCTGCAGGGATTTTTTTTCATAAATAGGTGTTGAATTTTGTCAGAAGCTTTTTCTGCATCTGTTGAGATGATCATATGGTTTTTCTCCAGTTTGTTAACTGGTTTATCACATTGATTGATTTGTGTATACTGAAGAATCCTTGCATTCCTGGGATAAAACCCACTTGATCATGGTGTATGATACTTTCAATGTGCTGTTGGATTCGGTTTGCTAGTATTTTGTTGAAGAATTTTGCATCTATGTTCATCAGTTATACTGGCTTGTTGTTTTCTTTTTTTGTGGCGTTTTTGTCCTGTTTTGGTATCAGGGTGGTGGTGGCCTTGTAGAATGAGTTTGGGAGTGTTCCTCCCTCTGCTATATTTTGGAGGATCTTGAGAAGGATAGGTGTTAGCTGTTCTCTAAATGTTTGATAGAATTCGCCTGTGAAGCCATCTGGTCCTGGGGTTTTGTTTGTTGGAAGATTTTTAATCACAGTCTCAATTTCAGTGCTTGTGATTGGTCTGTTTATATTTTCTCTTTCTTCCTGGTTTAGTCTTGGCAGGTTGTGCTTTTCTAAGAATGTGTCCATATCTTCCAGGTTGTCCATTTTATTGGCATAGAGTTGCTTGTAGTAATCTCTCATGGTCCTTTGTATTTCTACAGTGTCAGTTGTTACTTCTCCTTTTTCATTTCTAATTCTATTGATTTGAGTCTTCTCCCTTTTTTGGGATGAGTCTGGCTAATGGTTTATCAATTTTGTTAATCTTCTGAAAGAACCAGCTTTTAGTGTTATTGATCTTTGCTATCGTTTCCTTTATTTCTTTATCATTTATTTCTGCTCTGATCTTTATGATTTCTTTCCTTTTGCTAACTTTGGGGTTTTTTGGTTCTTCTTTCTCTAATTGCTTTAGGTGTAAGGTTAGGTTGTTTGTTTGAGATGTTTCTTGTTTCTTGAGGTAGGACTGTATTGCTATAAAGTCCCCTCTTAGAACTCTTTTGCTGCCTCCATAGGTTTTGGGTTGTTGTGTTTTCATTGTCACTTCTTTCTAGGTATTTTTTGATTTCCTCTTTGATTTCTTCAGTGATCTCTTGGTTATTTAGTAGTGTATTGTTTAGCCTTCACGTGTTTGTATTTTTTATAGATTTTTTCCTATAATTGATATCTAGTCTCATAGCGTTGTGGTCAGAAAAAGTACTTGATATGATTTGAATTTTCTTAAATTTACCAAGCCTTGATTTGTGACCCAAGATATGATCTATCCTGGAGAATGTTCCATGAGCACTTGAGAAGAAAGTGTGGTCTGCCGTTTTTGGATGGAATATCCTATAAATATCAGTTAAGTCCATCTTGTTTAATGTATCGTTTAAAGCTAGTGTTTCTTTCTTTATTTTCATTTTGGATGATCTGTCCATTGGTGAAAGTGGGGTGTTAAAGTCCCCTAATATGATTGTGTTACTGTCGATTTCCTCATTTATCGCTGTTAGCATTTGCCTTATGTATTGAGGTGCTCCTATGTTGGGTGCATAAATATTTACAATTGATATAACTTCTTCTGGATTGATCCCTTGATCATTATGTAGTGTCCTTCTTTGTCTCTTGTAATAGTCTTTATTTTAAAGTCTATTTGTCTGATATGAGAATTGCTACTCTAGCTTTCTTTTGATTTCCATTTGCATGGAATATCTTTTTCCATCCCCTCATTTTCAGTCTGTATGTGTCCTTAGATCTGAAGTGGGTCTATTATAGACAGTATATGTACGAGTCTTGTTTTTGTATCCCTTCAGCCAGTCTATGTGTTTTGGTTGGAGCGTTTAATTCATTTACATTTAAGGTAATTATTGATATGTATGTTCCTATTACCATTTCCTTAATTATTTTGGGTTGGTTTTTCTAGGTCTTTTCCTTCTTTTGTGTTTCCTGCCTAGAGAAGTTCCTTCAGCATTTGTTGTAGAGGTGGTTTGGTGGTGCTGAATTCTCTTAGCTTTTGCTTGTCTGTAAAAATTTTAATTTCTCCATCCAATCTGAATGAGATCCTTGCTGGGTAGAGTAATTTTGGTTGTAAGTTTTTCCCTTTCATCACTTTAAATATGTCCTGTCAGTCCCTTCTGGCTTGCAGAGTTTCTGCTGAAAGATCAGCTGTTAACCTTATGGGGATTCCCTAGTCTGTTAATTGTTTCTTTTCCCTTGCTGCTTTTAATGTTTTTTCTTTGTATTTAATTTTTGATAGTTTGATTAATATGTGTCTTGGCATGTTTCTCCTTGGATTTATCCTGTATGGGACTCTCTGTGCTTCCTGAACTTGATTGACTATTACCTTTCCCGCATTAGGGAAGTTTTCACCTATAATCTCTTCAAATATTTTCTCAGTCCCTTTCTTTTTCTCTTCTTTTGGGACCCCTATAATTTGAATGTTGATCCTTTTAATGTTGTCCCTGAGGTCTCTGTGACTGTCCTCAAATCTTTTCGTTCTTTTTTCTTTATTCTGCTCTGTGGTAGTTATTTCCACTATTTTATCTTCCAGGTCACTTATCCCTCTTCTGCCTCAGTTATTCTGCTATTGATTCCTTCTAGAGAATTTAAAATTTCGTTTATTGTGTTAGTCATCATTGTTTGTTTGGTCTTTAGTTCTTCTAGGTCCTTGTTAATTGTTTCTTGTATTTTCTATTTCCAAGATTTTGGATCATCTTTGCTCTCATTATTCTGAATTCTTTTTCATGTAGACTGCCTATTTCCTCTCATTTGTTTGGTCTGGTGGGTTTTTACCTTGCTCCTTCATCTGCTCTGTGTTTGTCTGTCTTCTCATTTTGCTTAACTTATTGTGTTTGGTGTCTCCATTTTGCATGCTGCAGTTCCGTAGTTACTTTTGTTTTTGGTGTCTGCTCCCAGTGGGTAAGATTGGTTCAGTGGGTTGTGTAGGCTTCTCAGTGTAGGGTACTAGTGCCTGTGTTCTGGTAGATGAGGCTGGATCTTGTCTTTCTGCTGGGCAGGACAGTGTCCAGTGGTGTGTTTTGGGGTGTCTGTGAACTTATTATGATTTTAGGCAGCCTCTCTTCTAATGGGTGGGTTTGGGTTCCTGTCTTTCTAGTTGTTTGGCATAGGGTGTCCAGCACTATAGCTTGCTGGTCGTTGATTGGAGCTGGGTCTTAGTGTTTAGATGGAGATCTTTGGGAGAGGTTTTGCCATTTGATATTATGTGGAGCCAGGAGGTCTCTGGTGGACCAATGTCCTGAACTTGGCTCTTCCACCTTAGAGGCTCAGGCCTGACACCCATCCAGGGCACCAACACCCTGTCAGCCACACAGCTCAGAGGAAAAGAGAGAAAAAGAAAGAAAGAGAGAGAGAGAGAGAGAGGGAGGGAGGGAGGGAGGGAGGGAGGGAGAAAGAAAGAAAATAAGTAAATAAATAAAATAAAGTTATTAAAATAAAAAAGAATTATTAAAAAAGTAATAAAAAATAGAAAAGAGAGCAACCAAACCAAAAAAGAATTTCTCCAATGATAACAAGTTCTAAACACTATACTAAAAAATAATAATAATAAAATAAAAATAAATGGATAGTCAGAACCCAGGACAAATGGCAAAAGCAAAGCTATATAGGGAAAATCACACAAAGAAGCATACGCATACACAGTCACAAAAAGAGAAAAAGAAAATAAAATGTATACACAATAAAAATAGGAAGAGAGCAACCAAATCAATAAACAACTGTACCAGTGATAATAAGGTCTAAATACTGAACTAAGATAAACCTAAAACCAGAAACAAATTAGATGCAGAAAGCAAACCCCAAGTCTACAGTTGCTCCCAAATTTCACCACCTCAATTTTGGGATGATTCATTGTCTATTCAGGTATTCCACAGATGCAGGTTACATCAAGTTGATTGTGGAGGTTTAATCCACTGCTCCTGACGCTGCTGGGAGAAATTTCCCTTTCTTTCCTGTTCACACAGCTCCAGGAGTTCAGCTTTGGATTTGGACCCATCTCTGTATGTAGGTCACCTGAGGGCATCTGTTCCCCACCCAGACAAGATGGGGTTAAATGAGCGGCTGATTAGGGGGCTCTGGCTCGCTCTGGCTGGGGGGAGGGAGGGGTACAGAATGTGGGGTGAGGCTGCAGCAGCAGAGGCCGGTGTGACATTGCAAGAGCCTGAGAAGCACTGTGTGTTCTCCTGGGGAAGTTGTCTCTGGATCTCGGGACCCTGGCAGTGGCAAGCTGCACAGGCTCCTGGGCGGGGGAGGTGTGGATAGTGATCTGTGGTTGCACACAGGCTTTTTGGTGGCTGAAGCAGCAGCCTTATCATTTCATGCCTGTCTGTGGTGTCAGTGCTGATAGCTGTGGATCGTGCCCATCTCTGGAGCTCATTTAGGCAGTGCTCTGAATCTCCTCATGCACCCCAAAACAATGGTCTCTTGCCTCTTAGGTCCAGAGGTTTTCCCGGACTCCCTCCTGTCCAGCTGTGGCGCACTAGCCCCCTCAAGCTGTGTTCACACAGGCAACCCCAGTCCTCTCCCTGGGATCTGACCTCCGACCAAGCCTCAGCTCCCAGTGCCCACCTGCCCCGGCAGGTGAGCAGACAAGCATCTCAGCCTGGTGAATGCTGGTCGGCAGTGATCCTCTGTGTGGGAATCTCTCCGCTTTGCCCTGTGAAGCCTTGTTGCTGAGCTCTCCTCTGTGGCTCTGAAGCTTCCCCTGCCACCCACCCCCCGTCTCTGCCAGTGAAGGGGCTTTCTAGTGTGTGGAAACATTTCCTCCTTCACAGCTCCCTCCCCGAGGTGCAGGTCCCGTCCCTGTTCTTTTGTCTCTGTTTTTCCTTTTTTCTTTTGCCCTACCCAGGTATGTGGGGAGTTTCTTGCCTTTTGGGAAGTCTGCTAGCGTTCAGTGGGTGTTTTGTAGGAGTTGTTCCACATGTAGATGTAGTTTTGATGTATTTGTTGGGAGGAAGGTTATATCCGAGGAAGGTTATCTCTACGTCTTACTCCTCCGCCATCTTGAAAGTGCCCTGTGTTTGCCATTGTTAAAAATAGGGACCACAATCTTGTGATTTGTACTATTTTGAACAAATTAAATTGCTTAAGCTCAGAACACTCTGACCTACTGAAAGTTTGTTCTATAATATCAAAGATTCACAAGTTGGGAGGGCCCACTTAAGCCACAGACTGCTAATCAAGGAGGGGCCAGTCAGATAAGGTAAATGAATGCAATGGAATATCTTAAGTGTCAAGTGAAATAACTAATGTAAATGATGTAAAACACCAGGCCTTCTCAGGCTGTAATACTCTTCTCACTTTTGTTAGAGATGTGAGTTCAAAGAAATATTTTCAACAATACAAGACAATAGCGCCAATGTGATTTTTCACATCAACAGTGAGCCAGGACACTCCTACCTTCTAGAAATTCCAGCTTTGCCGATGAAAGGAAGAAATGGTAGGAAACTATTTTTTTCTTCCTCCTGGTCAGGTGCAACCTGGGCAGCATGCCGTGATGGGTGCTGGTATGAGTTTGCTGCCGGGATTTCTGGGTACCTGGTCGGGCAGTGCTGGGTGCTGCCATGGTAGGGGATCATTTCTGGTGACTCTCCTCCCAGGGTGCTTCATTCATTCCCATATTTCTTCCATTCTGATATTTCTCCTCTTGCACATGTGCACAGTGGCTGTGGAGAAGTAGTACCAGCATCCTGGGCACTGTGGAGCTCTTACCCTTCTTCATTCGACTGGGCTTCCATTGTCGAAGCTTTAAGAAGAGTGATCCAGTAGCTTCTTATCATTTATCTTATCATGCATGTCAGTCTATTCCAGACAATCTCATCAACAAATGACTATTGTGTGTCAGAAAGTGCAGTGGTCTGAAGTTGTGTGTCCCTGCCAAATTCATAGGCTGAAATCCTAGTCCCCAAAGGTGATGGTATTAGGAGGTGGAGCCTTTGGGAGGTGCTTAAGTCATGGGGGTGGAACTCTCATGAATGGGATTAGTGCCCTTATGAAAGAGGCTCCAAAGAGATCACTAGCCCCTTCCACCACGTGAGGATACAAGAAGTCTGCAACTCGGAAGAGAGCCCTCTCCTGCCATGCTGGCACCCTGATCTCAGACTTCCAGCCTCCATAACTGTGAGCAATAAGTTTCTGTTTTTGTAGGCTATGCAGTCTGTGGTATTTTGTTATAGCAGCTATAGAACTGACTAAGAAAGATTTGAACCACATTATTCTAAGTAGAAGAGGTTAGTCACCTCCTTCTCCCACTGTGTTAGTCCAGGAAATACTGTCTGCTCACAGATCTTTCTCATAAAATGACCCCAGGTGGTTATTTCTGTAGAATCAGAATTTCTGCAGCCAGAACTTCTTCCTGTGCTTTGCTTTGTGCTGAGTGACCTTGCCATTTGGTCCCAGCTGACTCATGCTGGGAGAGCTCATCTGAGCCCCTGGCATCTATTATTATCTATATACATCGATGACTGTCAAAATTCTATCTCTGGGTTAGACTGTACTCCTGGTGAGCTCCAACTCTATATCTATGTGTCTATATACCAGCTGCCTACTGAACATCTTCGTGTAGGTTTCCCATAAACATCCTGAGTTCATCATGCTCAAACCTGAACACATCTTCCTCCTCCCTTAATTTCAAGTTCTCAGTAGCCTGTAGCCAGATGCCTTAGTGTTGAGTTTGACTTCTTTCTCTTCTTCACCATGACACTCAAGTCAGTTGCCAAGTCATTGATAGCACCTCCTGAAGATCTTCCACAATTATCTACTTCCTCCTTCTGTACAGGTCCACCCACCCCAAGCCCACCACCTTCTGGATTTCCTCCGTGACATCCTGCTTCCACTCTTACTCATCTCTCATCTTCCTCACAGCAGCCAGCCAGAGTGATCTTCCTTAAATATAAGTGTGATCATGTCACTCTTCTGCCTGAAAGTCTTCCCTTTGTGTTTACTGATTGCTGCTTTTGGCTACAGTCTCTGCACTCCCCACTCCCCCATCACACTTCGTGCTCCAGTCCCACAAACTTATGCCTTGTACTTTTTTGTCACCAAGGCCAGATAGTTTACTGTGTCTGGGATTTGGTATATATTTATTCTTCCTGCATTAGGATCACCTCCCTCACACACACACACACACACACACACACACACACACACACACACACATGCACACACATACACAAACATACTTTGACCATTGTAGATGTCATTTCTCTGCAAAATATTTCTTGACCCCCACAGGTCTGGGTTAGGCACCCTGTAATGCTTAAGAGCACAATGTCCTTCTCAGGCTGTTGTTATATTTATTATCTTAAAATTTTCATCTTCCCATCCCCCACCCTGACTTCCTCCATAAGCTCTGTGAGGGCAGGGATCTTGTTTATCCTATTCCATATTCTGGTGTATCCCCAGTGCCTGAGCCATTGACAAGCACATAGAAGGTGTTCATTAATATTTGTTGAAATTTTTGATTAAAAGGCCACCTTACATAGGCTAAACTTATGGGAAATTAAAGCTCATCTAGTGATTTGGAACATGCACGAGTGTTCTGTATCTGACCTGATCAGATATGTTTTCTTAAAAAATATAAATTTGAGATGCAATCAATAAACCAGCTGGCAACTATGGACTGTTGTTTCTTTCTTTTTTTTTTAATGTTTTTTTCCCAAATTTTTATTTCATTTTATTTTTTTTTTAGTTAACATAGTTTTTATTATTTTTTTTTAAATATTGGAGTATAATTGCCTTACAATGGTGTGTTAGTTTCTGTTTTATAACAAAGTGAATCAGTTATACATATACATATGTTCCCATATCTCTTCCCTCTTGTGACTACCTCCCTCCCACCCTCCCTATCCCACCCCTCCAGGTGGTCACAAAGCACTGAGCTGATCTCCCTGTGCTATGCGGCTGCTTCCCACTAGCTATCTACCTTACATTTGGCAGTGTATATATGTCCCTGCCTCTCTCTCGCTTTGTCACAGCTTACCCTCCCCCCTCGCCACATCCTCAAGTCCATACTCTAGTAGGTCTGTGTCTTTATTCCTGTCTTATCCCTAGGTTCTTCATGACAGTTTTTTTCCCCTTAAATTCCATATATATGTGTTAGCATACGGTATTTGTCTTTCGCTTTCTGATTTACTTCACTCTGTATGACAGACTCTAGGTCTATCCACCTCATTACAAATAGCTCAATTTCGTTTCTTTTTATGGCTGAGTAATATTCCATTGTATATATGTGCCACATCTTCTTTATCCATTCATCCGATGATGGAAACTTAGGTTGTTTCCATCTCCGGGCTACTGTAAATAGAGCTGCAATGAACATTTTGGTACATGACTCTTTTTGAATTATGGTTTTCTCAGAGTATATGCTCAGTAGTGGGATTGCTGGGTCATATGGTAGTTCTTTTTGTAGTGTTTTAAGGAACCTCCATACTGTTCTCCACAGTGACTGTATCAATTTACATTCCCACCAACAGTGCAAGAAGGTTCCCTTTTCTCCACACCCTCTCCAGCATTTATTGTTTCTAGAATTTTTGATGATGGCCATTCTAACTGGGGTAAGGTAATATCTCATTGTAGTTTTGGTTTGCATTTCTCTAATGATTAGTGACGTTGAACATTCTTTCATATGTTGTTGACAGTCTGTATATCTTCTTTGGAGAAATGTCTATTTAGGTCTTCTACATATTTTTGGATTGGGTTGTTTGTTATTGAGCTGCATGAGCTGCTTATAAATTTTGGAGATTAATCCTTTGTCAGTTGCTTCATTTGCAAATATTTTCTCCCATTCTGAGGGTTGTCTTTTGGTCTTGTTTATGGTTTCCTTTGCTGTGAAAAAGGTTTGATGTTTCATTAGGTCCCATTTGTTTATTTTTGTTTTTATTTCCATTTCCCTAGGGGGTGGGTCAAAAAGGATCTTGCTGTGATTTATGTCATAGAGTGTTCTGCCTATGCTTTCCTCTAAGAATTTGATAGTTTCTGGCCTTACATTTAGGTCCTTAATCCATTTTGAGTTTATTTTTGTATATGGTGTTAGGGAGTGTTCTAATCTCATACTTTTACATGTACCTGTCCAGTTTTCCCAGGACCACTTATTGAAGAGGTGTCCTTTCTCCACTGTACATTCCTGCCTCCTTTATGAAAGATAAGGTGACCATATGTGCGTGGGTTTATCTTTGGGCTTTCTATCCTGTTCCATTGATCTATATTTCTGTTTTTGTGCCAGTACCATACTGTCTTGATTACTGTAGCTTTGTAGTATAGTCTGAAGTCAGTAAGCCTGATTCCTCCAGTTCCATTTTTCATTCTCAAGATTGCTTTGGCTATTCGGGGTCTTTTGTGTTTCCATACAAATTATGAAATTTTTTGTTCTAGTTTTGTAAAAATTGCCAGTGGTAGATTGACAGGGATTGCATTGAATCTGTAGATTGCTTTGGGTAGTAGAGTCATTTTCACAATGTTGATTCTTCCCATTCAAGAACATGGTATATCTCTCCATCTATTGGTATCCTCTTTAATTTCTTTCATCAGTGTCTTATAATTTTCTGCATACAGGTCTTTTCTCTCCTTAGGTAGGTTTATTCCTAGATATTTTATTCTTTTTGTTGCAATGATAAATGGGAGTGTTTTCTTCATTTCACTTTCAGATTTTTCATCATTAGTGTATAGGAATGCCAGAGATTTCTGTGCATTAGTTTTGTATCCTGCTACTTTACCAAATTCATTGATTAGCTCTAGTAGTTTTCTGGTAGCATCTTTAGGATTCTCTATGTATAGTATCATATCATCTGCAAACAGTGACAGCTTTACTTCTTCTTTTCCGATTTGGATTCCTTTTATTTCCTTTTGTTCTCTGATTGCTGTGGCTAAAACTTCCAAAACTATGTTGAATAATAGTGGTGAAAGTGGGCAACCTTGTCTTGTTCCTGATCTTAGTGGAAATGCTTTCAGTTTTTCACCATTGAGGACGATGTTGGCTGTGGGTTTGTCATATATGGCGTTTATTATGTTGAGGAAAGTTCCCTCTATGCCTACTTTCTGCAGGGTTTTTATCATAAATGGGTGTTGAATTTTGTCGAAAGCTTTCTCTGCATCTATTGAGATGATCATATGGTTTTTCTCCTTCAATTTGTTAATATGGTGTATCACGTTGATTGATTTGCGAATATTGAAGAAGCCTTGCATTCCTGGAATAAACCCCACTTGATCAAGATGTATGATTCTTTTAATGTACTGTTGGATTCTGTTTGCTAGTATTTTGTTGAGGATTTTTGCATCTATGTTCATCAGTGATATTGGCCTGTAGTTTTCTTTCTTTGTGACATCCTTGTCTGGTTTTGGTATCAAGGTGATGGTGGCCTCGTAGAATGAGTTTGGGAGTGTTCCTCCCTCTGCTATATTTTGGAAGAGTTTGAGAAAGATAGATGTTAGCTCTTCTCTAAATGTTTGATAGAATTCGCCTGTGAAGCCGTCTGGTCCTGGGCTTTTGTTTGTTGGAAGATTTTTAATCACAGTTTCAATTTCAGTGCTTGTGATTGGTCTGTTCATATTTTCTATTTCTTCCTGATTCAGTCTTGGAAGGTTGTGCATTTCTAAGAATTTGTCCATTTCTTCCAGGTTGTCCATTTTATTGGCATAGAGTGGCTTGTGGTAATCTCTCATGATCTTTTGCGTTTCTGCAGTGTCCGTTGTTACTTCTCCTTTTTCATTTCTAATTCTATTGATTTGAGTCTTCTCCCTTTTTTTTCTTGATGAGTCTGGCTAATGGCTTATCAATTTTGTTTATCTTCTCAAAGAACCAGCTTTTAGTTTTATTGATCTTTGCTATCATTTCCTTCATTTCTTTTTCATTTATTTCTGATCTGATTTTTATGATTTCTTTCCCTCTGCTAACTTTGGGAGTTTTTTGTTCTTCTTTCTCTAATTGCTTTAGGTGCAAGGTTAGGTTGTTTATTCGAAATGTTTCCTGTTTCTTAAGATAGGATTGTATTGCTATAAACTTCCCTCTTAGAACTGCTTTTGCTGCATCCCATAGATTTTGGGTCGTTATGTTTTCATTGTCACTTGTTTCTAGGTATTTTTTTATTTCCTCTTTGATTTCTTCAGTGATCCCTTCATTATTAAGTAGTGTATTGTTTAGCCTCCATGTGTTTGTATTTTTTACAGATCTTTTCCTGTAATTGATATCTAGTCTCATAGCATTGTGGTCGGAAAAGATACTTGATACAATTTCCATTTTCTTAAATTTACCAAGGCTTGATTTGTGACCCAGGATATGATCTATCCTGGAGAATGTTCCATAAGCACTTGAGAAAAATGTGTATTCTCTTGTGTTTGGATGGAATGTCCTATAAATGTCAATTAAGTCCATCTTGTTTAATGTATCATTTAAAGCTTGTGTTTCCTTATTTATTTTCATTTTGGATGATCTTTCCATGGGTGACAGTGGGGTGTTAAAGTCCCCTACTATGAATGTGTTACTGTCGATTTCCCCTTTTATGGCTGTTAGTATTTGCCTTATGTACTGAGTTGCTCTTATGTTGGGTGCATAAATATTTACAATTGTTATATCTTCTTCTTGGATCGATCCCTTGATCATTATGTAGTGTCGTACTTTGCCTCTTCTAATAGTCTTTATTTTTTACTCTATTTTGTCTGATATGAGAATTGCTACTCCAGCTTTCTTTTGGTTTCCATTTGCATGAAATATCTTTTTCCATCCCCTTACTTTCAGTGTGTGTGTGTCTCTAGGTCTGAAGTGGGTCTCTTGTAGACAGCATATATATGGGTCTTGTTTTTGTATCCATTCAGCCAATCTGTGTTTTTTGGTGGTAGCATTTAGTCCATTTACATTTAAGGTAATTATCGATATGTATGTTCGTGTTCCCATTTTCTTATTGTAGGTCTTTTCCTTCTCTTGTGTTTCTTGCCTAGAGAAGTTCCTTTAGCATTTGTTGTAAAGCTGGTTTGGTGGTGCTGAACTGTCTCAGCTTTTGCTTGTCTGTAAAGGTTTTAATTTCTCCATCAAATCTGAATGAGATCCTTGCTGGGTAGAGTAATCTTGGTTGCATGTTTTTCTCCTTCATCACTTTAAATATGTCCTGCCAGTCCCTTCTGGCTTGCAGAGTTTCTGCTGAAAGATCAGCTGTTAACTTTATGGGGATTCCCTTGTGTGTTATTTGTTGTTTTTCCCTTGCTGCTTTTAATATGTTTTCTTTGTATTTAATTTTTGACAGTTTGATTAATATGTGTCTTGGCGTGTTTCTCCTTGGATTTATCCTGTATGGGACTCTCTGTGCTTCCTGGACTTGATTAACTATTTCGTTTCCCATATTAGGGAAGTTTTCAACTATAATCTCTTCAAATATTTTCTCAGTCCCTTTCTTTTTCTCTTCTTCTTCTGGAACCCCTATAATTCGAATGTTGGTGCATTTAATGTTGTCCCAGAGGTCTCTGAGACTGTCCTCAGTTCTTTTCATTCTTTTTTCATTATTCTGCTCTGCAGTAGTTATTTCCACTATTTTATCTTCCAGGTCACTTATCCGTTCTTCTGCCTCAGTTATTCTGCTATTGATCCCATCTAGAGTATTTTTAATTTCATTTATTGTGTTGTTCATCATTGTTTGTTTCATCTTTAGTTCTTCTAGGTCCTTGTTAAGTGTTTCTTGCATTTTGTCTATTCTATTTCCAAGATTTTGGATCATCCTTACTATCATTATTCTGAATTCTTTTTCAGGTAGACTGCCTATTTCCTCTTCATTTGTTAGGTCTGGTGGGTTTTCATCTTGCTCCTTCATCTGCTGTGTGTTTTTCTGTCTTCTCATTTTGCTTATCTTACTGTGTTTGATGTCTCCTTTTTGCAGGCTGCAGGTTCGTAGTTCCCATTGTTTTTGGTGTCTGTCCCCTGTGGCTAAGGTTGGTTCAGTGGGTTGTGTAGGCTTTCTGATGGAGGGTACTAGTGCCTGTGTTCTGGTGGATGAGGGTGGATCTTGTCTTTCTGGTGGGCAGGTCCACCTCTGGTGGTGTGTTTTGGGGTGTCTGTGGACTTATTATGATTTTAGGCAGCTTCTCTGCTAATGGGTGGGGTTGTGTTCCTGTCTCACTAGTTGTTTGGCATAGGATGTCCAGCACTGTAGCTTGCTGGTCGTTGAGTGAAGCTGGGTGCTGGTGTTGAGATGGAGATCTCTGGGAGATTTTCGCCATTTGATATTATGTGGTGCTGGGAGGTCTCTTGTGGACCAGTGTCCTGAAGTTGGCTCTCCCACCTCAGAGGCACAGCACTGACTCCTGGCTGCAGCACCAAGAGCCTTTCATCCACACGGCTCAGAATAAAAGGGAGAAAAAGTAGAAAGAAAGAATTAGTAGAAGTAGAAGGAAAGAAAGGAGGGAGGGAGGAAGGTAGGAAGGAAGGAAAAAAAGAAAGAAAGAAGATAAAGTAAAATATAGTAAAGTAAGATAAAATGCAATAAAGTTATTAAAATAAAAAAATAATTATGAAGAGAAAAAGAAGAAAAAACATTAAAAAAAAAAAATGGACGGATAGAACCCTAGGACAAATGGTGGAAGCAAAGCTATACAGACAAAATCACACAGAAGCATACACATACACACTCACAAAAAGAGGAAAAGGAAAAAATCATAAATCTTGCTCTCAAAGTCAACCTCCTTAATTTGGGATGATTTGCTGTCTATTCATGTATTTCACAGATGCAGGGGACGTCACGTTGATTGTGGAGCTTTAATCTGCTGCTTCTGAGGCTGCTGGGAGAGATTTCCCTTTCTCTTTGTTCTCACTGCTCCCATGGGCTCAGCTGTGGATTTGGCCCTGCCTCTGCGTGTAGGTCGCTGGAGGCCGTCTGTTGTTTGCTCAGACAGGATAGGGTTAAAGGAGCCGCTGATTCGGGGGCTCTGGCTCACTCAGGCCCGGGGGAGGGAGGGGCACGGAGTGCGGGGCAAGCCTGCGGCGGCAGAGGCCGGCGTGATGTTGCACCAGTCTGAGGCGCATGTTGCATTCTTCCGGGAGAGTTGCCCCTGGATCCCGGGACCCTGGCAGTTGCGGGCTGCACAGGCTCCCCGGAAGTGGGGTGGGGATAGTGACCTGTGCTTGCACACAGGCTTCTTGGTGGCGGCAGCAGCAGCCTTAGTGTCTCATGCCCGTCTCTGGGGTCAGCGCTTTTAGCCGCGGCTCACGCCCGTGTCTGGAGCTCCTTTAAGCAGCGCTCTTAATCCCCTCTCCTCACGCGCCAGGAAACAAAGAGGGATGAAAAAGTCTCTTGCCTCTTCGGCAGGTCCAGACTTTTCCCCGGACTCCCTCCCGGCTAGCCGTGGGGCACTAACCCCCTGCAGGCTTTGTTCACACCGCCAACCCCAGCCCTCTCCGGGCGCTCTGACTGAAGCCCGAGCCTCAACTCCCAACCCCGGCGGGTGAGCAGACTAGCCTCTCGGTGGTGAGTGCCTGTCGGCCCTGATCCTCTGTGCGGGAATCTCTCTGCTTTGCCCTCCGCACCCCTGTTGCTGTGCTCTCCTCCATGGCTCCGAAGCTTCCCCCCTCCCCCACGTGCAGTCTCCACCCGCAAAGGGGCTTCCTAGTATGTGGAAACCTTTCCTCCTTCACAGCTCCCTCCTACTGGTGCAGGTCCCGTCCCTATCCTTTTGTCTCTGTTTATTCTTTTTCCTTTTGCCCTACCCAGGTACGTGGGGGGTTTCTTGCCTTTTGGGAGATCTGAGGTCTTCTGCCAGCGTTCAGTAGGTGTTCTGTAGGAGTTGTTCCACGTGTAGATGTATTTCTGGTGTATCTGTGGGGAGGAAGGTGATCTCTGCGTCTTACTCTTCTGCCATCTTCCCGGAAGCACCCTGGACTGTTGTTTCTGATGGGATGACAAGATGCCCTGGGTCCCAGAGCTTCTGATGGGAATAGCAGGGGCAAACTTTCATTCCAGTTCTTGGTGAGCCTTCTTCTTTCTCTTAATGTTGGACATTTGGCCTCGGATTAACTCTTTGGTGGTTGAGATATTTTCTCAATGCCTCCTTACTCTTTACCTGTCCTTATACAGTTGACCCTTAAACAATGCAGAGGTGAAGGGCTCTGAGCCTCTGTGCAGTTGAAAATCTGAATATAATTTATAGTCAGCCATCTGCAGGTACCACATCTGTGGGTTCAACCAACTGCAGATCGTGCAGTACTATGGTATTTACTATTGAAAAAAATTTGAACATAAGTGGACCCTTGCAGTTCCAACCCTTGTTCTTTAAAGGTCAACTGTACTGTACTTCTAAAATAAGATATAACTGGGGCCTGCTTATTTTTACTGTACAAAAAGAGTCTAACTAAATACACTCATATCAATGCTTATTTTCTTTGACCTTCATGTATATAATGTCCATTTTTACCTAGACTAACACCTTAAATGATATTGACTAATATCTTCGTGCCTTCATGCCTCTGTCTCTAGGTGTCTGCTCTCAGCACTCAACAGTGTACTAGACTCCTGAAATTATTCCAAACTTTTAGGTTTTTTTTTTTAATACAGTATTATAGGGTTAGCTTTCTCCCTATCTTTTCTGTTTGTTAAATCCCTTGAGAAATATTTATTCTTTGCTCTGTTTTATCTTTGGCTGGTCCTTGATTTCGGTCTGAATCAGATTCATTTTTTGAACTACCACCTTTACTTGCTTCAGATAAAATCCCTCTCCTCCATTTATCCAGCAGGTGATCAACGCTCCTTGACCTAACAGCTCTTCTCCTTCCCCAGTCTGCTTCTTTTTTTTTTTTTTTAAACATCTTTATTGGAGTATAATTACTTTACAGTGTTGTGTTAATTTCTGCTGTATAACAAAGTGATGCTGTGACTGATAGAAAAATGCCAGCAGATACTGTTTATTAACATACAGTTTTTTAAATAGTGAAGTATATAAAAATTGAACTGCTTTATGATGACTACAAAAAATAGACAAAGCAGGATGCTCCCAGACTGATACTGGGATTTCCTCATCCCCCAAACTTTCCCACCTGCTGTTGACTCTACCTACACAGAGTGAAGATGCTCTGGGCTGTTCTGGAGACTCAGGCTGTGTGCCTGCCTGCTAACCAGGTTCAGTAGCCAGGGCAGAGCAACCTCAGACTATCCCTGGATATTCACTGCAAAGGCAAATTCTGTAGGTTACCTGTTCCCTAGCAAGACCAGGGCCTCGGCCTACCTGTGATCTATTTCTGTTAGCCAGTTGATTTTTCTCTTTTATGTTACACCTACGAAGTCAATCCAAAAGCAAAATATTTCAACCTAGAAGCCAGAGGAAATATTGCAGGCTGGCACGAGTTAGCTCCTGAGAAAACTCAGGGCAGTATTCTCTGCAGCTTTCATTTTCTGAAACTTTTTTTTCTCTGGAAGCCCCTTATTGTTGTCAACTAGACCTATAGCATCCTATAGAAATAATGCTGGTGATAGAAATAATCACTAGAGACTTCTAGAAATAAAAAGGAGAAAATATTGGCCAAGGACAACCATAAAACAGAATGAAGTTGTATCCTGTGTATTTTGCATGTCATAAAGCAGTGTTAGTAAAAGAAAAGCTAATGTATATAAAATGCCTAGTCTGGTGCCTCTAAACACAATTATTTCATTATTATTATTATTTTGGTTCACCACCCCCCAAGAGTGGCAGTGATAAAGCACAAGTGACAGAAGAATGTGACAGTTATTGTTTCTGTTACTAAAGAAGGCTGTCTCAAGCTCAGCATTGTTGGATGTGTGCCTTTTATACTCATGCTGCAACTGTGGTAGATGGTATATGGGTAACTGCCACTTGCCAAGGTCTTAAATTACTGCCAAGATGGTTCACATGGAGCCATTGCAGACTAAGAGTGCTGGGAATTGATGCCCAGTTTTATTTTGTAGAGGATGGAATTGGTATTCTGTTACTCTAAGAGTCTTATGGATTTTTTTTTCTTTCTCTTTGGCTGCCTAAAATTGTTTTCTCCTTTCTAACAGCATCATGTTAGGCTCATTACCTTGTCCCTGCTGGAAGTAGCCTGGTGGGACTCCAATCGGGTGCACTGTCCTTCACTAGCCAAGAGCTAGGATCTGATCCAAGTTAGACCAGTTGAATGTTCCCTCCCTGGAGTATGAATCTTAAGTAGAGGGACAAAGAGACTGAATACGGTTGGAATCCATTTGTCTCATTGGCAGACAGGCCTTGCTTAAAGATAACTCCTGAATTCCTTCTTCACAGACCCTGGAGCAGCTGGATTCTGTTGATGGTCAAATCTAGTTCTCCAGTCTTCCCACTGATTCCCATGCACTTCTGTTTATTCTGGGCAGCCTGTTGCCCTGTAGTTACTGTTGCCTGTGACCAAAGAAATATAGCTGTCATAAGGACCTGCCCAATAGCTACGAGTCTGATACCCAGGCTGCACACTCCAGTCTGCCTGTTCTTAGTAAGAACAGGAGAAAACTGCATGCTTTCTCAGAGATCCTAGGGCCCAGAAGTGAGGAGAGTAAAGTGAAGTTTCTCATCTCTTAGAAGAGGCTCATCTCCTTTGCTGGGTTAGAAGCACTTGTAATTATTCATTTGACTCTCCCCAGCAGCTTACCAGCTTGCACATAGCAGGTGCTTGGCAAATGTTGACTGAATTAATCTAGTTGATGAGGGGCCAAAGTCCTGAGTTCTATTCTGAACTCAATGGGAACTTGGATTAATCTTGGCCTCACTTTCTTCCTTAATAAAATTAGAATCATAATATCTGCCCCACCCCCTTCTTAGAGTGGGTAAGAGGGTAAACTGACGTGATGTGTGGGGAAGGATTTTATGCCTGCTGAAGCAGTGAGAAAGCAATTAGAAAGCAGACGTGGAGTCAAGCTTTAGCTCTGCCCAATATCCCCTCACTGTGGACAAGTGCCTTGCTCCTTGGCCCTCAGTTTCCCAATTTATAAAGAGAGGGGTTTGGACCATAAGATTTTTTTTTTTAATTTTTAAAATTTTATATTGGAGTATAGTTGATTAACAATGTTGTGTTAGTTTCAGGCATACAGCAAAGTGATTCTATTATACATATACATGTATCTATTCTTTTTCAAATTCTTTTCCCATTTAGGTTGTTACAGAATACTAAGCAGAGTTCCCTGTGCTATACAATAGTGGACCATAAGATTTTAAAGTTTCCTTTGACTTCTAACTTTCTGCAATTCTGTGACTGGAAAGTTAGAATTATTTGTTGTGGAGCAGCTGAAGTAATTCAGAAGCTTCATAAGCTGCTTCTCCTCAACACCTTAGTCTTCTTCCATCATCTTTGGTAGGACTTGATCAAGTCCTACCCCTACTCCAATTCTCTTAACTTCACGTGGGGATTAATAGGTTTGGACTGCCTTAATTTTAGCCTAATGTATCAAATGGAATGTGTCTCAGTTTTCACATAACAGATCCAAAACTTAGTGGCTTTAAATAATAGCTCTTTGTTTGCTTATCATTCTGTAGATTGTTAACCTGGGCAGGGTTCATCTGGGGCGGCTCATCTCTGCTGCACTTGGAGTTTGCTGTGTTCACTCATGCTTTTGAGTCCATTTGGCAGACTGTCTGGGGCCGGCTCATTCTGGATAACCTCATTCATAGGTCCAAGGTATCAGCTGAAAGAGCTGGAATGCATGGGGTGGCTGGGCCTTTCTTTCCATATGATGTCTCACTCCAGGAAGGCCATCATCCTTGAGAAGGCTAGCTGGGCTTCTTTGTGTTGCAGCGGGTGAGCATGGAAGCTGCAAGTGAACTGATGCTTGGAAGTCACACATGTCTTTTCTCCCTCATTCTAATAGTCAAAGCAAACCACAAGGTCAACTCAGATTCAAGCAATTGGAAAACAGACTCCATTTCCTGCAAAAAAATTTGTGGCCATATTTAGTCTATCACAGAAAGGCATGGTGGAAGACACTGGGGGAAAAAGCAGAAGTTAATATTCATATGTTTGGAATGCAAGGAGTAAAAAATTTAAATAGAAAATCCTTTATCCATTGAATAAAAGGTGAACAAATGTTTAGGGAATACTAATGTAAAGTGATACCATATTGTCATCTTGCTGAGGTTCCCATATGTCTTTTTTTTTTTTTGTGGTACGCGGGCCTCTCACTGCTGTGGCCTCTCCCGTTGCAGAGCACAGGCTCCGGACATGCAGGCTCAGCGGCCATGGCTCATGGGCCCAGCCGCTCTGCGGCATGTGGGATCTTCCTGGACCGGGGCACGAACCTGTGTCCCCTGCATCGGCAGGCGGACTCTCAACCACTGTGCCACCAGGGAAGCCCTCCCATATGTCTTGATTGGGTTCAGTATAAAGGGCCCATTTGTTAGAAATGGATACATCCTCTTGTCTAGGGGGCTCTTTGAGGGAGGAGCTTTTTATGTCAGATGACTTAAAATCCAATAAACAGCTTAAAAACAATACAGAAAGAAATCAAGGCTTTTTTTTTTTCCCTTTAAATCAATACGCATAACATGTCTTAGTTACTCAACCATCACTATTTGGCTCCATTAAAAGTTGTCTTTCCAACTGGAATAATAGTTCAGATTTAAGACCAGTTGACTGTCTTAAATGCAGGAGCAGGTATGTCCTGGAGTCTTGCCAGGCATGTCTCTTACCAGGTACTGTTTGCCAATTAACATTCTTTAAGGCAGTATTTTTCTTTTCTAATAAGTGCTCTGGCATATATATTATTGTTGTAGGAAGCCTTTACACTGAGATTTATCTATGTGACAATATGCTTAGCTGCATGTTTAATTTTTAAAAAGGAATTCATTGTTAGACATCAGAGTTTATACAAAGAAATGTGATTTTCTATATTCTTTTTTTTCTACCACAAGTCCTCATTTACTACCTAATCATGCTTCTTTTTTTTCTTTTTTGGTACGCGGGCCTCTCACTGTTGTGGCCTCTCCCGTTGCGGAGCACAGGCTCCGGACGCACAGGCTCAGCCGCCATGGCTCACGGGCCCAGCCGCTCCGCGGCATGTGGGATCTTCCCGGACCGGGGCACAAACCCGTGTCCCCTGCATCGGCAGGCGGACTCTCAACCACTGTGCCACCGGGGAAGCCCCATGCTTCTATTTTTAATTAACTGTCTAAGTGATGGTATTATTAATAGCTAACATGCATTGAGTGCCAGGTACTGGGCTAAATATTTTACCCACCTCATTGAATTTAATTCTCCCAATAAATCACTTATTCCATGAAGTATGGATTACTCTCATTTTCTAGATGAGGAAACTGAGGCTTGGGGTAATCACCTTTCCTTGAGTCACCCAGGTAGCACAATATGTTTTCCAAGCCTTTATTTCCATAGGCAAAATTTGAAGACATACTTCAGCTTTTTTCTAAAGATACATTGTGTTCCTTTGAGATAGAAATGACTTAATAAAAAGGAGCTTTAATACATGTTCAACATTTATGTGACCTTAATGTCTATAACCTAATATTATAAGGCTGGACATTTGGATATTCCAGGAACATACTAAATTAATAATAATTCTGAACTTCATTTGAAATCATAGATCAAGGCATGGCAAGTGTTTTCAGTAAAGGGTCAGAGAGTAGATATTTTTGGTTTTGTGGGCAGCAGGTTTCTGTTGCATCTCTTCAACTTTGCCATTGTAGAACAAAAGAAGCCATAGAAAATATGTAAATGGATGGGCTTGACTATGTTCCAATAAAAATTTATAAGACCATGTGGATGGGCTGAATTTGGCCTACAAGTCGTAGTTTGCCAACTTAGATTATAGGCCATTTTGTATCCACTTGTCACCATTAATGTTATCCTAATAAAGTAAATTGTTGGGATATGATTTTAGTGATAATACAGAGAGAGAGGCCTGTTCAGTAGTCTGGAACATGGGAAAACCTGTATCCACATGAACTGACATTGAATGGCTTGTTGGCTTTAGTCATCTGCATAATGGCTTTCTCAGTATAATTTGTTAGTAGCTAATTGAGTTAGGTTGTCAACTGTGGAAGTAAAATTGATATGGCCCTGCCACCATTATGAATAAGTGTGCCCATAATGTCCCACAGTCAGGATAAAATAAAACCCACATTGCACTCTGAGACAAACCAAAAATAACAATTTTATTCTGCATAGTTTTAGTCTCCAAGACAAAAGAATTCTTGAGCATTTCCTGTAAGCTACCAACTCCCTAACAAAGCAACTCTACCTCTGACTTTTGTAAAACTGATGTCTGAAGATAGATTATGACATATGCAGATGTTAGCTGTGAGAAAACTGTTTTTTTTCTTCATGAACAGACTAACTATAAATTCAGTAACCTTGGCAATTAAAAAAGTTAATACATTCCTTGTGTTTTCTATTTGCTCAATCAGTTCTCAAGCTTGGCTTCTTTGCAACTTATCTGCAAGCAAGCTTCTTTCTTTGTGTGCTTTCTGTCTGACTCTTATTTCACATTTATTAAGTGTTCCTTATAGCCCAGTGTGAACAGGATGATCATTTTTCTATTGGACACATAAGAGACTGATAATTTAAGATTTCAAAGTTTGACCTAACCTTGAGGAGGCTGGTCGTGGCCAATTTTGACAAACTACAGATAAAGCTACTGGTCACTATGGGAGGATAAATCTTTGCTTTGCCTGCCTTTCTTCCTGGATGACAAAAAGGGGCAGAATTTGAAGGAATACAAATTGGAAAGAGACTTGGAAAAATAATTATAATTTTATTTATTTTTAACATCTTTATTGGAGTATAATTGCTTTACAATGGTGTGTTAGTTTCTGCTGTATAACAAAGTGACTCAGCTATACATATACATATATCCCCATATCTCCTCCCTCTTGCGTCTCCCTCCCTCCCACCCTCCCTATCCCACCCCTCTAGGTGGTCACAGAGTGCTGAGCTGATCTGCATGTGCTATGCAGCTGCTTCCCACTAGCTATCTATTTTACATTTGGTAGTGTATATAAGTCCATGCCACTGTCTCACTTTGTCCCAGCTTACCCTTCCCCCTCCCTGTGTCCTCAAGTCCATTCTCTACTTCTGCGTCTTTATTCCTGTCCTGCCCCTAGATTCTTTTTTTTTATAATTTTTTTTTTTTTAAACTTCAATCATTCTTTGGCAAAGACTAGTCCTTTGTTTTATTAATTAATTAATTTATTTTTGCTGTGTTGGGTCTTCGTTTCTGTGCGAGGGCTTTCTCCAGTTGCGGCAAGCGGGGGCCACTCTTCATCGCGGTGCGCGGGCCTCTCACTGTCGCGGCCTCTCCTGTTGCGGAGCACAGGCTCCAGATGCGCAGGCTCAGTAGTTGTGGCTCACGGGCCTAGTTGCTCCGTGGCATGGGGGATCCTCCCAGACCAGGGCTCGAACCCGTGTCCCCTGCATTAGCAGGCAGATTCTCAACCACTGCGCCACCAGGGAAGCCCCGCCCCTAGATTCTTAAGGACCTTTTTCTTTTTTTTTTTTTTTTTTTTGGATTCCATATATATGTGTTAGCATACAGTATTTGTTTTTCTCTTTCTGACTTCACTCTGATTGTGAAGTCACCCTCCACTTCACTACAAATAACTGAGTTGAGTTTCTTTTTATGGTTGAGTGATATTCCATTGTATATATGTGGATGTGAATATATATATATTCACGTGAATATATATATTCCATTGTATATACATTGATGTATATATATACATATATACATTGTGTGTATATATATATATATTCACGTGAATATATGTATATATATTCCATTGTATATACATTGATATTCCATTGTCTATAGCTTTTTTATCCATTCATCTGTCGTTGGACACTTAGGTTGCTTCCATGTCCTGGCTATTGTAAACAGAGCTGCAATGAACATTGTGGTATGTGACTCTTTGTGAATTGTGGTTTTCTCAGGGTATATGCTCAGTAGTGGGATTGCTGGGTCATATGATAGTTCTATTTTTAGTTTTTTGAGGAACCTCCATACTCTTCTCCATAGTGGCTGTAACAATTTACATTCCAACCAACAGTGCAAGAGGGTTCCCTTTTCTCCACACCCTCTCCAGCATTTATTGTTTCTAGATTTTTTGATGATGGCCATTCTGACTGGTGTGAGATGATATCTCATTGTAGTTTTGATTTGCATTTCTCTAATGATTAGTGATGTTGAGCATCCTTTCATGTGTTTGTTGGCAATCTGTATATCTTCTTTGGAGAAATGTCTATTTAGGTCTTCTGCCCATTTTTGGATTGGGTTGTTTGTTTTTTTGATATTGAGCTGCATGAGCTGCTTGTATATTTTGGAGATTAAGCCTTTTTCCGTTGATTCCTTTGCAAATATTTTCTCCCATTCTGAGGTTTGTCTTTTCGTCCTGTTTATGGTTTTCTTTGCTGTGCAAAAGTTTTTAAGTTTCATTAGGTTCCATTTTTAAATTTTTATTTCCATTTCCCTAGGAGGTGGGTCAAAAAGGATCTTGCTGTGATTTATGTCTTAGAGTGTTCTGCCTATGTTTTCCTCTAAGGGTTTTGTAGTGTCTGGCCTTACATTTAGGTCTTTAATCCGTTTTGAGTTTATTTTTGCATATGGTATTAGGGAGTGTTCTTTTACATGTAGCTGTCCAGTTTTCTCAGCACCACTTATTGAAGAGGTTGTCTTTTCTCCATTGTATATTCTTGCCTCCCTTATCAAAAATAAAGTGATCATATGTGCGTGGGTTTTTCTCTGGGCTTTCTATCCTGTTCCATTGATCTATATTTCTGTTTTTGTGCCAGTACCATACTGTCTTGATTACTGTAGCTTTGTAGTATAGTCTGAAATCTGGGATTCCTGATTCCTACAGCTCCATTTTTCTTTCTCAAGATTGTTTTGGCTATTTGGAGTCATTTGTGTTCCATACAAATTGTGAAATTTTTTGTTCCAGTTCTGTGAAAAATGCCATTGGGAGTTTGATAGGATTGCATTGAATGTGTAGATTGCTTTAGGTAGTACAGTAATTTTCACAATGTTCATTCTTCCCATCCAAGAAAAAGGATATTTCTCTCCATCTGTTTGTATCGTCTTTCATTTCTTTCATCAGTTTCTTTTAGTTTTCTGCATGCAGGTCTTTTGTCTCCTTAGGTAGGTTTATTCCTAGGTATTTTATTCTTTTTGTTGCAATGGTAAATGGGAGTGTTTTGTTAATTTCACTTCCATATTTTTCATCATTAGTGTATAAGAATGCAAGAGATTTCTGTGCATTAATTTTGTATCCTACTACTTTACCAGATTCATTGATTAGCTCTAGTAGTTTTCTGGTAGAGTCTTTAGGATTCTCTATGTATAGTATCATGTCATCTGCAAACAGTGGCAGCTTTACTTCTTCTTTTCTGATTTGGATTTCTTTTATTTCTTATTCTTCTCTGATTGCTGTGGCTAATCAACCTTGTCTTGCTGCTGATCTTAGAGGAAATGGTTTCAGTTTTTCACCATTGAGAACGACGTTGGCTGTGGGTTTGAAATATATGACCTTTATTATGTTGAGGTAAGTTCCCTCTTATGCCTACTTTCTGGAGGGTTTTAATCATAAGTCAGTGTTGAATTTTGTTGAAAGGTTTTTCTGCATCTATTGAGATGATCATATGGTTTTTCTCCTTCAGTTTGTTAATATGGTTTATCACATTGATAGATTTGCCTATATTGAAGAATCCTTGCATTCCTGGGATAAACCCCACTTGATCATTGTATATGATCCTTTTAATGTGCTGTTGGATTCTCTTTGCTAGTATTTTGTTGAAAAATTTTGCATCTATGTTCATCAGTGATATTGGCCTGTAGCCTTCTTTCTTTGTGACATCTTTGTCTGGTTTTGGTGTCAGGGTGATGGTGGCCTCGTAGAATGAGTTTGGGAGTGTTCCTCCCTCTGCTATATTTTGGAAGAGTTTGAGAAGGATAAGTATTAGCTATTCTCTAAATGTTTGATAGAATTCACCTGTGAAGCCATCTGGCCCGGGGCTTTTGTTTGTTGGAAGTTTTTTTTTTGTGGTACGCAGGCCTCTCACTGTTGTGGCCTCTCCCATTGCGGAGCACAGGCTCCGGATGCACAGGCTTAGCGGCCATGGCTTACAGGCCTAGTTGCTTCACGGCATGTGGGATCTTCCCAGACCGGGGCATGAACCCGTGTCCCCTGCATCGGCAGGTGGACTCTCAACCACTGCGCCACCAGGGAACCCCTGTTGGAAGTTTTTTAATCACAGTATCAATTTCAGTGGTTGTGATTGGTCTGTTTATATTTTCTGTTTCTTCCTGGTTCAGTCTTGGAAGGTTTTGCTTTTCTAAGAATGTGTCCATTTCTTCCAGGTTGCCCATTTTATTGGCATATAGTTGCTTGTAGTAATCTCTCATGGTTCTTTATATTTCTGCAGTGGCAGTTGTTACTTCTCCTTTTTCATTTCTAATTCTGTTGATTTGAGTCTTCTCCCTCTTTTTCTTGATGTGTCTGGCTAATGGTATATCAATTTTGTTTATCTTCTCACAGAACCAGCTTTTAGTTTTATTGATATTTGCTATCGTTTCCTTCATTTTTTTTTCATTTATTTCTGATCTGATCTTTATGATTTCTTTCCTTCTGCTAACTTTGGGGGTTTTTGTTCTTCTTTATCTAATTGCTTTAGGTGTAAGGTTAGGTTGTTTACTTGAGATGTTTCTTGTTTCTTGCGGTAGGATTGTATTGCGATAAACTTCCCTCTTAGAACTCTTTTGCTGCATCCCGTAGGTTTTCGGTCATCGTGTTTTCATTGTCATTTGTTTCTAGGTATTTATTTTTTAACATCTTTATTGGAGTATAGTTGCTTTACAGTGGTGTGTCTAGGTATTTTTTGATTTCCTCTTTGATTTCTTCAGTGATCTCTTGGTTATTTAGTAGTGTATTTTTTAGCCCTCATGTGTTTGTATTTTTTTGCAGATTTTTTCCTGTTATTGATATCTAGTCTCATAGCGTTGTGGTTGGAAAGGATACTTGAAATGATTTGAATTTCCTTAAATTTACCAAGGCTTGATTTGTGACCCAAGATATGATCTATCCTGGAGAATGTTCCATGAGCACTTGAGAAGAAAGTGTAATCTGCTGTTTTTGGATGGAATGTCCTATAAATATCAATTAAGTCCATCTATTTTTAATGTATCATTTAAAGCTTGTGTTTCCTTATTGATTTTCATTTTGGATGATCTGTCCATTGGTGAAAGTGGGGTGTTAAAGTCCCCAACTATGATTGTGTTACTGTCGATTTCCCCATTTATGGCTGTCAGCATTTGTCTTATGTATTGAGGTGTGCTATGTTGGGTGCATAAATATTTACAGTTGTTATATCTTCTTCTGGAATGATCCCTTGATCATTATGTAGTGTCCTTCTTTGTCTTTTGTAATAGTCTTTATTTAAAGTCTATTTTTTCTGATACAAGAATTTCTTCTCCAGCTTTCTTTTGATTTACATTTGATGGAATATCTTTTTCCATCCCCTCACTTTCAGTCTGTATGTGTCCCTAGGTCTGAAGTGGGTCTCCTGTAGACAGCATATATATGGGTCTTGTTTTTGTATCCCTTCAGCCAGTCTATGTCTTTTGGTTGGAGCATTTAATACATTTACATTTAAGGTAATTATTGATATGTATGTTCCTGTTACCATTTTCTTAATTGTTTTGGGTTTGTTATTGTAGGTCTTTTCCTTCTCTTGTGTTTCCTGCCTATAGAAGTTCCTTAAGCATTTGTTGTAAAGCTGGTTTGGTGGTGATGAATTCTCTTAGCTTTTGCTTGTCTGTAAAGGTTTTCATTTCTCCATCGAATCTGAGTGAGATCCTTGCTGGGTAGGGTAGTCTTGGTTGTACGTGTTTCACTTTCATCACTTTAAATATGTCTTGCTGCTCCCTCTGGTTTGCAGAGTTTCTGCTGAAAGATCAGCTGTTAATCTTATGGGAATTCCCTTGTGTGTTATTTGTTGTTTTTCCCTTGCTGCTTTTAGTATTTTTTGTTTGTATTTCATTTTTGATAGTTTGATTAATATGTGTCTTGGCGTGTTTCTCCTTGGATTTTTCCTGTATGGGACTCTCTGCGCTCCCTGGACCTCATTGATTCTTTCCTTTGCCACATTAGGGAGGTTTTCAACTGTAATCCCTTCAAATATATTCTCAGTCCCTTTATTTTCCTCTTCTTCTTCTGGGACCCCTATAATTCGAATGTTGGTGCATTTAACGTTGTCCCAGTGGTCTGTAAGACTGTCCTCAATTCCTTTCATTCTTTTTTCTCTATTCTGCCTTGTGGTAGTTATTTCAACTATTTTGTCTTGCAGGTCACTTATCTGTTCTTCTGCCTCAGTGATTCTGCTATTGATTCCTTCTAGAGAATTTTTAATTTCATTTATTGTGTCGTTCATCATGGTTTGTTTCATCTTTAGTTCTTCTAGGTCCTTGTTAAATGTTTCTTGCATTCTTTCCATTCTATTTCCAAGATTTTGGATCATCTTTACTATCATTATTCTGAATTCTTTTTCAGGTAGACTGCCTATTTCCTCTTCATTTGTTTGGTCTGGTGGGTTTTTACCTTGCTCCTTCATCTGCTGTGTGTTTCTCTATCTTCTCATTTTGCTTAACGTACTGTGTTTGGGGTCTCCTTTTTGCAGGCTGCAGGTCCGTAGTTCCCATTGTTTTTGGTGTCGATTCCAATGGCTAAGGTTGGTTCAGTGGGTTGTGTAGACTTCCTGGTGGAGGGGACTAGTGCCTGTTCTGGTGGATGAGGCTGGATCTTGTCTTTCTGGTGGGCAGGTTCACGCCTCGTGGTTTGTTTTGGGGTGTCTGTGAACTTATTATGATTTTAGGCAGCCTCTCTGCTAATGGGAGGACTTGTGTTCCTGTCTTGCTAGTTGTTTGGCATAGGGTATCAAGTCTTCGAGCTTGCTGGTCATTAAGTGGAGCTGGGTCTTAGCGTTGAGATGGAGATCTCTGGGAGAGCTTTCGCCATTTGTTATTACGTGGAGACAGGAGGTCTCTGGTGGACCAATGTCCTGAACTTGGCTTTCCCCCTTCAGTGGCACAGGCCTGACACCCAGCTGGAGCAGCAAGACCCTGTCAGCCACATGGCTTAAAAGAAAAGTTTGAAAAAAAGAAAGAAGGAAAGGAAGAAGAGGGCAACCAAATCAAAAAGCAAATCCACCAACGATAACAACAAGTGCTAACAACTATACTAAAAAAAAAAAAAAAAACCAAAGAAACCCAGACAGAACCATAGGACAAATGGTAAAAGCAAAGCTATATAGACAAAATCTCACAAAGAAGTATACACATACACACTCAGAAAAAGAGAAAAAGGAAAAAAAATTTACCTATTAAAAAAAAAAGGAAGAGAGTAACCAAATCAATAAACAAATCTACCACTGATAATAAAGTCTAAATACTAAACTAAGAGAAACATAAAACCAGAAGCAAATTAGATGTGGAAAGCAAACCACAAGTCTACAGTTGCTCCCAAAGTCTACCGCCTCAATTTTAGGATGATTCGTTGTCTATTCAGGTTTTCCACACATGCAGAGTACATCAAGTTGATTGTGGAGATTTAATCTGCTGCTTCTGAGGCTGCTGGGAGAGATTTCCCTTTCTCTTTGTTTGCACAGTTCCTGGGGTTCAGCTTTGGATTTGGCCTCCCCTCTGTGTGTAGGTCTCCTGAGGGCGTCTGTTCTTCACTCAGACAGGACAGGGTTAAAGGAGCATCTGATTCGGGGGCTCTGGCTCAACTCAGGCCGGAGGGAGGGAGGGGTATGGATGTGGGAAAGCCTGCGGCGTCAGAGGCCGGCGTGACGTTTCACCAGCCTGAGGTTCACCGTGCATTCTCCCGGGGAAGTTGTCCTTGGATCATTGGACCCTGGTAGTTGCGGGCTGCAGAGGCTCCCTGGAGGGGAGGTATGGAGAGTGACTTGTGCTTGCACACAGGCTTCTTGCTGGCTGCAGCAGCAGCCTGAGCATCTCATGCCTGTCTCTGGTATCCACGCTGATGGCCGCGGCTTGCGCCCGTCTCTGGAGCTCGTTTAGACAGTGCTCTGAATCTCCTCTCCTCGTGCACTAGGAAACCATGGTCTTTTGCCTCTTAGGCAGGTCCAGACTTTTTCCCAGACTCCCTCCGGGCTAGCTGTGGCGCACTAGCCCCCTTCAGGCTGTGTTCGCGCAGCCAACCCCAGTCCTCTCCCTGGGATACGACCTCCGAAGCCCGAGCCTCAGCTCCCAGCCTCTGCCCGCCCCGGCTGGTGAGCAGACAAGCCTCTCAGTCTGGTGATTGCTGGTCGGCACCAGTCCTCTGTGCGGGTAAAATATGGAATGCCTCACGAATTTGCGCATCATCTTCGCGCAGGGACCATGCTAATATTCTCTGTATCGTTCCAATTTTAGTATATGTGCTGCTGAAGCGAGAACATAATTTTAACTTTAAAATTCCTAAAATCTTTGTGAAATCTTTGTTGCCTGAGTCAGACTTGACCTTGTACTTATGTCTGATTCATGTGGTGTGGTAACAAAGTTAATAACATCATCTAACATTCTACCTGCCTAGTGACTTCCATATTCTTTTAAGATAGTGTACGTTTTCAAAAGAGTCATTAATATGGGCAGCCGACCCTGGCTTTTGCAATCCCAAGGTACCATTATTCCATTTTTCTTCTGCCCTAAGATTGAGACCTTAGCCAAAATGACCCAGAAAAAGCCACCCAAATATTGAATTTGTTAATGAACTCCCCTTCCCATGATAGTTTTTATCATAATGAGAGAATATGAGCTAGTTCCATGATAATTGATAGGGCCATCCAGTTTAATATGGCAGACTAAGCACCTTTGCTACTTGTATTTATTTTTGTGAATACATGTATTCATCTTTGCTACTTTCCACAATCTCATGTATTTATCTTTGCTATTTTCTATAATCTCATGAGAAGGACAATAAAGAAATGAGTGTAAACTCATAAGGACAGAAAACAGGAAAGGAGAAGACACTAGGTAAGCCTTGTCAGAATTTTAGAGTTTTCAAGATATGGAAACAACCTAAGCCCATGAATAAATTAATGGATAGATAAACTGTGGTATATATGTATACAGTGGAATAAAAACCAGCCATAAAAAGAAGGAAATCCTTCCATTTGTGAAAAAACGTATGAACTTTGAGGACATAGAACCAGAGCGTAGAATGGTGGTTGCCAGGGGTGGGGGTGGGGTGGGGTTAGGGAGATACTGGTCAAAGGGCACAAATTTTAGTTTTAAGATAAATAAGCTCTGGAGATCTAATGTAGAGCATGGTGACTATAGTTAGTAGTACTGTATTGTATACCTGAAATTTGCTAAAAGAGTAGATCTTCAATCTTCTTACCACACACATACAGACAAAGGTAGTTGTGTGAGGTGATGGATATATTCATTAAGTTGATTGTGGTAAGCATTTAAAAATATATACATATATCACGTCATTACATTGTAGACCTTAAATATATACAATTTTTATCAATCAATCCTACCTCAATAAAGTTGGAAAAAAATATATAAAAAGCAAATCCTACAAAAAAATTTTAGAACTGTGGCTGTCCGATATAGCAGCCATTAACCACATGGGGCTACTTACATTTCAGTTCCTTAAAATTAAATAAAAAATTTAAAATTTAGTCATTCAATTCTATTAGCTAACGTTTTAAGTGCTCAGTAGCTATATGTGGCTACCATGTTGTACAGCATAGATATGGAACATTTCCGTTGTGGCAGAAAGTTCTATTGGACAGTGTTGTTTAAAGGATGGAAAGTAAACAGACAAACAGGAACTGAGTTAGGTTTCTCTACTATGTGCCTACATGCGTGTAGTGGGTTGAATGGGGGCTCCCCAAAAGATATGTCCATGTCCTAATTCCAGAACTGGTGAATGTGATCTCACTGGGAAAAGACCCTTTACAGATGTAATTAAGTTAAGGATCATGAGATGAGATCATCCTAGATTACTGGGTGGATCCTCATTCCAATGATAAGTGTCATAAGAAAGGAGAGAAGGTGATGTGAAAATGGAGGTAGCAACTGGTCTTTGGCTGCCATGGGCCAAGTAATTCCTGGAGCCACCAGAAGCTGGAAGAGGCAAGGAAGGATCCTCCCCTGGATTTTTCAGAGGGAGCCCTGCTGATTCCTCAGTTTTGGCCTTCTGGCCTCCAGAACTGTGTTGAAATAAATTTCTGTTGTTTTAAGCCACCAATTTTATGATGATTTTTTACAGCAGCCCTAGGAGAACAATAGATGGGGGAGGTCAAGAAGACTAAGTGTTTACTAAATGAAGAGTGTGAACCAGAAAGGCTCCAGAATAAGAGAAACTAGGCATGCATGAGGGCAGGACTAAGGTGCCTTCCTGTGAGAATCTGAGAGTAAGACTTTAATCCAAAAAGGGGAATTTATTAACAGAGTATCCCACAGATCGTAAGGGTATATCTTAGAGAAGAAGGGTTTTACATGGGCCAGACATCCCAAACTGTGGCTAGGCATCCCCCTGCCCCCACTCAGAACCAAGAGCATCAGATCTGTCTTGTCCCAGAGGGCAGAGTGATAGTTGGTGTTATCTTAGCTATGGACTGAAGTACCAACTGACCTCATCCCCTGAGCACTTGGTTTCCTGAATGTTTATTTCTTCCTCTAGAGTTTTAGAGAAATTTTGCACTGTGCCTGATCCCTTCTTTGCTTCCTGCTTTGTTCTCACCTGTTTACCCAGCCTCTTCACTCCTGAGAGGTTTCTTCCCTCATTCTGCATGTGAGGTCCACCTCTGAAATGCATAGAACACAAAGATTATCAGAATGATCCCAAGGAGCGTCCCGTAGCATTTCGGGCTAATTTTGTGATATCATGACTATAGAGAGGTAGAGTTTTAGCTGTACCTGGCATAGGGTGCACAAATAGGAGAATATCTCTTCTCTTTCCAAAAGGCAGAAGGTACTGTCTGCTGTGCTGGGCCTCTGTGACCACCTTAGGGAGGGATAAGAAAGCCCAACAGACCCTCACTGTGCTCCAGAAGGTAGTGAAACTCAGGTGCCAAGAGAGCCACAAAGAGAAAGCAAGTCTTGAAAGTTTCTGAGAGTGAAAGAAACTCAACTGACTGTTTCCTAGGTGTGAGATATGAAATAAGTCATTTAACCGCCTGAGGCTCAATATATAATGGGGGTTGTTGTGAGAAATAAGGAAATAAAAAGGAGGGGGGTGAGGTGATACTAGTCCAGTTCATGTATATTCTTTTAAGTTCCAGTACGGGCCTGAGCAAGATAGGGAAACTGAGTTTGTGGGGTGTTGGATTAAAGTTACACGTATATATGTCCATGTGTGGGCCCCAAATAGTTACACAATGTCAAGAAGAAAAACAATGCAATTACTGGCCACTTGGAGTCTTTTCTTTATGACCCAAAGAATGGAGAACATTGACAATATCTGGCTGCAAAAGTACCTTTCACTTTCTAGTGCCACCAGAAATGCTGCCTTCTTCTTCTTCTTTTTTTTTTTTTTAACAAATATATTTATTTATTTATTTTTGGCTGCGTTTGGTCTTCGTTACTGCACGCATGCTTTCTCTAGTTGCGGTAAGCGGGGGCTACTCCTTGTTGCAGTGAGCGGTCTTCTCATTACAGTGACTTCTGTTGTTGCAGAGCACGGGCTCTAGGTGCGCGGGCTTCAGTAGTTGTGGCTCTCGGGCTCAGTAGTTGTGGCGCACGGGCTTAGTTGCTCTGTGACATGTGAGATCTTTCCGGACCAAGGATCAAACCCGTGTCCCCTGCATTGGCAGACAAATTCTTAACCACTGAGCCAGCAGGGAAGTCCACTGGCTTCTTTGGATATAATATAGTTTTGGTCCCTGGATGTCTCTAACTGGGTTCTGAAAGCTCTCTTTGCACCTCATGAGTTTGGAGAATCCAGAGGCACTGGTTTCCCAACTCTTAAGGAATATTTGTTCAACTTTGATTCCTTTAAACCAATACAAGCACTGGAGGAATCTGGATCTCTTATGTTATTTTAGTTTTTATACTGACCTTGAAATTATTTATTCATTTTGTTTTAGTTTTTAAAATTATATTTAAATATCTGCTACCTAAACACATCAGCTACCTGGAATCAGTGAAAAGTTTTCCTTGAGAATTTTGAGATTTGGCATTCACAACTGAGTTCTCACTTAACACATTGCCTTTCATTTCACAGAAAGTCCTTGTCAAATTTTGCTCTTGTAAGTTGAATATAGCAGCCTAACAGCTTTTTTTTCTTTCTTTCTGTGGGGAAAAGGTGCTTTATTATAGAGTTGAAGGACTTCATTTTAATGTTGCAATCACTTCTTTAAAGTACTTTAAATTTATTTTCCCTATTATAGTCCTCTAATTTCCGGCTATGATTTGCAAAAAATGATTTGTTTTTTTTTGATGGAACACAGTTTTCAAAGGTAATTAAAATAGTCTCCAGATAGGGAGACAACTAGCAAGATGAACAAATTATGTCACTTCTTTAAGTTTTATATTTATAGCAAAACCACATGTGTCTTATATGCAGATTTAACAACCTTTTGTATTTACTTGGCCTGGGAAATAGGGATATTAGTGGATAATGACTTTCACTGTAACACTAGGAGAGATGAGACACTTCTATTATAACAGGCTAGGCTCAAACTCTTCTATTAGAGCCTTTTTTAGTCTTGTTTCTTAGCGTTCCACATTGCTTTTATAATTAGTTTCAAACTTAATCCTATAAAATTTGGCAGGGAAAAGAAAGAAGGACTTATGTGAAAATTCACATTTGCAATTGGATGAGTTTTAAGCTATTTAGCACAGACCTTTGATGACATATTAAGACAGAGATGCCCAAAGGATGAAATAAAAGGGTTTATAGTTATGTTAGAGCTGTAGAATTACCCTCGATTTTCCCCCAGAGATAGAGTAATAATCTGGGGGCTTGAAGGTTGTCCTTAAGAATAGGGTAAATATTTACAGGTGTGCGTGGAACTAGATTTATTCTGTTGTATAAAAATTCTGTTATATAAAAAAAAAGATACATAAAGAATTTTTACTGGGAATTCTCTGGTGGTCCAGTGGTTAGGACTCCGCACTTCCACTGCAGGGGCTGTGGGTTTGATCCCTGGTTGGGGAACTAAGATCCTGCAAGCTGCGTGGTGCAGCCAATAAAAAATTTAAAAATTAAAAAAAGAAAAGAATTTTTACCAATCAATAAGACAATTGGTAAAAGAATTTTTACCAATCAATAATGGCTTGATGGATATCAATATTTAAAATATAAAAGATACATGGTTAATAAATATAGTGAAAAATATTCAGTTTTATTAATAATCAACAAATGAAAATGAAAACAAAGATATCACTTTGCCTATTAGATTTGAAGAGATCAAACAGATTGATAATATCCCACATTAGTGAAAGTAAGGGGAACCAAATATTTATTACATAAGCAGGGTATGAGCAACAAGCTTCTTAGAGGGCAAGGTACACAGAAGAAAATCTTACAAAAAGTTTAGTCTGACTAAAGTCTGACTTGGCAATCCCATTTCTAGAATAATCTCAAAGAAGTAATAGGACAAATCCAAGAATGTTAATGATGGCTTTAGAAACAACTAAGCTCTAAGATATTAGTTAAATATATCATAGAACACTAATATCATTAAATATGCAGCCACTAATAAGAGTGATATATATTCTACTAGGAACTGATTCTCTATAAGTCTCTCAAATTTCTGCAAGTTTTCAGAGCAGAGGCACTGACTCCCTTTGTTCCAGATTACCTTTTCAAGCATGTCTGCATAGTGAATAGCCTTGGAAAACAGAGGTGGCTTCCTCCAGAGCAAAGAACAGGCATGCTTACTGAAAAGATTCAGATGCTTAAAGCTCAGTTATTTTCCCGAAGTACAACCCAGGATGTATGCAGGTATCATCTGGCCCTCTTTGCAATACCTTTGGGAACTGGAGATTGGGAAACTGGTCTAAGAAAATACCGACGCTTTGCTTTTGCCATTTTTGTCAGTAATAGTCCTTTATCTCTGACCCAGGAGTCTTGTGTCTTCTATCAGTATTCATGAAACTGTACCATGTTAACTTGTTAGCTTGTAGTGTAAAATCTCAGGCCGTCATAGTTCTTGACCGTTTTTCCTAATTAAAATTTTCCTGCTTTATTCTTACCAGTGCTTTTTAAAAATTTGAAGTAATATGTATACAATGAGGGATATAAAGATGAAAAAGTAAAAGTTCTTACTAAGACCTCTTTGTAGAAATACATACTGTTCTGTAGCTTGTTTTGTCAAGGGTCCATGAAGAAAAAAAATTCTTTAAAGGTGAAAATCACTCACATTAACTGTAGCTCTTTCTAAGCTAAACTTATCAAAAGATCAAACTTTTATCAAGTACTGAGGAGATATTAGGTTACCTAGTGTTTTTACGCGGGCCTCTCCCGTTGCGGAGCACAGGCTCCGGATGCGCAGGCTCAGAGTCCATGGCTCACGGGGCTCAGCCGCTCCGCGGCATGGGCGATCTTCCCGAACCGGGGCACAAACCCGTGTACCTCTGGATTGGCAGGCGGACGCTCAACCACTGTGCCACCAGGGAAGCCCGGATAACTAGTCTTTTTAATGGCTATCTATGATACGATAGATCCCATCCCTCCATTGCATGGAGGTTTATGGTTTATTTAACCAGACTCCCATTGATAATTCGAGTTTTGGACTAACGCAAACAGTGATACGGTAAATCCTTGGTGGATTAATAGGATATAACTATAAACTAAAATAAAAGCATTCTCAGACCTGTGCTGAAGTGTTTTTAACCACAGGGATCAGTTGGGAGCCATAGGTTCATTTCATAGAACTGTTTTTGAAAAATAAACTGAAGCAAAAAGCTATTAAATAGTGTGTGTAGTGTGTCTTGTTTTGAATATACGAACAAGGAAAAGTCTGAAGAGAAGTCACTAAAATGTTATCAGTGGTTAATTCTGGGTTGTGGGATTAACGTTGACTTTTATTTTCTCTTTGTAATCTTTCATATTTTCTGATTTTTTTTGTACTAAGCATGCATTACTTTTATAATTAGAAGGTTAATAAAATGACTAAAATGAAGAGACAAGAGACAAAAAGGGCTAGGGTGAAAAAATGGGATATAGACACCAGACATCAAGAGATATGAATGAAAACTTTTGTGTCAGACATTCAAATAAGGTGATGATTTTTAATTAGAATTGTTTGATGCACGCTTAGCATTTCTTGAGTTCAGAGGAGAGAAATACTTTTCAATAAAAATAAAGGCCTTTGTAAAAACCAGGCTTTCATTTATTCTTTTATTCATTCTCCATGGTTATATTTTTCTATCCTATGTTTATTATTAATCAATTATATTTCCGGAGTAACTATTCTATGCCTAGTCTTGCTTAGATGCTTTAACAGATACAAAATCGGGAACAGGGATAATATGCTTTACAGTGATTTTACCTAGGAATTTCTCTCAGTTCGTGGTTAATTGAGGGCTTTATTTCTGTTCTGTTTTATCGTGCTTTTGATCATTTTATTGCTCATTAGTCTGTTTCCTACAAGTGTGTGGATAAGTGCAAGGATGCAGACACAAAATTGAGTCATCGATTTAGTCACATAATGATCAAATGAGGGTCTTGCAGAGAAATTACAGTGAGTCCCCCTGACACATTAGCTGCTCATTTTTGGCCAGAATGTGTATGTGTTCATCAGATGATTTATGGATTAACAGCTAGTGGTTTAAATAGCTCTTTCCCCTTAGTTAGCAGTTTACATGGAAACACTAAAGCATATGATGACAGGACTGAATGTGCACTTTTCTGGTTAGCGGTTATCAGATTTAGACCCTTACACTTAGCCTCTGGTAGTAGAGAGCTAGTTCCTATTAACAATCCTTTTATAATCCTCTTCCCACCCGTAAAAATGACTGTCCTGATTTTCAGGGATGCCATCTTACATCTGCTCTTAATTTGGTCCACAGTCCTATGTATGAATAGTGTTAATGAGTCTGACTTCTTTCATAACATTTCTGACCTAGTACCTGGAAAGAATATACCTTTTCAGCTCAGAGAAATTCCTGGTAGGTCAAGAAGCACTTTAATGTATTTAAGGGGAGACTTTCAGTTCATGCCTGGAGACAGTAGTTAATTTGTAAGTTTGTGGTGGGGTTTTAAATGCTACCATTAAGCTTGACAAAGTAGTTGATGGCATTTGGTCATGTTTTGTTCTCCCAGAAGCCTCTGGCTGACTTAAAAATAAATCAGTACAGACAGACCATTAAATTTTATGAACTGTGAGTGTGCTCAATAGTCCAGTATAATAAAATGTGCTAAGCTTCTCCATAGGCCATTGCTTTTACCTGAGGTCATGTGCACATTTCAAATACTGCTGACCATCTAAAAGGTGATTATTCCAAAACAATGACTGCATGGCCAAGGCCTTTTTAAAGCATTTGACTGTGTTTAACCTATTGGTAAGGTGAGATTAAAATGTTGGTAGTATTACTGAGTGTCAAATCTAATGAAAACTTTTGGTTTTGGTCAGTGTCTAATTAAAACAACTTCTGACTGCATAAATGCTATCTATAGTCTATGAAAATGATGATAAAAGGTTGTTTTCTTTAATCTACAACACTTTAAAAAAAAGCAGCTCAAATGCAACTCTAGTTTTCCCTAAAAGAAAATGATGACTGACCTGAATTTTTTTATACTATTATGTACATGGTTATGTAAGTTCTCATTTTATAAAGTCTCTGCAAAAAAATGGAAAGGAATTCATCATGATGGTTAATAACTGACTTTGCATTCTGGTTCTAGTTCTTAAGCTGCTTGACAGTGATTTAGAGACATTATCTGTAAAATAAGAATAATATCAGGGTCATTGATTATCTCAAATAAGGCAATGCCGCAAAAACAAACTTAGAAGTTACTGTACATATACGAAAATTTACTGTATTGTTGTTTTCATTGATATTTGCATAGCACTGGCTAATTGCTTATAATATTCTAAGATCTGTGGAGTGGGTATAGGCTATCTAGGCAACAAAACATTTCACAAAACTCAGTATGGTTTCTCTATTCATTGGAAGCAACACAGAAGAAGAATCACTGGGGCCTAAGAATTTGATATTGTCAAAGACGCAGCCCAATTTTGTTTTTTCCTCCATTTCTGTTTTTTTTTGTCCTTTCTTTCTCATTTGCTTAAAAAAATACACCTTACCCACAAACCCTCTTTATCAAGACAGCATGTGGATGCGTGACGTTATGACTTTTACAGACCCACTGACAAAAGACCATCAGAAACATACCTGTAGTAAAAAAAATATTAAGTCTAATAGTAGGGAAGCATGTACACATGGGTGAACCTGAGTAAGACACTTAAAAGTTTTGGGGATTAGAGTCAGCCAGAGGGTGGACTTGGTGGGGATTAGTCAGAATTTGGAAACTAGGTGAGTCTGTGGTCTTATCTTGGACTATGTGGTCTGAATGAGCTGCTGTTAAAACATTTGGGCTAAGATAGTTTGTCTTACATGCCACAGTTTAGTACAATTTATCTAGTTCATGAGTCATGGTATAATTTTGCAAGCTGTGAGTTCTATTTCAATTCTTGGTTACTCTTTCTTGAGCCTGAGTTGAAGGAGAGGCCACGATCGCTGGGACATGCTCAACCTGGATCTGTGCTATTGTCCTGCACCTGCTGATCTGAAGGTTATTCAGAGAATGTTGTCTGCAGTTGAATTAGAGTTAGTTCCTCGTGTTTGGAACATTGTATGTTCCATAATCTATTTGGATATGGATTGATTAGATTTTCCAGTGTCTGAATAATTAGTCGTCCACCTGATGGTTTTTTAGAGATTACCATGATTAAAAATGGAGCTGTCTACTAACAATTTATAATCTTGAACCAGCAGAGAGGCAAGAAAATAGCCAAGAGGATATGGCACAAAACCATGCAAAGCACAGCAAGGTAATCAGTGTTTTCTGCCTCTGAAGAGGTTTGGTTTGGAAGTTATTAGATGGAAGCCGTCTACCTCATATAGTCTTCAATTTGGGGACTAAAAAGCCTTGGACATCATCACTCAGTCACAGTTGACTTTTCCTGCTGGTATCAGTGGTGCCTGTCAATTATTTCCTGTAGTATCGTAGTCCAGGGTATACGGCACACTCCTTTGCTTAGGTTCTTTTGGTGTTTATCCTAGAAGATTCAGTTCCTAATCTTAAGCTGATGGCAGGGGCTTTTAGGTGAATATTAGGAGAAAACAGATACCCTTTTGGATGATATGATTAAAGGGCTCTGGTTAACTTATTATAGTAATTAACAGTATTAGAGTAGAGGAGTGTGGAATTCTATATTAAGCAAAAATACATAATTGTTTTCATAAGGATTTAGTCAAGGAGTTTCCTAGATTTAGAACATGATATGGATTGTGAAGATCTTGACAAATCTCCAGGCCTTCAATTTATCCATAAAAGTATACATGAATGTTACTAGTTGACAAGCATGCTTTAACATAGAGGCAAAAATATTTTGTGCACATTGTATCATCTTTTATATGAACATACATATGCTTCTTTCTATGTTAAAACACATGATTATTGAAATATATTTATATTAACTCATTTTACTTGTATATAATTCATCTTGGAAGGCTGAACTTCTCTTTTGAATGATACTGTTAAAATAGGATTTATCTTATGGAAAAACATAAGATAACCTATCTCCTCTTTGAGTAAACTTTGAGAACTCTGTAAAGAGACTGACCATTTAGTCTTAGAAGAAGAACCTAACTTTTTACCCAAACTACTTCTTTGCATTTTATAAATTGGTAAGGAATTCAGTTAGAGCCTCACAAGCTTCAAAAGCTTCATTCCCACTCAAAATTAAAAATATAATCTCATCAATTTTTAAATGTAAAAAGTGAATATGTTTAGACTACTCTTGATTAAGATTTATTTTGATTGAAAAATGCCAGAAATTCATGTGTGGCTGATATTTTTGAGCAGAGAACCTGTATCTTGATCTTAATAGTTTTAAAAGCTAACTTTTAGTTTTGTTTATTCCTTCCTTGGTTGCTACCCAAGTCCCAATGTTTGTTATTTCCTAAAGTGACAGTTTTAGCAGAATTTGAAGTTTTGTTCCTATAACAGTATGAAACCATTAAAGAAATAAGTTCAGTTTCATCTTGGCATTTATTTGCGAATGGGGTACTATTTTTGGACGGCAGGCTGACATCTGTCTAAGTTATCTTCTAATTAATCTGACATAAACTTTCTGAGGCGGTATTTTTCTACACCATTGGTCTCTCAACTTTTAAATTATGCCTCCATCAGCAAAATATTTTGAAAATGTCTCTCTGTAAAATGTGTGTGTATAGTTTTTTCAAATTGTGTACATGTACTATTATCATTCTGTATGTTAAATATTAAGAAAGTAATTTCTAATTTTGAGATAAACATAGAAAAATAGAAATTCTATTAATTTAAAACATATTTTCTGGGGTATATAACCCCATTTTCGAAACTACAGTCTTACAGTTCTCATTCTTTTTTCTAAACATTCTAACTTACCAGGTACTTGTAATTTATTTTATTATTTTATTTATTTTTGGCTGCGTTGGGTCTTCATTGCTGTGCTCAACCTTTCTCTAGTTATGGCGAGCAGGGGCTACTCTTCGTTGCGGTGCGCAGGCTTCTCATTGCTGTGGCTTCTCTTGTTGCGGAGCACGGGCTCTAGGCGCACAGGCTTCAGTAGTTGTGGCTCGTGGGCTCTAGAGCTTGCACTCAGTAGTTGTGGCACATGGGCTTAGTTGCTCTGCGGCATGTGGGATTTTCCTGGACCAGGGCTCGAACCCGTGTCCCCGGCATTGGCAGGCAGATTCTTAACCACTGCACCACCAGGGAAGCCTCTCATTCTTAGTGATTTTTCACTCATGTTTCTTCGGGATGCATCTCACGTCTATAACGGGGTAGTGATTCTCAGCTGGGGAGAGAATCTGAGAGGAGACGCCTGAGAAAGGTGATTAGAAAAGGCCTGCGTATGACCCCCATGCGAACCCCCTGCCCTGCTGTTCTTGCCACCCCAGCCATCCCATCTCATGGAAGTGTGGTGACTGCTAGAAACAGTTTGTTTTGTAAGTAGAATCATTTTTAAAATGTGCTGGGAGAATCTATGACTTAAGGGTTTTACGGGGACTCTCAATTTGTGATGTAAATAGTCATTTGCTTTTGGGGAGTGTTAATCCATATTTCCATATGCTATTGGCCTAAGGAGTTCTCTAGCATGAAAATATTAGGTGATGGCAGGGGGACCTGATCATGAGAGCCTCAGAAGCTTTCATTTTAAGTGTCAATTAGAATGGATGATTGAAGCCAATATCCCGATAATTCAGACCAAATTCCTTCCTTTTTTTTGTTTTTCATTTTAAAAAATTGAGGAATAGTTGATGTACAACATTATATGTTACAGGTGTACAATATAGTAATTCACAGTTTTTGAAGGTGATACTCCATTTATAGTTATTACAAAATATTGGCTATATTCCCTGTGTTGTACAATATATCCTTGCAGCTTATTATTATTATTATTATTTTGCGGTACGCGGGCCTCTCACTGTTGCGGCCTCTCCCGTTGCGGAGCACAGGCTCCGGACGCGCAGCCTCAGCGGCCATGGCTCACGGGCCCAGCCGGTCCGCGGCATGTGGGATCTTCCCAGACTGGGGCACGAACCCGTGTCCCCTGCATCGGCAGGCGGACTCTCAACCACTGCGCCACCAGGGGAGCCCTTTGCAGCTTATTTTATACACCATAGTTTGTTCCTCTTAATCCCCTACCCCTTTATTGCCCCTCCCCCTTCCCTCTCCCCTCTGGTGACCACTAGTTTCTTCTCCATATCTGTGAGTCTGTTTCTTTTTTGTTATATTCACTAGTTTGTTGTATTTTTTAGATTCCACTTATAAGTGATATTATATAGTATTTGCCTTTCTCTGTCTGACTTATTTCACTTAGCATAATGCCCTCCAAGTCCATCCATGTTGCTGCAAATGGCAAAATTTCATTCTTTTTTTTATGTCTGAGTAGTATTCCATTGTGTATACATACCACATCTTCTTTATCCATTCATCTGTTTGGTTTTTTATTTTTTGAATTTTATTTTATTTTTTTATACAGCAGGTTCTTTTTAGTTATCTATTTTATACATATTAGTGTATATATGTCAATCCCAGTCTCCCAGTTCATCACAGCCCCACCACTTAGGTTGCTTCCATATCTTGGTAATTGTAAATAGTGTTGCTCTGAACATTGGGGTGCCTGTATATTTTTGAATTAGTGTTTTCGTTTGAAATATACAGGGGTGAATTATTTTTAAAAATCCCTAATCTGTGCTTCTTTTCTTGACCAGTCTCAGCAACTTGGGCAGTATTTCTGAGAGAACGTTCTAACAATAGTCCCAAGAGGAAGCCCTGAAAAAAGGTTCTGTGATCAAATAAGTTTGGGAAACACTTCCTTCTTTTGGAGAGTCACCAGGCATTAAAGATTATGAAATGTCCTGCAGTAAAGAACATTTGAACTCTGTTTAACCCAGTGTTTCCTAAACTTCTTTGACAGGGAATTTGTATAAAATTTGTTAATTTAGTGTAAAACTGGTGATCTTTGAAATATATAAAATTTGTTAATTTAGTGTAAAACTGGTGATCTTTGAAATATGCTTTGGGAAATGCTAGATTATAATATATGTGTATATATGTGTGTGTGTGTGTGTGTGTGTGTGTGTGTGTGTATGTTTCTATAACCACAAATGCTGGAATGAAAAGTCCCCATCGATAGCCACATGTCTTGGGAGAAGCCAGCATGGCTGGGATATGAATGGTCCACAATCACATCATAGTTACCTGCTGCTGCTGCTGGTGTGAGGGGTTTGTTAAGGAGACCCTCCAGGCCATCACTGGGCTTGTTAATAATTCAGCTTTATCCCAACGAGAATAGCTACCTGGTACCTTGGAGAGAGCTGCTAGACTAGAGGTTGGCCCCGAGCTTCTTTCTCCTGAAGCCCACCCACAGTTCTGCTGTCTTTTATGGGGATGGGGAGGAACAGGGTGGAGTGTCTTCTGCAGAGTGGAGAGGCCCAAGGACTGTGTCAGTGAAGACACTAAAGAAAGTGGGGAAAGATGAGATTGACTAGTGGGAAAGCCTTGAGCTCCCCCTAGAGGTACGTATACAGGCATCACTATTGTGGCAGGAAACTTGAAAATAAAAATATTTTAGACTTGCATATCATAGATATTATTTGAAGTTCCATTTAATCTTTTATTTAAAAAGTAGACAGAGTGGTTATCCTTTAATATTAGCACTTATTTGAATTTAGATGTTATTTTTCAACGGCAGTATTTATGCAATAGCTACTTCTATATAAGAACTACAAACCAGTCAGCATCTACATCCTTTTTGGGTAAGAAACAGTGACATATGGTCAGTGCAGAAGACCAATCTGTAAATACTACATTTTACCTGAACACAAGTTTAGCTGATGTGACTTTTATGAAGTCTTCAGATGCAAACTCCTTATCTTCCTTCCCCAAACTGAGCTACAGAGGAGTTTTCCTATTTATTTACCTCTGTTTGGGAGATGGCAGGCCCTTCTCTTAAATGTTATGACATTAAGAGATGCTTTCCCTTAGTATTCCTGCAATACTTATAATTCCTTTAAGACCATTTTAGAACAATGACTGTTTTAAATTTGTGCCCAAATGCATTGTTCTCTGTTTTATGATGTTTATGAGGAAGGTGGGCTGAACCCGAAGAGCTTGTCCCTAGTTGCATCCAACCCTTCCCACACTGTGATTTGGAGAAGGTCCTGTACTTCTCTGAGCCTCAGAGTTTTATATGTTTATAATGAGATGCTGCAATAGCCCAAGTTGGACCCACACTATCATTTGTGCTAATGGAAAGACAACTCCACATGGGGAGCAAATTGAAACATATTTGTCCTCAGCTGTCTGGGGAAGGGGCCAAGGGGTAGGCAAAGTCACAATATAATCATGGTACATCTCCTGAGAGGTTCAATTTTCTCAGAGATTTAGGAGGAGGCAATATTATTTTTACATTAAAGCAAAAACAGTTTTGCTTGAGAGCAACATAAAAAGACATGAATCTTCAACACAAAACATAAGAATGAATTTTAAAGCTTCCAACAGGCCCCCAGGGCATGCATTCACTTCTCTTTACAGTTAAGGGTTATTTCAAGAAAATGCCTTGAGAAGCATTGATCTGGACCCACAGAGCCTGAGGATAACACCAATGGAAACTGAGAGCTGACTTGTCCCATTATCCCACCCTCGTTTTCCTCAGGCTCCCTCTGGGTCAGGTGTCCATCCTACTCTTCTCCCTGTACTCTAGAGATGGTCACATCTGTTACACAATTATTGTGTGCCAGGCATTGTGCCAAGCCCTTTACATATGTTACTTTAGTTAATCTTCTCAAAAGTTAAATAAATAAATGAAATAAGTAAGTTAATTATAGAGTAATTACCCCACTTTACAGATGAGGAAACCAAGACACAGAGATTTTAAGTTATTTGCCCAGTCAGGGAAAGCCAGAGTCAGAAAAGGAATGCTTGGTCTCTTAGCTATCTAGTGCGCCGTTTCCCCTCTGACGGTGTGGGAACGCTGATGACACTGGCCTCTAGAGGCGAAGAGGTGGGAGTGCAGGAAAAGGAGTGGAGCTGGAGAAACTCACCCCTCCCATTCAGAGGCTGAATTTTAAGTGCCATAGCAATATAAGCGGTGGTATATCGTGACTGCATTATCAAGATGCCTTTTCAGAATCTAGGAGGTTCCAGCGTGTACAGTTTGACCCAAGTCTTATATTTCAAACAGATTTATCATTTTGCCCAATTTGGGGGGTGGGGCATATTACCATAATAAACACCAAGGTCAAAATAGAGAATGTCCCAGATAGATCAAGAGCCTAGAGGTTTTTAGATCATTTGTGCTGCTAAAAGAGAAAACGGGGAATGAAGACAGTTTAGTTCAATTTAAGGAGCATATATTAGGCATATATGGGGGGCAGCGTCATATGATGTCACAGCTTCCTGCAGGGCTGACCCCGCAGTTCATGGAGGAGGCACCAAGACCGGTATGTTACTGCATCATTTATTGAAACAATTCCCTTTGTTTAGCACTGTGATTGTTGGCCTGATGAGGGAAAATTGTGAGAAATTTTGCTTGCTTTATTAGAAGTCTTGGTGCCTAATCTGGCTGTCTCTTTGCCTCTGTTAATGTTGTCTGTGAATCAGGGTTTGGAATTATTAATTATGAAGGGAACCCCAGATGACGGGCCTAGGGTCATCTCATCTCCCAAATCCTGCCTATGGTTCCAGGAGGAAGAGATTTAATGAACTCTGGTATCTTTAGGAAGCTTTATTTGAAATTCATTTGGGTGCAGGAGTTTTATGGGTGCCATCAGATCCAAACACTGCTTAATCCAAATACTGCTTAATTCTAGGCAGGAAAAAAGTGAATGATCTGTGCCTTATCCAAACACTCGGTTAAGCTTGTCACGTTCCCATTAGCCTTTAGAAACCAGAATGACCCAAACTGTAATTAATCCTAAGTATAATGAGATACAAAGGCATATTTTTTCCTTTAATTTTTCTCTCTCTTACCAGCAAAGAATTTTAAACTATAGCTACAGTACTTAAAAGTTTGCATTTTGAACTGGCAAAGCATAGAGAATAATGTGAAATCATCAGCAGGTTGATACATTAGAATATTTTTGTGAGAACATTAAAAACATCTATAGTACAACTTTTTCATTTATCCTTATGTCAAATATTGCTTAGAGTCCTTCACTATCATAATCTATATTAATGCTATTCTACTTTATAAAGGACTTTAAAATAACACAAATTATGTTCTATGACATCTACTATGACACTGGTGTTATCATCCCCACTTTGTATTTGAGGATACTGAAATTTAGAAAAGATAAGTAACTTGCCTAACTGCATACAATAGTGGACACAGGGAGGAAAGCCATATAATTTAACAATGAGTTCAGGATTTTTCCACTAAGCAATTTGGTTTTCTGCTGTTTTATTTTCAATTTGGGTTAATAGGCATATTGGTTGCTACTTACATTTGATTGTCGCATCTGGCTTGATAGTCTCGATGGCCTTCCCTTTGGCCCTGGGCAGTCAAATAACTACCAGTGCCAGGCAGCTAATGTAAATAAGTGTGGTGGGCTGGGTGTCAGAATAGGGAGTGGTGGGGACTGTGGCAGATTGGAAAGAATATACTCCTTAAAAGAGAATGCCTTGTTTATCTCCACTGGGTGTGCTGGCCTGGCATTGCCAAATCTCTGAAATTTTTAAAAATTATTATTTGACTCACTTAAATGTTACTTTAATTAATTAATTAAAATATATTTGACACAAAACATTGTATAAATTTAAGGTGTACATGTTAATTTGATACATTTCTATCATATTATGTATTTATATGCTATGATTGCCATTGTAGCAATAATTAGCACATTTATCATGTTACATGATTATCATTTCTTTTTAGTGGTTGGAATACGTAAATTCTAGTCTCTTAGCAAGTTTGATTATAATACAATATTGTTGTTTATATTCACTATGCTGTGCATTAGGTCTCTAGCACTTATTTACTACTCATTGCAAATTTGCACCCTTGAACAACATCTGTCCTATCCTCCCAACCTCCATCCCTTGATAAGTTTACTCTCTGTTTTTACTCTCTGTTTTACTCTCTGTTTTTATGAATTTGGCTTTTTTAGAGTCCACGTGTAAGTGATATCATATAGTGTTTGTCTTCCTCTGTCTGACTTATCTCACTTAGCATAAAGTCCTCATAGTCCATCCATGTTGTCGCAAATGGCAGAATATCCTTCTTCTTCATGGCTGAATAATATTGTGTGTGTATCTATCTGTCTATCTATATATATAGATACACACACACATATATATACACACACATATATATATATCTCATCCATTCATCTGTTGATGGGCATTTAGATTGTTTCCATATCTTGCCTGTTGTGAATAATGCTGCAATAAACATTGGAGTGCATAGATCTCTTAGATCCTGTTTTCATTCTTTGGGTATACACCCAGCAATAGAGTTACTGGATCCAAATCTCTGAAATTTTTAAGATGAGCCGGAGATCTCAAATTTATGTGAAATCTCTCAATTTTAAGTGTTGGCAAATAAAAAAATTCTTTTTCTTTTAAACTCTGTAAGCCAAACAAAGTACATCTATCCAGTGAATTCAGCCTATGATTGCCAATTTGTGACATGGACTTTTTTTTTTTCTTTTGATGTACAAATGCAGGAGGAGGGAGGGAGGGACGGAGGGAGGCAGGGAAGTTCAGTATCGTTTACTCAGACTGTAGATGCTTACTCTTCTTGAAGCCAGGAAGTCTGAGCAAAGCTGAGGAGATCCACTGGGGGGTTTCCAGGCTGCTTCAGTGTGAGCTATTTGGGGACTGCCCTCTTCTTGCAGAGCTGTCTGAAATGAGGGAGACTTTCTTATAATTAGGGGTTGACCACCAAGCACCCACTCTCTCTCTGAGCATTGCCCACACTCCAATACTTGGCTGTGTGCATTGTTTAACATCCTTTCTGCTTTTCCTATACTTCATTTATTCCTTGCCTCTCCTTGGGGGAATTTTACTTTGAGCTGATGATGAAACTGAAATCAGAACCATTTGCAAACTTCTCAGACAAAAAGCCTTTAGAAGAGGGCAAAGTTATTGTTTTAAAGTAAATTTCTTTTTGTTATATGATCTATGGATTTTATTTGTCCAGTTTCCTGTCTCTGAAAAGACAGAAAATTAAAAACTAAATTGATTGAATTTTCCCAGATGCAATCAAATTTGTATTTCATGTTAATTTAAAGTTTTTGAATTTTAATCAAATCTGGCACAAAGTGACCATATCACTGTTATATGCCCCCCTGCAAAAGGAACCATGATTCTGAGATTTTTCTTTATTGTAAAATTTAGATCTTCTGTTTATGTCTAATAAAAGTCCATCTAGTTAGTTTAACATTCTATGACCAAGAGGTTCTTTTACTGTATCAGTGGAATGGTTAGAACATTTTTGATCCATGGAGGTGTGATGAAAAGTCAGATAAAGGATGCATGAAGAAACGCTAAAATTAAAAAGTATTATTTACTGAGTACTTACTATTTACCAGGTGCTGTGCTAAGTAAGCATTTTACAGTCATGTTCATCTCATTTAAGCCATTAAACCATATGTAAAGTCAGTATCACTTTTTCTTTTGGTATCAAAATGTGGATTTATTGATTTTTTTTAAAAAAATTGACAATATTATATCAGTTTCAGGTGTACAATATAGTGATCTGAAACTCAAATACACTATGAAATGATCACCATGACAAGTTTGGTAACTGTAACCATACCAAATTATTACAGTATTATTGACTATATTCCTTATGTCGTATATTACATTCCTGAGACTTATTTTATAACTAGAAGCTTATATCTATTAATCTTCTTCGTCTATTTTACCCAACATCCCACCCCACTCCCTTCTGGGAACCACCAGTTTGCTTTCCATATCTATGTCTGTTTCTGTTTTGTTTTGTTTGTTTGTTTTGTTTTTTAGATTCCACATACAAGAGGGATCATATGGTATTTGTCTTTCTCTGTCTGACTTATTTCACTTAGCATAATACCCTCTACATACATTCATCCATGTTTTCACAAATGGCATAATTTAATTCTTTTTTACAATTGAGTAGTATTCTGCTGTGTGTGTGTGTGTGCGTGTGTGCGTATACACCATATATACCACATATTTTATATTCATTCCTCTATCAATGGATGTTTAGGCTACTTCCATATCTTGACTATTGTAAATAATGCTGCAGTGAACATTGGAGTGCATGTACCTTTTCTAATTAGTGTTTTTGTTTTCTTTGGGTAAAACCCAGAAGTGGAAATGCTGGATAATATGGTAGTTCTATTTTCAATTTTTTGAGGAAACTCCATACTGTTTTTTTAGTGGCTGCACCAATTTACATTCCCACCAACAATGCACGAGGGTCCCCCTTTCTCCACATCCTTGCCATCACTTGTTATTTCTTATTTTTTTTAAAGTATAAATTTTATATAGCATAAAGTACCATATATAAGATAAAAAAAATAACAAAAGAAAAATACAATACATACCTGATAAGAAATTCCTTTACCTAATATAAAATATTTGTTACAAGTTCAAAAATATATAAGCATACAAAAATATAATGGACAGGGCTTCCCTGGTGGCGCAGTGGTTGAGAATCTGCCTGCCAATGCAGGGGACATGGGTTTGAGCCCTGGTCTGGGAAGATCCCACATGCCGCGGAGCAACTGGGCCCCTGAGCCACAACTACTGAGCCTGCGCGTCTGGAGCCTGTGCTCTGCAACAGGAGAGGCCACGATAGTGAGAGGCCCGCGCACCGCGATGAAGAGTGGCCCCCACTTGCTGCAACTACAAAAAACCCTCGCACAGAAATGAAGACCCAACACAGCCAAAAATAAATAAATAAATAAATTAAAAAATATATATATAATGGACAAAAGACACAGAGAGCCCTCATTGCTCATACACACACATACCCAGACATATTGTATTAGTCAGGGTTCTTCAGAGAAACAGAACCGATAGGATATGTACATGTATATAATGAGATGCACTTTAAGGAATTGGTTCCCACAGCTGTGGGAGCTGGTATGTTCGAAATCTACAGAGCAGGCTGTCAGGTTGAAGATTCACAGAAGATTTGCTGTTACAGCAGTCAACCTGAAAGCTGTCTGTAGGTAGAATTCCTTCTTTTTTAGAGACCTCATTCTTTGCTTTTAAAGCTGATTGGATGGTTGATTGGATGAGGTCACCCACACTATGGAGTGTAATCTGTTTACTCAAAGTCTACTGTTTTAAATGTTAATTGCATGCAACACATACCTTCCCAGCAACATCTTGACTGGTGTTTGACTGACAGTCTAGGTACCATGGCTGAGTCAAGGTAACACATAAAGTCAACCATCCCAGTTCACCTTCTTGTCAGCTTGGCACCCGTACACAGCTTTTTACACCGCATTTATTCTCCAAATCAAGACAATGACAAGGTCGCCATCACTTGTTATTTCTTGTCTTTTTGATGATAACCATTCTGACAGGTGTGAGATCATATCTCATTGTGGTTTTGATTTGTATTTCTCTGATGATTAGTGATGTTGAGCATCTTCTCATGTGCCTGTTGGCCATCTGTGTGTGTTCTTTGGAGGAATGTCTACTCAGGGCCTTTGCCCATTTTTTTTTTTTTTCCTTTGCCCATTTTTAATTGGATTTTTTAAAATATTGAGTTGTGTGATTTCTTTATATAACTTGGATATTAACCCCATATATCACTTGCAAATATCTTCTCCCATTCAATAGATGGCCTTTTCTTTTCATTGATGGTTTCCTTTGCTGTGCAAAGACTTTTTTGTTTGATGTAGTCCCATTTGTTTATTTTTGCTTTTGTTGCCCTTGCCTGAGGTGACAGATCCAAAAAATTATTGCTAAGACCAATGTCAAAGAGCTTACTGCCTGTGTTTTCTTCTAGGACTTCTGTGGTGTCAAGCCTTACATTTAAGTCTAATCAATTTTGAATTTATTTTTTGTAGATAGTGTGAGAAAATGGTCTAGTTTCATTCTTTTTGTAGCTGTCCAGTTTTCCCAACACCATTTATTAAAGAGTCTGTCTTTTCCCCCATTGTGTATTCTTGCCTCCTTTGTTGAAGATTAATTGACCATATAAGCTTGGGTTTATTTCTGGGCTTTCTATTTTGTTCCATTGATCTTTGTCTGTTTTTATGCCAGTACAGTACCATATTGTTTTGATTACTGTAGCTTTGTAGTATAGTTTGAAATCAGGGAGTGCAATACCTCCAGTTTTGTTTTTCTTTCTCAAGATTGTTTTGGCTATTCAGGGTCTTTTGTGGTTCCATACAAATTTTAGGATTATTCTAGTTCTGTGAAAAATGCCATTGGTATTTTGATAGGGATTGCATTGAACCTGTAGATTACTTTGGGCAGTAGTCCCAGTTTAAAGATGAAAAAACTCTGTCTCAGAAGGTTCAATATCTTGCCCAGTGTTATGGCCAGTCAGCAGTGGAACTTTGATTCAAACTCAAGTTTTTTTGATCCTCAAGTGCCACCATGTTGTATAACATCCTCATCAAAGAAATATATCCATTGCTTCAGAAGCCATGCAAAAACTAAGTCAAGCAAACAGAACTAATTGAAGTGAGACATGAAGATTACTTTGTGCAATTAAGATGATGTGAGACATTTAGCAGACAAATCAGGGGCACATTGGCCATAATTAGCAGGGTGTTGAATGCCACATATTTCCTAGGATAAGTGGAGAAGTAGGTTCTGGGAATGCTGGCAAGGGCAACAAACTCATCTTGCTTGACTAGTGATATATGGCTGTATAATATGTGAGAATATCATGCCTTCAGCAGTCTATGACGCTGATGTTGAATGACCATTGGTGGAAGCAATATAAAGTTTCGTGTTAAGGTGGAATATTGATTTATGTCATGTTTTGCATGAATTCAATGCCTGCTTTGTGTTTCAGTATATGAATGCTCCTTAATGTCTTTAACCAGTTCACTATACGCAGATACTGAGAATTCAATATCTATATATTTTGGTCTCCAGTATTTTGTTGCCATAAGTAATAATTTGCATTGAACTTTACCATCTATTGACCTCCATTTAAATTGTAGAGTTTGGTATCCCATCAGCCACAGTACATTGCATTTGTGAAAAACTGAGTCTAAAGACCTCATCTTTGTCAATCAAGGTCTGCCATGATGTTCCATCTCAGTATATGGTTGGTTAACAAGATAGAAGCCAAGATCTGTAGTTGAACCTCTTCCAAGTCCTGACTGTGCTTCTGCACAAACTTAGCCTGGACTGATGCTAAAATGGTTTGACTCTAAGCATGTAGACAGCTTGCTTTAATCAACATAACTGGAAAATAGGGAAGACTCAAACTATTATCTTAATACTTTCCTCTTTTGAGTCAGCCATTAAGTTACACCTTTATCCGTCTTCACTGGTCGAGTGTTTGCTATCTGTTGGCTGTTAAAATGCTCACAGATTTTAAAGCCTATGATGGGACAATTTATATATATTTTCTTAATTGGATGTATTTAATTTTCAAAATACATTAATAAAACAAAGTTGAAATAGATATGGATGCTTATTTTTAATTTTTTTTTTTTTTTTTTTGCTGTACGCGGGCCTCTCACTGCCGTGGCCTCTCCCATTGCGGAGCACAGGCTCTGGAAGCACAGGCTCAGTGGTCATGGCTCACAGGCCCAGCCACTCCGCGGCACGTGGGATTCCCCCAGACCAGGGCACGAGCCCGTGTCCCCTGCATCGGCAGGCGGAATCCCAACCACTGCACCACCAGGGAAGCCCTGATTTTTAAATTTTTGCTAACAGTTATTAACGTGAAGTAGCTAGCAAGATAAAGGAAACAAAGAGTTTAAAGCTAATAACCTTGGAAGAAATTTCAGACTGGGTACATTGGGGATTGCCAGTAATGCTCTTTTGTGATAAAGTCATTGGATTATCATCTCAGCCTTTGCCTCCTTATGAGTTATTAGTGTAATTAACATGATAATTTGTTTAAGTCTGTGTTAAGTATTTCAAATGGTACAGAAGGGTGTAGTAGATAGTAAACACTCCTTCATTCCCTTTGAGCACTCTTGTTTTCCTAGTTTGTCTTCTGGAGCCACAAAAAAAAAACTCATGCCTTTTTAAAAAACACAGCAGTTCAAGTATTTGAAGACAGCTATTGTATAATCCCTTTTAGCATTTTGTCTTCCAGGCTGAATTCCTTAGTTCTCTCCATAGTTTATTTATGAGATGGTTCCCGCCTTCCTTATCTTTTTGTTGCCCATTTTATGCACATTTTTGAGTATCAGAATCCTTTAAAATTTCATGCTTAGAACTGAATATACATTCTGGGTATGCTCTGCTAGTCTCAGGATAAAAGGACTAAAATCCCCCATGATCCGAGTACTATACTTCCTTGATCTGAACACTATACTTTTAATCCCTGAAGCCAAACATTGCATCATTTTGTTTAGCATCTGTATCCTATTATTAATTCATACATAGCTTGTAAGTTAATAAGGCTCAACAGTGAGACAGGTGTAAGTTAACTATACAGAGCTGTGTGTCCTTAGGCAAGTTATATTCAACGTCTCAGAGTCCAAGGTTTCCTAATTATAAAATTATACACATAAACTATTTGTCACTTGGTTGCTGTAATAAGATTATACATGAAATGTGTGAGACTTTTAGGTGGCATTTAGCAATGTTAGCTCCTTTCTACTTATACCATTCTTAATTTTACATGCACTAATCCATCCATTCTTTAGGGCCAAGCTCTCCTGTCAATTAATGTAGGAAAAGAAGAAAGATAAAAGCCATCCCACCCTTTCAGGTTACGTGTGTACTGCCCAGTGACCCCTAGACAAGGTAGACCTGGTACATAGTAGGCCTTCAATAAATACATAAATAAATACATATTTGTCGAATGATGTTATGGGATTTGATTTCAAGTAGGAAAGGTGAATTGCTATGGGTTGGCTGGTGAGACTGATGGGTGGATGATCTTTTAGTTTGCCTATTTGTAGAGTTGGCTTTTTCTGCTTTTCTTTCTCATAATTATGAAGGTTTGGCAAGACGATATAATGAATATCATTAGTAAATTATATATAAAATGGTTACTGCTTGCAGGATTGTTAATTCAGCCTGGCTGATAGAGAGCCATTTATTGCCTTGGAATGGATAATTTGTTAAATGACACATAAGAAAGTTGAAAGGACTAATGTTCCTCTCCATAGATCAATTTACTCCTTTTTTTTTAAACGTTTTTATTGGAGTATAATTGCTTTACAATGGTGTGTTAGTTTCTGCTTTATAACAAAGGGAATCAGTTATACATATATCCCCATATCTCTTCCCTCTTGCATCTCCCTCCCTTCCACCCTCCCCATCCCACCCTTCTAGCTGGTCACAAAGTACCGAGCTGATCTCCCTGTGCTATGCGACTGCTTCCCACTACCTATCTATTTTACATTTGGTAGTGTGTATATGTCCACATATACACTACCACTCTCTCACTTTGTCCCAGCTTACCCTTCCCCCTCCCCGTGTCCGCAAGTCCATTTTCTAGTAGGTCTCCGTCTTTATTCCCGTCTTGCCCCTAGGTTCTTCATGACCATTTTGTTTTTGTTTTTACATTCCATATATATGTGTTAGCATACGGTATTTGTTTTTCTCTTTCTGACTTACTTCACTCTGTATGAAAGACTCTAGGTGCCTAACTGCAAATCCACCTAACTGCAAATAACTCAGTTTTGGTCTTTTTATGGCTGAGTAATATTCCATTGTATATATGTGCCACATCTTCTTTATCCATTCATCTGTCGATGGGCACTTAGGTTGCTTCCATGTCCTGGCTATTGTAAATAAGGCTGCGATGAACATAGTGGTACATGACTCTTTTTGAATTATGCTTTTGCTTTTCTCAGGGTATATGCCCAGTAGTGAGATTGCTGGGTCATATGGTAGTTCTTTTTTTTTTTTTTAAACATCTTTATTGGAGTATAGCTGCTTTACAATGGTGTGCTAGTTTCTGCTCTATAACAAAGTGAATCAGTTATACATATACGTATATCCCCATATCTCTTCCCTCTTGCGTCTCCTACCCTCCCACCCTCCCATGCCACCACCCCAGGTAGTCACAAAGCACGGAGCTGACTGCCCCATGCCACGCGGCCGCTTCCCACCAGCCATCCACTCTGCACCTGGTAGTGTATATATGTCCATGCCACTCTCTCACTCTGTCCCAGCCCACGCCTCCCCCGCCCTGTATCCCCAAGTCCACTCTCCAGTAGGTCCGCGTCTCCATTCCTGACTTGCCCCTAGGTTTTTCACGACCATTTTTTTGTTTGTTTTTTAGATTCCATATATGTGTTAGCACATGATATTTGTCTCTCTCTCTCTCTGACCCACCTCACTCTGTATGACAGACTGTAGGTCCATCCACCTCACTACAAATAACTCAATTTCGTTTCCTTTTATGGCAGAGTAATACTCCATTGTATATATGTGCCACATCTTCTTTATCCATTCATCTGTTGATGGACACTTAGGTTGGTTTCATGTCCTGGCTATTGTAAATAGAGCTGTGATGAACATTGTGGTACATGACTCTTTTTGAATTATGGTTTTCTCAGGGTATATGCCCAGGAGTGGGATTGCCGGGTCGTATGGTAGTTCTAGTTTTAGTTTTTTAAGGAACCTCCATACTGTTCTCCATAGTGGCTCTATCAATTTACATTTCCACCAACAGTGTATGACAGACTGTAGGTCCATCCACCTCACTACAAATAACTCAATTTCGTTTCCTTTTATGGCTGAGTAATACTCCATTGTATATATGTGCCACATCTTCTTTATCCATTCATCTGTTGATTGACACTTAGGTTGGTTTCATGTCCTGGCTATTGTAAATAGAGCTGTGATGAACATTGTGGTACATGACTCTTTTTGAATTACGGTTTTCTCAGGGTATATGCCCAGGAGTGGGATTGCCGGGTCGTATGGTAGTTCTAGTTTTAGTTTTTTAAGGAACCTCCATACTGTTCTCCATAGTGGCTCTATCAATTTACATTTCCACCAACAGTGTATGAGGGTTCCCTTTTCTCCACACCCTCTCCAGCATTTATGGATTTTTTGTTTTTTTAAGAAGATGTTGGGGGTAGGAGTTTATTAATTAATTTATTTTTTGCTGTGTTGGATCTTCGTTTCTGTGCAAGGGCTTTCGCTAGTTGTGGCAAGTGGAGGCCACTCTTCATCATGGTGCACAGGCCTCTCACTATCGCGGCCCCTCTTGTTGTGGAGCACAGGCTCCAGACACTCAGGCTCAATAGTTGTGACTCAGGGGCCTAGTTGCTCTGCGGCATGGGGGATCCTTCCAGACCAGGGCTCGAACCTGTGTCCTCTGCATTAGTAGGCAGATTCTCAACCCCTGTGCCACCAGGGAAGCCCTGCTTATGGATTTTTTGATGATGGCCATTCTGACTGGTGTGAGATGATATCTCATTGTAGTTTTGATTTGCATTTCTCTAATGATTAATGATGTGCATTCTTTCATGTGTTTGTTGGCAATCTGTATATCTTCTTTGGAGAAATGTCTATTTAGGTCTTCTGCCCATTTTTGGATGGGGTTGTTTGTTTTTTTGATATTGAGCTGCATGAGCTGCTTGTAAATCTTGGAGATTAATCCTTTGTCAGTTGCTTCATTTGCAAATATTTTCTCCCATTCTGAGGGTTGTCTTTTGGTCTTGTTTATGGTTTCCTTTGATGTGCAAAAGCTTTTAAGTTTCATGAGGTCCAGTTTGTTTATTTTTATTTCCATTTCTCTAGGACATGGGTCTAAAAGGATCTTGCTGGGATTTATGTCATAGAGTGTTCTGCCTATGTTTTCCTCTAAGAGTTTGATAGTGTCTGCCCTTACATTTAGCTCTTAAATCCATTTTGAGTTTATTTTTGTATATGGTGTTAGGGAGTGTTCTAATTTCATTCTTCTACATGTACCTGTCCTGTTTTCCCAGCACCACTTATTGAAGAGGCTGTCTTTTCTCCATTGTATATTCTTGCCTCCTTTATCAAAGATAAGATGACTATATGTGTGTGGGTTTATCTCTGGGTTTTCTATCCTGTTCCATTGATCTATATTTCTGTTTGTGTGCCAGTACCATACTGGCTTGATCACTATAGCTTTGTAGTATAGTCTGAAGTCTGGAAGCCTGATTCCTCCAGCTCCGTTTTTCTTTCTCAAGATTGCTTTGGCTATTCGGAGTCTTTTCTGTTTCAATATAAATTGTGAAATATTTTGGTCTAGTTCTGTGAAAAATGCCAATGGTAGTTTGATAGAGATTGCCTTGAATCTGTAGATTGCTTTAGGTAGTATAGTCATTTTCACAATGTTGATTCTTCCAATCCAAGAACATGGTATATCTCTCCATCTATTTGTATCAACTTTAATTTCTTTCATCAGTGTCTTATCGTTTTCTGCATACAGTTCTTTTGTCTCCTTAGGTAGGTTTATTCCTAGGTATTTTATTCTTTTTGTTGAAATGGTAAATGGGAGTGTTTTCTTAATTTCACTTTCAGATTTGTCATCATTAGTGTACAGGAATGCAAGAGATTTCTGGGTATTAATTTTATATTCTGCTACTTTACCAAATTCATTGATTAGCTCTAGTAGTTTTCTGGTAACATCTTTAGGATTCTCTATGTATCATATCATGTCATCTGTAAACAGTGACATCTTGACTTCTTCTTTTGTGATTTGGATTCCTTTTATTTCTGTTTCTTCTCTGATTGCTGTGGCTAAAAATTCCAAAACTATGTTGAATTATAGTGGTGAGAGTAGGCAACCTTGTCTTGTTCCTGATCTTAGAGGAAATGGTTTCAGTTTTTCACCCTTGAGGACAGTATTGGCTGTGGGTTTGTCACATATGGCCTTTAATTATGTTGAGGTAAGTTCCCTCTATGCCTACTTTCTGCAGGGTTTTTATCATAAATGGGTGTTGAATTTTGTCGAAAGCTTTCTCTGCATCTATTGAGATGATCATATGGTTTTTCTCCTTCAATTTGTTAATATGGTGTATCACGTTATTGATTTGCATATATCGAAGAAGGCTTGCATTCCTGGAATAAACCCTACTTGATCTTGATGTATGATCCTTTTAATGTGCTGTTGGATTCTGTTTGCTAGTGTTTTGTTGAGGATTTTTGTATCTGTGTTCATCAGTGATATTGGTCTGTAGTTTTCTTTTTTTGTGACATCCTTGTCTGGTTTTGGTATCAGGGTGATGGTGGCCTCGTAGAATGAGTTTGCGAGTTTTTCTCCCTCTGCTATGTTCTGGAAGAGTTTGAGAAAGATAGGTGTTAGCTCTTCTCTAAATGTTTGATAGAATTCGCCTGTGAAGCCATCTGGTCCTGGGCTTTTGTTTGTTGGAAGATTTTTAATCACAGTTTCAATTTCAGTGCTTGTGATTGGTCTGTTCATATTTTCTGTTTCTTCCTGGTTCAGTCTCGGAAGGTTGTGCATTTCTAAGAATTTGTCCATTTCTTCCAGGTTGTCCATTTTATTGCGTATAGTTGCTTGTAGCAATCTCTCATGGTCCTTTATATTTCTGCAGTTTCAGTTGTTACTTCTCCATTTTCATTTCTAATTCTATTCATTTGAGTCTTCTCCCTTTTTTTCTTGATGAGTCTGGCCAATAGTTTACCAATTTTGTTTATCTTCTCAAAGAACCATCTTTTAGTTTTATTGATCTTTACTATCATTCCCTTCATTTCTTTTTTATTTATTTCTGCTCTGATCTTTATGATTTCTTTCATTCTGCTAACTTTGGGTTTCTTTCTTCTTCTTTCTCTAATTGCTTTAGGTGTAAGGTTAAGTTATTTGAGATGTTTCTTGTTTCTTTAGGTAGGATTGTATTGCAATCAATTTCCCTCTTAGAACTGCTTTTACTGCATCCCATAGGTTTTGGGTCATCGTGTTTTCATTGTCATTTGTTTGTAGGTAGTTTTTGATTTCCTCTTTGATTTCTTCAGTGATCTCTTGGTTATTAAGTAATGTATTATTTAGCCTCCATTTGTTTGTATTTTTCACAGATGTTTCCCTGTAATTGATATCTAGTCACACAGTGTTGTGGTCAGAGAAGATACTTGATATTCTTTCAGTTTTCTTAAATTTACCAAGGCTTGACTTGTGACCCAGTATATGATCTATCTCGGAGAATTTTCCATGAGCACCTGAGAAGAAAGATTATTCTGTTGTTTTTGTATGGAATGTCCTATAAATATCAGTTAAGTCCATCTTGTTTAATGTATCATTTAAAGCTTGTGTTCCTTATTTATTTTCATTTTGGATGATCTCTCCATTGGTGAAATTGTGGGGTTAAAGTCCCCTACTATGATTGTTTTACTGTCAATTTCCCCTTTTATGGCTGTTAGTATTTGCCTTATGTATTGAGGTGCTTCTATTTTGGGTGCATAAATATTTACAATTGTTATATCTTCTTCTTGGATTGATCCCTCGATCATTATGTAGTGTCCTTCTTTGTCTCTTGTAATAGTCTTTTTTTTTTAAGTCTATTTTGTCTGATATGAGAATTGCTACTCTAGCTTTCTTTTGATTTCCATTTGCATGGAATATCTTTTTGCATCCCCTCACTTTCAGTCTGTACGTGTCCCTAGGTCTGAAGTGGGTCTCCTGCAGACAGCATCTATACGGGTCTTGGTTTTGTATGCATTCAGCCAGTCTGTGTCTTTTGGTGGGAGCGTTTAATCCATTTACATTTAAGGTAATTATCGATATGTATGTTCCTATTCCCATTTTCTTAATTGTTTTGGGTTTGTTATTGTAGGTCTTTTCATTCTCTTGTGTTTCCTGTCTAGAGAAGTTCATTTAGCATTTGTTGTAAACCTGGTTAGGTAGTGCTGAATTCTCTTAGCTTTTGCTTGTCTGTAAAGGTTTTATTTTCTCTGTCGAATCTGAATGAGACTCTTCCTAGGTAGAGTAGTCTTGGTTGTCAGTGTTTCCCTTTCATCACTTAAAATATGTCCTGCCACTCCCTTCTGGCTTGCAGAGTTTCTGCAGAAAGGTCAGCTGTTAATCTTATGAGGATTCCCTTGTATGTTATTTTTCCCTTGCTGCTTTTAATATTTTTTCTTTGTATTTAATTTTTGACAGTTTGATTAATACGTGTCTTGGCGGTTTTCTCCTTGGATTTATCCTTTTTGGGACTCTCTGTGCTTCCTGGACTTGATTAACTGTTTCCTTACCCATATTAGGGAAGTTTTCAACTATAATCTCTTCACATATTTTCTCAGTCCCTTTCTTTTTCTCTTCTTCTTCTGGGATCCCTATAATTCGAATGTTGGTGCATTTAATATTGCCCCAGAGGTTTCTGAGACTGTCCTCAATTATTTTCATTCTTTTTTCTTTATTCTACTCTGAAGTACTTATTTCCACTATTTTATCTTCCAGGTCACTTATCCGTTCCTCTGCCTCAGTTATTCTGCTATTGATTCCTTCTAGAGAATTTTTAATTTTATTTATTGTGTTGTTCATGATTGTTTGTTTGCTCTTTTGTTCTTCTAGGTCCTTGTTAAAGTTTTCTTCTACTTTCTCTATTCTATTTCCAACATTTTGGATCATCTTTACTGTCATTATTCTGAATTCTTTTTCAGGTAGACTGCCTATCTCCTCTTCATTTGTTTGGTCTGGTGGGTTTTTACCTTGCTCCTTCATCTGCTGTGTGTTTCTTTGTTTTCTCATTTTGCTTAACTTACCGTGTTTGTGGTCTCCTTTTGTAGGCTGCAGGTTCGTAGTTCCCATTGTTTTTGGTGTCTGTCCCCAGTGGCTAAGGTTGGTTCAGTGGTTGTGTAGGCTTCTCAGTGGAGGGGACTAGTGCCTGTGTTCTGGTGGACGAGGCTGGATCTTTTCTTTCTGGTTGGGCAGGTCCATGTCTGGTGGTGTGTTTTGCGGTGTTGTGACTTTATTATGATTTTAGGCAGCCTCTCTGCTAATGGGTGGGATTGTGTTCCTGTCTTGCTAGTTTTTTGGCATAGGGTGTCCAGCACTGTAGCTTGCTGGTCGTTGAGTGGAGCTGGGTGTTGGCATTGAGATGGAGATCTCTGGGAGATTTTCGCCGTTTGATATTACATGGAGCTGGGAGGTCTCTGGTTGACCAATGTTCTGAACTCGGCTCTCCCACCTCAGAGGCACAGCCCTGATGCCTGGCTGGAGACCAAGAGCCTGTCAGCCACACGGCTTAGAATAAAAGGGAGAAAAGAAAAAGAAATGAAGAAAAAAATATAATAGAATAAAAAACTTATTGAAATAAAAAGCAAAAAATAATTATTAAAAAATCTTTTAAAAGTAATTAAAAAGAAAGAACGAAGAGAATAACCAAACCAAAAAACAAATCCACCAATGATAACAAGCGCTGAAAAGTATACTAAGGAAAAAAAAACCTGTCAGACAGAACCCTACAACAAATGGTAAAAGCAAAGCTATACAGACAAAATCACACACAGAAGCATACACATACGCACTCACAAAAAGAGAAAAAGGGGGAAAAAAAATATTGTTGCTCCCAAAGTCCACCTCCTCAATTTGGGATGACTCGTTGTCTATTCAGGTATTCCACAGATGCAGGGTACATGAAGTAGATTGTGCAGATTTAATCCGCTGCTCCTGAGGCTTTTGGGAGAGATTTCCCTTTCTCTTCTTTGTTTGCACAGCTCCAGGGGTTCAGCTTTGGATTTGGCCCCGCCTCTGTGTGTAGGTCGCCTGAGGGCGTCTGTTCTTCGCTCAGATGGGACGCAGTTAAAGGAGCAGCTGATACGGGGGCTCTGGCTCACTCAGGCTGGGGGGAGGGAGGGGTACGGAGTGCAGGGCGAGCCTGTGGTGGCAGAGGCCGGCGTAACGTTGCACCAGCCTGAGGCGCGCCGTGCGTTCTCCCGGGGAAGTTGTCCCTGGGTCACGGCACCCTGGCAGTGGCGGGCTGCACAGGCTCCTGGGAGGGGACGTGTGGAGAGTGACCTGTGCTCGCACACAGGCTTCTTGGTGGCAGCAGCAGTAGCCTTAGTGTCTCATGCCTGTCTCTGGGGTCCGCGCTTTTAGCCGTGGCTCGCGCCTGTCTCTGGAGCTCCTTTAAGTGGCGCTCTGAATCCCCTCTCCTCGCGCACCAGGAAGCAGAGAGGCAAGAAAAAGTCTCTTGTTTCTTCGGCAGCTCCAGACTTTTTCCCGGACTCCCTCCTGGCTAGCCGTGGTGCACTAGCCCCCTTCAGGCTGTGTTCACACAGCCAACCCCCCTCTCCCTGGGATCCGACCTCCGAAGCCCGAGCCTCAGCTCCCAGACCCCACCTGTCCCATTGGGTGAGCCGACAAGCCTCTCGGGCTAGTGAGTGCTGGTCGGCACCCATCTTCTGTGCGGGAATCTCTCCGCTTTGCCCTCCGCACCCCTGTGGCTTCGCTCTCCTCCATGGCTCCGAAGCTTCCCACCCACCACCCCCTGTCTCTGCCAGTGAAGGGGCTTCCTAGCGTGTGGAAACCTTTCCTCTTTCACAGCTCCTTCCCACTGGTGCACGTCCCGTCCCTATTCTTTTGTCTCTGTTTATTCTTTTTTCTTTTGCCCTACCCAGGTACGTGGGGAATTTCTTGCCTTTTGGGAGGTCTGAGGTCTGCCAGCGTTCAGTAGGTGTTCTGTAGGAATTGTTCCACGTGTAGATGTATTTCTGGTGTATTTGTGGGGAGGAAGGTAATCTCCACGTCTTACTCTTCCACCATCTTGAAGCTCCTCTCCTTTTTTTTTATTCAGGCTAAATATTTGTTCAGAGCCTTGGGTTCCTTTTAAGAGAGGAGCTATAAAATAACAATATAATCATCTCCTCTTTATTTTCTTATTTAGCAGTGTAAGACCTGAGGAAGTAATGTAATGTTCAGAATGGATACTGGTACACTTAGAGGAACTCCTGAAGAGAATAGAAGCTTGCCAAACTGAATATAAGAAATCACAGATGACATGTACAGCATTGGGAGAATATCTGAATTTGCATAGAACCTTGACAGATACATGACAGTTAAACCTGATGCAATTTTATAATCAAGAGTGATAAATGTGGCTGCCAGTGTGAATTTTAATCCTGGTTCCTTGGAATACTGTAATTTTTCCAGTTTGGTGGGATGTAGTTTGTAACATAAGGTGGAGAGTTCTTCCTCTCAGAATAAGGGATTCTTGTGTCTTTGCGTCTGTTCTCACCTATGTGGTATAGAAGGCCTGTGTTGGACCATCTGAGACTGTTCAGTTCACAGAAAGACCAAAGAGGAAGAGTCTATGGGTATTTGTGGTCTTCTTGGACCTGTCCAGACCATTTAACTACAAGGAGAATTTTTAGTTCAATTTAAAACACTAACTTTACAAAAGCACTCAATCAGAATACTCAACATCGAAAAGCCCACTGTTGTTAAGAAATCTGGGCACACTAAAAAGGCAAATTTTTACATTAATAGAATATAAAGCCTACATAATTCACTGGGAATGTCAGTCTTGTGAGACTCACAGTGAATATACATGAAAGGCAATATCCTGAGATCCAAAGGGAGGCTTGATGCAAATTACAACTGATATGGTATATTTACCAATGTGAATATTTAGTGAATCAAGCATACAGTGCTCACCTATTCAGCTGTTTCAATGTTTTGCCTGCCTGCACTGAACACCTCATCCATGAGATGATGAAGGAATAATCTGTGAAGCCTCACCATCAAATGAATTTTTCTCCAGGGAAGTTCACTTTTCACTTTTATTGTCTTTTATTTTCATCAATTCTCAGTCTAGTGATGGCCTTGGGAAATAAGTGGGGTTTACAAGGACAATGCTCCTGGATCCAGAGATCCTTAGGCAACAGTCTGGTGACCAATTTTTCTAATCCACAAATAGGACACATGGTCTAATGACTGAAGGCTATATTGTTATTCGGTTTTTGTGGAATAAAACTACCCTGGAAACACTGGCTGAAAATCACCAGCTTGGAGAAGCCCAGAGTGTGGCTCTCTTCAAAGTCTCAATGAGTGTGTGTTGCTGATCCCGTCAAGATAAACCAGTGGGCACCCAACCAGTCTCTCCCACTGGAATGTTTGTCATCCTTGTGTTCCCTTTCTTCTTCAGTTTGTGGGCCGGGCCGCGTGGATGAGGAAGGAGCAGGACAGAGCTAGTCCCCCTTGCTTTGGTTCACCCACATGCCAAATGCTGGCTCCCCCAGCCATCCCTCTGACTATTCCAACTCCTTTACTGTCTCAAATTTGGCATCCCCTTAATTAATAGCTATTTGGACACCAATCTGAAAGTACATACCAGCCTCAAATCAAGGTTTGTCAGCTTAGGTGTAGTAAGGAGAAAGAAACATAATCAAAAGGGGAGTGTTGAAGAATGGGATTGCTAAAGGTAGGTTATAAAAGGCTATGCAGATGGGGAGAGGGAGGTATTCGTGTGCACAGACACAGCTGCCTTTGGGATAGGACTTGTATTGCAGTCAGACATCATCTCTTTCAGAAGTGGTGGCAGCACTGACTCATTCTAAATTACAGGCATCCCTGATTTTTATGCCAAAAGACACTTTCTCCAATGTGCTGTGGGAAGGCCAGATGGCCTTGTCATGGCTAATCAGTGGATCACAGGGCTCTGGAGAGCATGCTGAGGCCCCTGGCTTTAGCTAATTAACACAAGCTTCAAGTTAGAGGCAAGAATTAAGCAATCAACTCCTTTCTCTAATTCTTATACATTTTGGAAGTGTGCCCATGATTAGCTTGGTCTGAAAAGCCTCGATATAGGAAAAAAAATCCCTTGAGCTAAGCAGGAAATGATAGGAAAACTCCCACATGGACTTGGAAAGAAAACTTAAATGAAATGCCTAATTAGGGTATGATAAATAAAACCAGATGGAGTCAAATTCATAGTATTTTTTTGTAAGGGGAATGTTTATTTCTGTTGATGGAGGTTGTGTAAGGTTTTAAGTGTTAGGTGAAATATAGTGGCCTCTGATTAAGTTGCAATTTAATATTTGATATAATTTTGAGGAAAATAAAACCACTATTAGTCAAGTGGATCTTTTAATTGATGTAAAGATTTTTTTTTATTGTGAAATAGAGTTCTTCATAAAGACATTTCTCCTTTTTATTCAGTCCATATTGTGTTTATTATGTCTATATACACAGCCTCTAATAGAGTGATTGACACATAGTGAATACGTTAAATGTTTGTTGAAAAAAATGAATGAATGGCAGATTTAGAACACCACTCTGTGGTATTATTGCTTTGGGGTTATTGCGTGAGAAGCTATTGAACTGTTTATTAATTTGTTTGCTAAACAAAGAATTGCTCATCTCCTATTAAGGACCTAGTTTTTAGGTTCTGGAGATAGAGCAGTGAATAAAACAGACAAAAAATTCTTGTACTTTGGTAGCTGACAGGCTACTATTTTCAGTTACTATGAATCTTTGAATTTGTGAAGATTATTGGTACTGGTATGTCATTTTTTCTAATAGGATATATTTCTTCCAATTGGACAGCAATACGATGGTTAAATGCAAAAAAAAATTATCCAGTGACTTTTTGGACTTACAACCCAAGCATGTGCATATTCCTCATTTTCTTGTCTCCTTGCTTAACCTCCATTACCTTACTTTATATGGTGGAGTAGTTTGCGAGAGGGGAGCTACTTCTATTTCCCGGGTCAGTGTTCCTTTCAGTGAGGTCAGAGAGTAGAGAGCAGTGAGACAGTGTGACTCTCTAACCACATGATTTATCACCTGCTGGCCTGAAAAGAGTCAGTTGGTGAGAAAAAATAGGTTTGCAATATCCAAAGGTCTCTCTGTTGTGCATGCTCAAACTAACTCTTGTTTTATACATAACTCCAAATCTTTCCTTTATCATGCAGCCTTTGTCTACAGCAAAACTGACAAAATCCTCCAAGGCTTTTTCTTAAAGTGGTGTAAGCTCTAAGCTTGTGTTGTCTAATGCCACTAACTACGTGTGGCTATTGGACACTTGAAATGTGTTGAGTGTGACTGAGAAACAAAAGTTTGCATTTTATTTGATTTTAATTAATCTAAAACTGATAATTCAGATTTGGAAACATGAATGTTTAGAACCACACGATATCTATGTGAATGTACTTTTCCAACTGTTAATTTTATGGAATCTAAATACATATCAAGTATTTATTTCCAATGAAAATTTAGTGTCCAAATTGACATGTACTCTAAGTGTTAAATACAGACCAGATTTCAAACACTTATACAAAAACAGGTAAATTATCTCATATATAACTTTAAAAATATTGACTGCATATTGAAATGATATTTTAGACATATTGGATTAAATAAAATAATTAAAAAATGAATTTCTCTCTCTTTTTTTACTTTTTATATGAGTCTACCAGAAAATTTAAAACTGCACAAGTAGCTTGCATTATATTTTTATTAGATAGTGTTGCTCTAGACCAACTGTAGTTCCTCCTATAATTACCAAGTATCTGTGTTTTCTTCATTATAAAGTAGTTATTGAAAGGTGCAAGTCACTATCCCAGAGCAGCCAGGAGTGGCCTGCATAGTTTCAACCTTCACTGAGATCTTAACTCTATTTTGTTAAACCTCCAGTAAGGCCTTCCTTGTCTTACCAGCCAGAAGAATTCTGTTTGCTGTCTCTCTTTCCTGTCCTTCTCCTCTGCTTCTTTCTTTACTCCTTCTTTATCTACCATCTACAGTTTCCCTTGAGTTAAATAATTTAGCTCATATTATTTCTATTGCCTAACTTTGACATTTTTCCCTCTCCCACTGTATATCACAGATTTCTCGTTTGAAATTCCCCCTCTGATCAATACACACTATGTAATTCACCTTACATGGATGCAATATTGAATACCAGCTAATGTTCCCAGGAGGGAAAAGCATAATTAAAACACCAATTAAAATGCATGAATATGTTGCTGTACACATTTATCCTAAAAAATTATTAAATGAATTTTTATTCCTTGATCAGAGGTGTGATGGTGTAGTAAGCAAGCTGGATGTGGGGAAAAGTGGGTGTCAAAAATAGCTTTACCCTCATAGTCTGAGTGAACAAGAGAATGGTGGCACAATTAATAGGAATAAGCAAACGAAGGGGAGGAGCTATTTGGGGGCAGAAACTGAAGATCTTGAATTGGGCACATTAGTTTTGAAGTGCTGGCAGGCATGGGGGTCAAGTACAAATGGAAGCCTAGAGAGCTGTGCTGTCCGATATGGTAGCCACTAGCCAACATATGTAAATTTAACTTATGTGCTCAGTAGTGACATGTGACTAGTAATGACCATATTGGACAGCATAGATTAGAACACTTGTATCATCACAGAAAGCTCTGTTGGACCGTGCTAGTTTGAGAGTTGGGGCTGGTGGTAGTTGGAGAGGTTTGGGGTCACTGACATCGAGATGACAGTCGGGAACTTGATAAAGCCACTGTGGTTGAGAGGATGTAATGAGAGAAGAGAGGTAGGACCTGACCTAGGAAAACTCCTATTTTAACAGGATGAGCAGAAGAAGAGGCAGGAAACACAGCCTTACTTTTCTTGTTCTGCACAATATGAAAAGGGGAATTTATTATGTAGATTGTGAAAGTCCTTATACATAATGACTATTGAGTACCATAAGGGACAGCATATTCAAAATATAATTTTGTGAAAGGCACATTGTATTATAAACTGTGATTTCTTGCACCAAAGCAAAATATTTAGACTATAAGTGTTGGATCATTTCTGCAAAGGAATGAGTGAGATGGTTGGGGATTTTTTTTCTAATAACTTTAAGTGACTTCAGGTTTAGAGTTTAGATAACTAACATGTTCAATAAAACCTCTTTCAAGTACAATTTGCTTTAGTAAACTTTTGGCAAGAACAGGGGATAGTCAATTTATGGATTGGATTCTGGAACAAGTTCTTATACTGCAGGTATTCTATTCTTTTGGTTAAAGCAAGTGCCTTATTCTTCAGGTGCCAGATGCGAGGCAGGTCACTGACTTCTGTGGGAGCCCCAGAGCTGGACTTGAATGCTTGAACAGACCAGGGCTACTCCATTTCTCTAGAGATGGGGTCTTTGGAAAATATGAGGATGGCTGAAAATAGCAGTGATGTTTTCCTTAGATGTTTACACTCTCTTGAATTCATGGATTGGTTCATAATGTTGGACAAATATATGATTAAAAGTGTAATTATACTTCATCTTAATGTGAAGCACATAGTTTGGGAGTAAAAATAATAAAAGTTCAAATATTATAAAATGCCTAGTTTGACCATTAGGATGTGTTTTGAAAGATCCTTGGCTGTGTGGTCCTTGGAAAATATCTAGTTTGAGAGAGGATTATACTATGAAGAGCTAACAGGATAAACTGGATATAAAAGGAGACTTAGGTGGAACTATTCAGTGTAGATACTTAGTATTTTTAATTTAATTGTTAGCAAATGTCTATCCCATTTTCATTTAGTTAGTTAATGTTGAACTACTCTTTCTGAGAAGTAAATCAGGGTTTTATCTGCAGTTTAAGACTGCTTGTACTCACACATAATTTTGAAACATCAGAAATAGGAAGATTGCTTTTTTCCCCCTGAACCGTGACTTATTGTTGCCTCATGTCTCTTCTTCACTACTGTTCTTCCAGCCCAGTGGAAACACACACTCATCTCCTCAAAGTAGTTACCTTACATGTACCTCTGTTTGGCACAGAAGCCATTAGTTTTACTCCCTTGCTAGACTTTGAGTGCCTGATGGCTACGATGACACCACATTCATCTCCGTGTTCTAGTCATCTGCCGAGAGCTGGGCTTGCAGTAGGCTGTCAGTAATTTATTTCCTGATTCTTTGCCTCATTCCAGAAAGTATTTGAGGCAGCTAATAGGTAAATATTTATTGAATTGTGTTGATGTGTTTCTATTTTTTGATAAACAAAACGTGCATCCATTAGTTTGCTAGGACTGCCGTAGCAAAATACCATAGACCAGGTGGCTTAAACAACAGAAGTTTATTTTTTCATTGTCCTGGAGATTAGAAGTCCAAGATTATGGTGTCAGCAGAATTTATATGTTCTGAGGCCTCTCTCCTTGGCTTGCAGGTAGCTGTCTTCTTTCCATGTCCTCACATGATTTTTCCTTTGTGTGCATGGGTCCCTGATGCTCAAATTTCCTCTTCACTTAAGGACACTAGTCAGATTGGATGAGGACCCACCCTAAGAGCCTCGTTTTAACTTAATTACTTCTCTAAAGGCCCTCTCTCCAAATACACTTATATTCTAAGGTATTCAACTTGTAAATTTAGAGGGGGGGCACAATATAGCATATAACACAACTTTATCCAAATGTTGTACTAAGTTGTTAAAAACAAAGTGAGAAGTAACAAGCTGGGATGTGGCCCTGAATGTTGTATCAAGGGCCAATGATGTATCATTTAGTATCAAGGTTTTATCTGATGAGAAATTGTTTCTGCCCATGTTCATTTTATAACTCAGAATCAAATGCTTTGTTTCAGAGACCAAAGAAATAGACAGCATTTTATTAAAATAGTGAAGAGATTGTGCCTAAGAAACAACTAGAATTAGTAGTTTGGCAAATACTGGGACCCACCTCTCAAAACAGGTTCTCAGAAGTTCTGAAACCAGGAAGTTATTTTCTAGGATTCTTTTCAGTTGAGTGATGAGTTAGTTGGTTTAGAGACACATTTACTGTAAGGATCCTGTCACCTTTAAAGTGCAGAGGGTTTATTATGGGTCTACATGAAATATATGTTGAAATTGGCTTCCTCCTATGAAATGTAAGGCTTGAATAATTTAATCAATCTATTTTGAGAGTAAAATGTAAACATCAAATCAATTTACTTGGTAATTTTCTTCCCTGCATTGGTCATTAGCTAGCATTATTCATAATTTATTTGTGTGTGTGTGTGCGTGTATGTGTTTGTGTGTAGATATCTGTTGCCCTACATCTGTTCAAATGAGAATATAAATGAGGCTGCTAGTTGTATGTACATTCAATGAACAGATTTATTTTTATTTCTTTGAAAAAGCTACCAATTTTGATTAAAGCTCTTCAGGTCTGAGTTGGACATGTGGTTCATTTTGCTGACTTGAACCAAATTGGTAATGGTTTTCTTTGCCAAGAGTCTGTACCAGAGAGTCTGGTAGTTTCTTTCATCAATCATTTAATCTTAATTCCTACATCTCCTTCTGAAAAGAGAGTCTGCTCCCTCACATACTGATCAGTGGGCAGTAAATCCTGTACTTGTCCTCCTTTCTCTCCCATCAGAGAACATTGTGTCAGGGATGGACAAAATGGCCCAATCAGATTCTTCTTCCTGGAAATTTGGAATTGGACTCAGAGATTCTAGTCTCTGCTGGATGCCTGAATGAAGAAACTGAGGAAGCATAGTGTGGGCAGGGACAGATAGGGAGACAGGAGAAAGAGGCAGAGTTGAAAGACCATGTGGTTCCTGAGAGACAGAGGAAATTTCTGACTTCCTAGTTCTTCATACTAGTTTTCTTGACGCTTGCTTTTACTTTCTGTCCTTGGGATTTATTATATATTCCTTCAGCCTGCCAATAACATCACTTTTCTGCTTAAGGTCACTTACCCTTTTTGATAGATTCCATTAAGATGATTATAGCAATGAATGGTTTCACCAAGCGTGTGTGTGTGTGTGTGTCTCTGTGTGTGTGTGTTGGTGTGTCTTTGTGTGTTGCAGAACCGTTGCTACTTACCGTTGAGTTCAGAGGTTTGAGTTTTTCATGTGCGCTCCTTTCCAGGATGTTTGAATGATGAATAAAACCATTAATAGCAATTAAATAAATAAACAAATACATAGCTAGCTATTATTCACTACCAGCTGTATTCTGGATGCTATAATCACATTTCAAATGCATTATGTTCCTCAATCTCAACAAAATCCTATGAGGTAGGTACTGTGATTGTCTCCACTTTGGAGATGGGGAAGTGGAGGCTTACAGAAGTGAAAGAAAAGCCTCTTTTCTTTCTTTTTTTTTTTCTTTTTCCAACATCTTTATTGGAGGATAATTGCTGTACAATGGTGAGTTAGATTCTGCTGTATAACAAAGTGAATCAGCCATACGTATAAGCATATCCCCATATCCCCTCCCTCTGACGTCTCCCTCCCACCCTCCCTATCCAAACCTGTCTAGGTGGTCACAAAACACTGAGCTGATCTCCCTGTGCTATGCGGCCTCATCCCACCAGCCATACATTCTACATTTGGTAGTGTATACATGTCCATGTCACTCTCTCACCTCGTCCCAGCCCACAACTCCCCCTCGCTGTGTCCTCAAGTCCACTCTCCACGTCTGTGTCTTTATTCCTGTCCTGCACCTAGGTTCTTCAGAACCTTTTCTTTCTCTTTTTTAGATTCCATATATATGTGTTAGCATACGGTATTTGTTTTTCTCTTTCTGATTTACTTCACTCTGTATGACAGACTCTAGGTCTATCCACCTCACTACAAATTACTCAATTTCGTTTCTTTTTATGGCTAGTATTCCATTGTATATATGTGCCGCATCTTCTTTACCCATTCATCTGTCGATGGACACTTAGGTTGCTTCCGTGTCCTGGCTATTGTAAATACTGCTGCAGTGAACATTATGGTACATGACACTTTTTGAATTATGGTTTTCTCAGGGTATATACCCAGTAGTGGGATTGCTGGGTCATGTGGTAGTTCTATTTTTAGTTTTATTTAACATCTTTATTGGAGTATAATTGCTTTACAATGGTGTGTTAGTTTCTGCTTTATAACAAAGTGAGTCAGTTATACATATACATATGTTCCCATATCTCTTCTCTCTTGCGTCTTCCTCCCTCCCACCCTCCCTATCCCACCCCTCTAGGTGGTCACAAAGCAACGAGCTGATCTCCCTGTGCTATGTGGCTGCTTCCCACTAGCTATCTATTTTAAGTTTGGTAGTGTATATATGTCCATGCCACTCTCTCACTTTGTCACAGCTTACCCTTCCCCCTCCCCATATCCTCAAGTCCATTCTCTAGTAGGGCTGTGTCTTTATATTTTTAGTTTTTTAAGGAAACTCCATACTGTTCTCCGTAGTGGCTCTATCAATTTACATTCCCACCAACAGTGCAAGAGGGTTCCCTTTTCTCCACACCCTCTCCAGCATTTATTTTCTAAATTGAACCAAATGAAGAACAGAAAGGAAAAGAATACCCATTTGAATCATAAAACCATGATTAGGCAAATTAAAAGACAAACTGGGAGGAATATTTTCAGCTCATATAATAGAGGGTTAATATTCGTATATTAAGAGAACTTGCAAATCAGTAAGAGAGATTCTGAAGAACACTTTAATATCTTAAAAGCAAGGGAAGACCAATAGTACTTTTAAAAAATAAAAATGGGTTATTTCTGTTAAATAGCTATAAAATGCTATTTGAAAATTATTTTAGCAAGTTCATGATTATGGTTTTAGTAAGATAGTGTAGTAAATTTGACTATATTATAATGAAATTTTTATATTTAAGTCACTCGTAGGTTTATTTTATTTATATTCACTCTATAAACAATTAAATGTTTATCAGTAGTTTGATTTTTATCAAGAAGTTGTCATCTCATGCCATTGATTCTAATTCTCTCAGGAAACCATTTCACTTTTGCTGTATTTTGTGCCAGCTATAGCAACCAATACTCTAGAAGCTGTAATCACTTGCTGTCATCATAATTAAATAAAAGGTTCAAATCAGGACACAGTGAATATCAGGCAAACCTGTTCTGATCTTGTTTAAATCTCTGTGACCCCTCAAGTTGCCCAGAAAAACATAAGTCTATCTATGATGGACCTTGAGAACTTAGGGGGGGTCATAATTGGTATTTGGAGGCTTTCCATGACTGAGACTGGTATGCCATTTGGAAGTCTAAAATGATTCCCGTCAGGGTAATTGACAAGTTCTCACTGAGGCTGATTCATCAATAAGCAATGTCACAGAATAAGCAAAACATGAGCAAGTGTTGTGTAACCTACTCTAATGCATCTCTATGTTTCCGTTGCCCTGTTTTGTACTGACAATGCACCCACATCAAGATGCCACTTAAGAAATGCTCTCAAGATTTCCATATGTTTAAAGCAGAAATTAATTTTCTTCACTGTAGTAGGTTCCTCATTGTAATAGCAGCTTTGTTTTGGAAGGCATCTACGTGAAGGTGGAAGTCAGACAGAGTGGCAAGAGAGAGTGGAAACTTTCAGAAAGACGAGCCTCAGAAGTCTGGATAAGTTGGCTGAACTTGGACTTGAGTCAGCTGTGCCACTGAGCTGGATTCCTGCACCACCAAGGATCTGCTTGGTCAGATTTCCCTCAGGGCTGACTTGTGTCATCTGGAGCATCTTATGGAAACAGCTAGCTGGAAACAAGTCCTTTTGAAATGTTTGTTTAATTGTTAATCAATAGGAGAAGCAGCTCTGAGAAAGCAGAATAGGAAGTATTAACTCCTGTGCCTTTCCTGTGGGCTCGAAACAGCACTAGTGTCTCCTGGAGCCTCAGGTCCCAAGAGGTGGTGCTGATGCAAGAGAAGGAAATGAGAAAGACCATGGTACTGGGGGCAGAATCCATCTGATACTGAGGGCTTCTGTGCTAACAAAGAATTTATTAACATGGTTTCTGAATCTCAGGATGGAGAGATGGATGGAGTTGCATATGCATTTGTATGGTGTTCCTTAGCACTCCCTCTCTCCCTTATTTGAACCGTCATTTTCTAGTGAATAGGAGATGGTCAAGGATTGTAGGAAGGGACAGAGCCAGCTCTTTGATGCTCTTCTAGGGACTTTGAGATTGTAGAAAATTGTCTGGTTGACTCTCTGTCTAGCTTTCTATCCTCCTGTCCCTGTCTATTTCCCTCATCTTGTCTTCATTTTCTTTAATATAAAATCTTTGTTTTCTACCCTATATGAAAACCTTAAAAATTTTAAACCTATGAATAGCATCATAGGTCCTTAATACTTGAGGATATTTACAGAGGATTAAATGAAGTATTTCCTCACTTTCATTATCAGTGATATAAGTATTTTTTTGAAATGGGTGTGCTGAGGAATTAAAGGATGGTAGAGGTTAAATGATTCTGGCCTCAAGAGCCTCCAGGGCAACATGAACAAAAACATCTCTAGAAAATGTGTGAGTGCCAGAAGAGGGAACAAATGCAGTTCTGCGGGAGAACAAAGAAAAGATGTGGCTGGGGACCTGGGTAGGCTTCATGGAAGAGGTGGGCAAGAACTTGGGCTTGTAAACTGGAAACTTGGGGGGGTGACCTTCTGTGATAGGTCATCCTTTGTTATAAGGTTATTTCTTCTTATGGCAATGAGGTAGAATAGAGAATATAAAGCCATAATAAATGCCCTTTCATCCAGGATCCATACCATACAAAAATCAAACAAATAATAATCCCCCTTCCCCCAAGAAACTCCCCAAAACATTTTTTTCTTCCTATACTGTTTAACCATATAACTAATGTTTATAATATGTTACCTTAAGGCCTAATAAGATCCTACAGGGACCTCAGAATCAAAGGAAGTTTAAAACATGTTAAAACAGTTTGCCAATATAATGTAATCCTACTCTGATTCACTGACTGTTAATCATGGCTGAATATGAGGTGGGTATATGGATGGAAACCTTCCCAAACATTCTTGATAAATGGACTTTTCTAAAATACAGCATGGATGGACTCTAATATGAGGAGTTTTATACTTCAAAAGGTTGTGCCTCTTGAAGCCTGATTCAAGGAAAAGCTGTATAAAAGGTTATCTTCATTGTCTTTCTACTTCATTAAGTCATTCACTTAATATACATTAGTTCTATGCAAAGTGTGAGGAAGTACAAAAGGCAAATAAGACACAATTCTTTTTAGAAGGAAGCTGAGGGAAGGCAGATGGGAAAGTAAGTATTGATGTACATGTTATATTCAATCTGTAAAATTCAGTGAGAATAAAGAGAAATGAGAAAACACAAACAATATTAAAGGGTAGGCTAACTTTGTGGGGTTTTTTAGTTGAAATATAGTTGACTTATTATATTAGTATCAGGTATGTAACATGGTGATTCGGTATTTTTGTACATTATGCACCATACAAAATTCTTACAATATTATTGACTATATTCCCTGTGCTGTACATTACATCCCTTTGACTTGTTTATTTTATAACTAGTAGTTTGTACTTCTTAATTCCCTTCATGTATTTTGCCCATTCCCCCACCCTCCCTACCCTCTGGCAGCTACTAGTTTGCTCTCTGTATCTGTGAGTCTCTTTCTGCTTAATTGTATTTATTTTGTGTTACAGATTTCAAATATAAGTGAAAACATACAGTATTTGTCTTTCTTTGTCTGACTTATTTCACTTATTATAATAATTTCTAGGTCCATCCATGTTGTAGCAAATGGCAATATTTCATTCTTTATTATGGCTGAATAATATGCCACTGTGTGTATATCCCACATCTTCTTTAGCCATTCTTCTGTTGATGGAGTCTTAGGTTGCTTCTATATCTTGGCAATTTAAAACAATACTGCAATGAACATTGGGGTGCATATATCTTTTCAAATTAGTGTTTTTATTTTCTTTGGAAGAATAACCAGAAGTGAAATTGCTGGATCATATGGTTGTTCTATTTTTAGTTTTTGAGAAAGCTCCATACTATTTTCCATAGTGGTTGCACCAATTTACATTTCCACTAAAAGTGCATTTGGGTCCCTTTCTCCACATCATCACTAGCATTTGTTATTTGTTGTCTTTTTGATGGTAGCCATACTGACAGTTGTGAGGTGATATCTCACTGTGGTTTTGATTTGTATTTCCCTGATGACTGATGATATTGAGTATATTTTCATGTACCTGTTGGCTGTCTGTATGTCTTCTTTAGAAAAAATGTCTATTCAGTTTCTCTGTCCGTTTTTAATCAAATTATTTTTTCTTTTGTTATTGGGTTGTATGAGTTCTTGATATACTTTGATATTAACTCATTATCAGACATACCATTTGCAGATATCTCCTTTCATCCATTTTCATTTTGTTGATGGTTTCCTTTGCTGTGCAAAAGCTTTTTAGTTTGATATAGTGCCGTTTATTTATTTTTGTTTTTATTGCCCTTGTCTGAGGAGATAGGTCTAAAAAAAATGTTGTGAAGACTGATGTCAAAGAATGTACGCCTACCTCTTCTTCTAGGAGTTTTTATAATTTCAGGTCTTACATTTAAGTCTAACCCATTTTGAGTTTATTTTTTCATATGATGTGAAAGAATGTTCTAGGTTCATTTTTTTACATGTAGCTGTTCAGTTTTCCCAACACAACTTATTGAAGAGACTATCTTTTCCCTATTGTATATTCTTGTCTCCTTTTTCATAGGTTAATTGATCATGTGTGCATAGGTTTATTTCTGGGCTCTCTATTCTATTCCATTGATCTACGTGTCTGTTTTTGAGCCAGTACCAGATTGTTTTGGTTATTATAGCTTTGTAGTATAGTTTGAATTCAGGGAGCATGATACCTTCAGCTTTGTTCTTCATTCTCAAAAGTGCTTTGGCTATTTGGGATCTTTTGTGGTTCCATGCAAATTGTAGGTAATATGTTCTAATTCTGTGAAAAATGCCATTGCTATTTTGATAGGTGTTGGATTGAATCTGTAGATTATCTTAGACAGTACAAACATTTTAACAATATTAATTCTTCTGAACCGTGAGCAGGATATATCTTTTCTTTTATTTGTGTCATCTTTAATTTCTTTCATTGATTTCTTATAGTTTTCAGAGTTCAGGTCTTTTATTACCTCCTTAGTTAAATTTATTTCTAGGTATTTTATTCTTTTTGATGCAATTGTAAATGGAATTTTTTCTTAATTTCTCTCTTTGATAGTTTGTTATTAGTGTAGATAAGTGCAATAGATTTATATATATTAATTTTGTATCCTGCACTTTTACTGAATTAATTTTAATTTTTTTTTTTTTTTAGTGGAGACGTTAGGGTTTTCTCTAAATAGTACCATGTCATGTGCAAATAATGATGGTTTTACTTCTGCCCTTCCAATTTGGATTCCTTTTATTTCTTTTGCTTGTCTGATTGCTGTGACTAGGACTTCTATGTTAACTAAAAATGGCGAGAGTGGGCATCTTTTTCTTATTCCTGACCTTAGAGGAAAAGTTTTCAGCTTTTCACTGTTGAGTATGTTGTTAGCTGTAGGCTTGTCATATGTAGCCTTTATTATGTTGAGGTATGTTCCCTCTATACTCACTTTGTTGAGAGTTTTTTTTTTTAAACCATGAATGGATGTTGAATTTTGTTAAATGGTTTTTATTGCATCTATTGAGATGATCATGTGATTTTTATCCTTCATTTTGTTAGTATTGTGTATTGTGTGGACTGATTTGTTGATATCGAACCATCCTTGTATCCGTGGGATAAATCCCTCTTGATTATGATGTATCATCTTTTTTTTTTTAAACATCTTTATTGGGGTATAATTGCTTTACAATGGTGTGTTAGTTTCTGCTTTATAACAAAGTGAATCAGCTATACATATACATATGTTCCCATATGTCTTCCCTCTTGCGTCTCCCTCCCTCCCACTCTCCCCATCCCACACTTCCAGGCTGTCACAAAGCACCGAGCTAATATCCCTGTGCCTTGCGGCTGCTTCCCCCCAGCTATCTACCTTACTACCTTTGTTAGTGTGTATATGTCCATGACTCTCTCTCGCCCTGTCAAAACTCACCCTTCCCCCTCCCCATATCCTCAAGTCCGTTCTCCAGTAGGTCTGCGTCTTTATTCCTATCTTACCCCTAGGTTCTTCATGACATTTTTTCCCCTTAAATTCCATATATATGTGTTAGCATACGGTATTTGTCTTTTTCTTTCTGACTTACTTCACTCTGTATGACAGACTCTAGGTCTATCCATCTCATTACAAATAGCTCAATTTCATTTCTTTTTAAGGCTGAGTAATATTCCATTGTGTATATGTGCCACATCTTCTTTATCCATTCATCCGATGATGGGCGCTTAGGTTGTTTCCATGTCCTGGCTATTGTAAATAGAGCTGCAATGAACATTTTGGTACATGACTCTTTTTGAATTTTAGTTTTCTCAGGGTATATGCCAAGTAGTGGGATTGCTGGGTCATATGGTAATTCTATTTGTAGTTTTTTAAGGAACCTCCATACTGTTCTCCACAGTGGCTGAACCAATTCACATTCCCACCAGCAGTGCAAGAGTGTCCCCTTTTCTCCACACCCTCTCCAGCATTTATTGTTTCTAGATTTTTTGATGATGGCCATTCTGACTGGTGTGAGATGATATCTCATTGTAGTTTTGATTTGCATTTCTCTAATGATTAATGATGTTGAGCATTCTTTCATGTGTTTGTTGGCATTCTGTATATCTTCTTTGGAGAAATGTCTATTTAGGTCTTCTGCCCATTTTTGGATGGGGTTGTTTGTTTTTTTGTTATTGAGCTGCATGAGCTGCTTGTAAATTTTGGAGATTAATCCTTTGTCAGTTGCTTCATTTGCAAATGTTTTCTCCCATTCTGAGGGTTGTCTTTTGGTCTTGGTTATGGTTTCCTTTGCTGTGCAAAAGCTTTGAAGTTTCATTAGGTCCCATTTGTTTATTTTTGTTTTTATTTCCATTACTCTAGGAGGTGGGTCAGAAAGGATCTTGCTGTGATTTATGTCATAGAGTGTTCTTCCTATGTTTTCTTCTAAGAGTTTGATAGTTTCTGGCCTTACATTTAGGTCTTTAATCCATTTTTTTTTTTTTTTTTTTATGCGTTACGCGGGCCTCTCACTGTCGTGGCCTCTCCCGTTGCGGAGGACAGGCTCCGGACGCGCAGGCTCAGCGGCCATGGCTCACGGGCCCAGCCGCTCCGCGGCACGTGGGATCCTCCCAGACCGGGGCACGAACCCGTGTCCCCTGCATCGGCAGGCGGACTCTCAACCACTGCGCCACCAGGGAAGCCCTTTAATCCATTTTGAGCTTATTTTTGTGTATGGTGTTAGGGAGTGATCTAATCTCATACTTTTACATGTACCTGTCCAGTTTTCCCAGCACCATTTATTGAAGAGGCTGTCCTTTCTCCACTGTACATTCCTGCCTCCTTTATCAAAGATAAGGTGTCCATATGTGCGTGGGTTTATCTCTGGGATTTCTATCCTGTTCCACTGATCTATCTTTCTGTTTTTGTGCCAGTACCACACTGTCTTGATTACTGTTGCTTTGTAATATAGTCTGAAGTCAGGGAGCCTGATTCCTCCAGCTCCTATTTTCGTTCTCAAGATTGCTTTGGCTATTCGGGGTCTTTTGTGTTTCCATACAAATTGCGAAATTTTTTGTTCTAGTTCTGTGAAAAATGCCAGTGGTAGTTTGATAGGGATTGCATTGAATCTGTAGATTGCTTTGGGTAGTAGAGTCATTTTCACACTGTTGATTCTTCCCATCCAAGAACATGGTATATCTCTCCATCTATTTGTATCATCTTTAATTTCTTTCATCAGTGTCTTATAATTTTCTGCATACAGGTCTTTTGTATCCTTAGGTAGGTTTATTCCTAGATATTTTATTCTTTTTGTTGCAATGGTAAATGGGAGTGTTTTCTTGATTTCACTTTCAGATTTTTCATCATTAGTATATAGGAATGCCAGAGATTTCTGTGCATTAATTTTGTATCCTGCTACTTTACCAAATTCATTGATTAGCTCTAGTAGTTTTCTGGTAGCATCTTTAGGATTCTCTATGTATAGTATCATGTCATCTGCAAACAGTGACAGCTTTACTTCTTCTTTTCCGATTTGGATTCCTTTTATTTCCTTTTCTTCTCTGATTGCTGTGGCTAAAACTTCCAAAACTATGTTGAATAAGAGTGGTGAGAGTGGGCAACCTTGTCTTGTTCCTGATCTTAGTGGAAATGCTTTCAGTTTTTCACCATTGAGGATGATGTTTGCTGTGGGCTTGTCATATATGGCCTTTATTATGTTGAGGAAAGTTCCCTCTATGCCTACTTTCTGGAGGGTTTTTATCATAAATGGGTGTTGAATTTTGTCGAAAGCTTTCTCTGCATCTATTGAGATGATCATATGGTTTTTCTCCTTCAATTTGTTAATATGGTTTATCACATTGATAGATTTGCGTATATTGAAGAATCCTTGCATTCCTGGAATAAACCCCACTTGATCATGGTGTATGATCCTTTTAATGTGCTGTTGGATTCTGTTTGCTAGTATTTTGTTGAGGATTTTTGCATCTATGTTCATCAGTGATATTGGCCTGTAGATTTCTTTCTTTGTGACATCCTTGTCTGGTTTTGGTATCAAGGTGATGGTGGCCTCGTAGAATGAATTTGGGAGTGTTCCTCCCTCTGCTATATTTTGGAAGAGTTTGAGAAGGATAGGTGTTAGCTCTTCTCTAAACGTTTGATAGAATTCACCTGTGAAGCCATCTGGTCCTGGGCTTTTGTTTGTTGGAAGGTTTTTAATCACAGTTTCAATTTCAGTGCTTGTGATTGGTCTGTTCATATTTTCTATTTCTTCCTGATTCAGTCTTGGCAGGTTGTGCATTTCTAAGAATTTGTCCATTTCTTCCAGATTGTCCATTTTATTGGCATAGAGTTGCTTGTAGTAATCTCTCATGATTTTTTTTATTTCTGCAGTGTCAGTTGTTACTTCTCCTTTTTCATTTCTAATTCTATTGATTTGAGTCTTCTCCCTTTTTTTCTTGATGAGTCTGGCTAGTGGTTTATCTATTTTGTTTATCTTCTCAAAGAACCAGCTTTTAGTTTTATTGATCTTTGCTATCGTTTCCTTCATTTCTTTTTCATTTATTTCTGATCTGATTTTTATGATTTCTTTCCTTCTGCTAGCTTTGGGGTTTTTTTGTTCTTCTTTCTCTAATTGCTTGAGGTGCAAGGTTAGGTTGTTTATTCGAGATGTTTCCTGCTTCTTAAGGTGGGCTTGTATTGCTATAAACTTCCCCCTTAGAACTGCTTTTGCTGCATCCCATAGGTTTTGGGTCGTTGTGTCTCCATTGTCATTTGTTTCTAGGTATTTTTTTATTTCCTCTTTGATTTCTTCAGTGATCACTTCATTATTAAGTAGTGTATTGTTTAGCCTCCATGTGTTTGTATTTTTTACAGATCTTTTCCTGTAATTGATATCTAGTCTCATGGCCTTGTGGTCAGAAAAGATACTTGATACAATTTCAGTTTTGTTAAATTTACCAAGGCTTGATTTGTGACCCAAGATATGATCTATCCTGGAGAATGTTCCATGAGCACTTGAGAAAAATGTGTATTCTGTTGTTTTTGGATGGAGTGTCCTATAAATATCAATTAAGTCCATCTTGTTTAATGTATCATTTAAAGCTTGTGTTTCCTTATTTATTTTCATTTTGGATGATCTGTCCATGGGTGAAAGTGGGGTGTTAAAGTCCCCTACTATGAATGTGTTATTGTCGATCTCCCCTTTTATGGCTGTTAATATTTGCCTTATGTATTGAGGTGCTCCTATGTTGGGTGCATAAATATTTACAATTGTTATATCTTCTTCTTGGATCGATCCCTTGATCATTATGTAGTGTCCTTCTTTGTCCCTTTTAATAGTCCTTATTTTAAAGTCTATTTTGTCTGATATGAGAATTGCTACTCCAGCTTTCTTTTGGTTTCCATTTGCATGGAATATCTTTTTCCATCCCCTTACTTTCAGTCTGTATGTGTCTCTAGGTCTGAAGTGGGTCTCTTGTAGACAGCATATATAAGGGTCTTGTTTTTGTATCCATTCAGCCAATCTGTGTCTTTTGGTGGGAGCATTTAGTCCATTTACATTTAAGGTAATTATGTATATGTATGTTCCTATTTCCATTTTCTATATTGTTTTGGGTTCGCTACTATAGGTCGTTTCCTTCTCTTGTGTTTCGTGTCTAGAGAAGTTCCTTTAGCATTTGTTGTAAAGCTGGTTTTGTGGTGCTGAACTCTCTCAGCTTTTGCTTGTCTGTAAAGGTTTTAATTTCTCCATCAAATGTGAATGAGATCCTTGCTGGGTAGAGTAGTCTTGGTTGCAGGCTTTTCTCCTTCATCACTTTCAGTATGTCCTGCCACTCCCTTCTGGCTTGTAGGGTTTCTGCTGAGAGATCAGCTGTTAACCTTATGGGGATTCCCTTGTGTGTTATTTGTTGTTTTTCCCTTGCTGCTTTTAATATGCTTTCTTTGTATTTAATTTTTGACAGTTTGATTAATATGTGTCTTGGCGTGTTTCTCCTTGTATTTATCCTGTATGGGACCCTCTGTGCTTCCTGGACTTGATTAACTATTTCCTTTCCCATATTAGGGAAGTTTTCAACTATAATCTCTTCAAATATTTTCTCAGTCCCTTTCTTTTTTTCTTCTTCTTCTGGAACCCCTATAATTCGAATGTTGGTGCGTTTCATGTTGTCCCAGAGGTCTCTGAGACTGTCCTCAGTTCTTTTCATTCTTTTTTCTTTATTCTGTTCTGCAGTAGTTATTTCCACTACTTTATCTTCCAGGTCACTTATCCGTTCTTCTGCCTCAGTTATTCTGCTATTGATCCTATCTAGAGTGATTTTAATTTCATTTATTGCATTGTTCATCGTTGCTTGTTTCATCTTTAGTTCTTGTAGGTCCTTGTTAACTGTTTCTTGCATTTTGTCCATTCTACTTCCAAGATTTCGGATCATCCTTACTACCATTATTCTGAATTCTTTTTCAGGTAGATTGCCTATTTCCTCTTCATTTGTTAGGTCTGGTGGGTTTTTATCTTGCTCCTTCATCTGCTGTGTGTTCTTCTGTCTTCTCATTTTGCTTATCTTACTGTGTTTGGGGTCTCCTTTTTGCAGGCTGCACTTTCGTAGTTCCCGTTGTTTTTGATGTCTGTCTCCAGTGGCTAAGGTTGTTTCAGTGGGTTGTGTAGGCTTCCTGGTGGAGGGGACTAGTGCCTGTGTTGTGCTGGATGAGGCTGGATCTTGTCTCTCTAGTGGGCAGGTTCACGTCTGGTGGTGTGTTTTGGGGTGTCTGTGGCCTTATTATGATTTTAGGCAGCCTCTCTGCTAATGGGTGGGGTTGTGTTCCTGTTTTGCTAGTTGTTTGGCATGGGTTGTCCAGCACTGTGGCTTGCTGGTCGTTGAGTGAAGCTGGGTGCTGGTGTTAAGATGGAGGTCTCTGGGAGATTTCCACCGTTTAATATTATGTGGAGCTGGGAGGTCTCTTGTTGACCAGTGTCCTGAAGTTGGCTCTCCTACCTCAGAGGCAGAGCCCTGACTTCTGGCTGGAGCACCAAGAGCCTTTCATCCACACGGCTCAGAATAAAAGGGAGAAAAAGTAGAGAGAATTAGTAGAAGTATGAGTAAAGAAAGAAGGAAAGGAGGAAAGGAAGGAAGGAAGAAAGAAGCAAAGAAGGAAAGAAAGGAGGGAGGGAGGGAGGGAGGAATGAAGGAAGGAGGGAAAGAAGGAAAAAAGGCAGAAAGATGATACAGTAATAATAAAATAAAGTATAATATAGTTATTGAATTAAAAAATATTTAGAAAAAAAAAAAGGGACGGATAGAACCTTAGGACAAATGTTGGAAGCAAAGCTATACAGGGAAAATCTTACACAGAAGCATACACATACACCTTCACAAAAAGAGGTAAAGGGGGAAAAATCGTAAATCCTGCTCCTAGAGACCACCTCCTCAATTTGGGGTGATTCGTTGTCTAAAGGAGGGAAGGAAGGAAGGAAAGAAAGAAAGAACGAAGGTAAAGTATAATAAAGTTATTACAATTAAACTTAATTATTAAGAAAAAGAATTTTTAAAAAAAAATCATGGACGGATAGAGGCCTAGGACAAATGGTGGAAGCAAGAGTATACAGACAAGATCTCACACAGAAGCATACACGTACACATTCACAAAAAGAGGAAAAGGGAAAAAAATCATAGATCTCGCTCCTAAATTCCCCCTCTTCAATTTGGGATCATTCCTTGTCTATTCAGGTATTCCACAGATGCAGGGTATATCAAGTTGATTGTGGAGCTTTAATCCGCTGCTTCTGTGGCTGCTGGGGGAGATTTCCCTTTCTCTTCTTTGTTCTCACAGCTCACAGGAGCTCAGCTTTGGATTTGGCCTTGCCTCTGCGTGTAGGTCGCTGGAGGGCGACTGTTTTTTCGCTCAGACAGGACGGGGTTAAAGGAGCCGCTGATTTGGGAGCTCCGGCTCACTCAGGCCGGGGGTTTTGGCTATTTTTAGTTTTTTAAGAAACTTCCACACTGTTCTCCATAGTAGCTGTATCAGTTTACATTCCCACCAACAGTGCAAGAGGGTTCCCTTTTGTCCACATCTTCTCCAGCATTTGTTGTTTGTAGATTTTCTGATGAAGCTCATTCTAACTGGTGTGAGTTGATACCTCATTGTAGTTTTGATTTACATTTGTTTAATAATTAGTGATGTTGAGCAGCTTTTCGTGTGCTTCTCGGCCATCTGTGTGTCTTCTTTGGAGAACTGTCTATTTAGGTCCTCTGCCCATTTTTGGATTGGCTCCTTTGTTTTTCTGATATTGAGCTGCATGAGCTGTTTATATATTTTGGACATTAATCCTTTGTCCGTTGATTCGTTTGCAAGTATTATCTCCCATTCTGAGGGTTGTCTTTTCGTCTTGTTTATGGTTTCCTTTGCTGTGCAAAAGCTTTTAAGTTTCATTAGGTCCCATTTGTTTATTTTTGTTTTTATTTCCATTACTCTAGGAGGTGGATCAAAAAAGATCTTGCTGTGATTTGTCACAAAGTGTTCTTCCTATGCTTTCCTCTAAGAGTTTTATAGTGTCTGGTCTTATATTTAGGTCTTGAATCTATTTTGAGTTTATTTTTGTGTATGGTGTTATGGAGTATTCTAATTTCATTCTTTTACATGTAGCTGTCCAGTTTTCCCAGCACCACTTGTTGAAGAGACTGCCTTTTCTCCATTGTATATCCTTGCCTCCTTTGTCATAGATTAGTTGATCATAGGTGCGTGAGTTTACCTCTGGGCTTTCTGTCTTGTTCTATTGATATGTGTTTCTGTTTTTGTGCCAGTACCATATTGTCTTGATTACTGTAGCTTTGTAGTATATTCTGAAGTCAGGGAGTCTGATTCCTTCAGCTCCATTTTTTTCCCTCAAGACTGCTTTGGCTTTTAGGGTCTTCTGTGTCTCCATACAAATTTTAAGATTTTTTGTTCTAGTTCCGTAAAAAATGCCATTGGTAATTTGATAGGGATTGCATTGAATCTGTAGATTGCTTTGGGTAGTAGAGTCATTTTCACAATGTTGATTCTTCCAATCCAAGAACATGGTATATCTCTCCACCTGTTGGTATTTAATTTCTTTCATCAGTGTCTTATAGTTTTCTGCATACAGGTCTTTTGTCTCCTTAGGTAGGTTTATTCCTAGGTATTTTATTCTTTTGTTGCAGTGGTAAATGGGAGTGTTTCCTTAGTTTCACTTTCAGATTTTTCATCATTAGTGTATAGGAATGCCAGAGATTTCTGTGCATTAAGTTTGTATCCTGCAACTTTACCAAATTCATTGATTAGCACTAGTAGTTTTCTGGTGGCATCTTTAGGATTCTGTATGTATAGCATCATGTCATCTGCAAACAGTGACAGTTTTACTTCTTCTTTTCCAATTTGGATTCCTTTTATTTCTTTTTCTTCTCTGATTGCCGTGGCTAGGACTTCCAAAACTATGTTGAATAATAGCGATGAGAGTGGACATCCTTGTCTTTTTCCTGATCTTAGAGGAAATGCTTTCAGTTTTTTCACCATTGAGGATGATGTGGGTTTGTTGTATATGGCCTTTATTATGTTGAGGTAGGTTCCCTCTATGCCTACTTTCTGGAGAGTTTTTTCATAAAGGGGTGTTGAATTTTGTCCAAAGCTTTCTCTGCATTTATTGAGATGATCATATGGTTTTTATTCTTCAAATTGTTAATGTGGTGTATCACATTGATTTAGTTGCATATATTGAAGAATCCTTGCATCCCTGGGATAAGTCCCACTTAAACATGGTGTATGATCCTTTTAGTATGTTGTTGGATTCTATTTGCTAGTATTTTGTTGAGGATTTTTGCATCTATATTCATCAGTGATATTGGTCGGTAATTTTCTTTTTTTTGTAGTATTTTTGTCTGGTTTTGGTGTCAGGGTGATTGTGGCCTCATAGAATGAGTTTGGGAGTGTTCATTCCTCCACAATTTTTTGCAAGAGTTTGAGAAGGATGGGTGTTAGCTCTTCTCGAAATATTTGATAGAATTCACCTGTGAAGCCATCTGGTCCTGGACTTTTGTTTGTTGGACGATTTTTAATCACAGTTTCAATTTCATTATTTGTGATTGGTCTGTTCATATTTTCTATTTCTTCCTGGTTCAGTCTTGGAAGGTTATACCTTTCTAAGAATTTGTCCATTTCTCCAGGTTGTCCATTTCATTGCCATAGAGTTGCTTGTAGTAGTCTCAGGATGCTTTGTATTTCTGCGGTGTCTGTTGTAACTTCTCCTTTTTCATTTCTAATTTTATTAATTTGAGTCCTCTCCCTCTTTTTCTTGATGAGTCTTGCTAATGGTTTATCAATTTTGTTTATCTTCTCAAACAACCAGCTTTTAGTTTTTGATCTTGGTATTGTTTTCTTTGTTTGTATTTCATTTATTTCTTCTCTGATCTTTATGATTTCTTTCCTTCTGCTAACTTTGGTTTTGTTTGTTCCTCTTTCTCTAGTGCCTTTAGGTGTAAGGTTAGATTGTTTATTTGAGGTTTTTCTTGTTTCTTGGGGTAGGCTTGTATAGCTATAAACTTCCCTCTTTGAACTGATTTTGGTGCATCCCATAGGTTTTGGATTTTTGTGTTTTCATTGTAATTTGTCTAGGTATTTTTTGATTTCCTCTTTGATTTCTTTAGTGATCTCTTGGTTATTTAGGAACGCAGTGTTTAGCCTCCATTTGTTTGTGTTTTTTGCATTTTTTCCCCCTGTAATTCATTTCTAATCTAATAGTGTTGTAGTTGGAAAAGATGCTTGATATGATTTCAATTTTCTTAAATTTACTGCAGCTTGATTTGTGACCCAAGATGTGATCTATCCTGGAGAATGTTCCGTGTGCACTTGAGAAGAAAGTGTAATGTGCTATTTTTGGATGGAACGTTCTATAAGTATCAATTAACTCACGTTCTATAAATATCAATTAACTCTGTCTGGTCTATTGTGTCATTTAAAGCTTCTGTTTCCTTATTTATTTTCATTTTGAATGATCTGTCCATTGGTGTAAGTGAGGTGTTAAAGTCTCCCACTATTCCTGTGTTACTGTTGATTTCCTCTTTTATAGCTGTTAGCCGTTGCCTTATGTATTGGTGTGCTCCTATGTTGGCTACATATATATTTATAATTGTTGTATCTTCTTCTTGGGTTGATCCCTTGATCATTATGTAGTGTTCTTCCTTGTCTCTTGTAACATTCTTTATTTTAAAGTCTATTTTATCTGATATGAGTATTGCTACTCCAGCTTTTTTTGATTTCCATTTACATGGAAAATCTTTTTCCATCCCCTCACTTTCAGTCTGTATGTGTCCCTAGGTCTGAAGTGGGTCTCTGGTAGACAGCATATGTATGGGTCTTGTTTTTGTGTCCATTCAGCAAGCCTGTGTCTTTTGGTTGGAGCATTTAATCCATTCACGTTTAAGGTAATTATCGATATGTATGTTCCTATGACTGTTTACTGAATTGTTTTGGGTTTGTTTTTGTAGATCCTTTTCTCCTCTTGTGTTTCCCACTTAGAGAAGTTCCTTTAGCATTTGTTGTAGAGCTGGTTTCATGGTGCTGAATTCTCTTAGCCTTTGCTTGTCTGTAAAGCTTTTGATTTCTCCATTGAATCTGAATGAGATCCTTTCTGGGTAGAGTAATCTTGGTTGGAGGTCCTTCCCATTTATCACTTTAAGTATATCATGCCACTCCCTTCTGGCTTGTTGAGTTTCTGCTGAGAAATTAGCTGTTGACGTTATGGGAGTTCCCTTGTATATTATTTGTCATTTTTCCCTTGCTGCTTTCAATAATTTTTCTTTGTCTTTAATTTTTGCCCATTTGATTACTGTGTTTCTTGGTGTGTTTCTCCTTGGCTTTATCCTGTATGGGACTTGCTGAGCTTCTTCCTGCACTTGGGTGGCTATTTCCTTTCTCATGTTAGGGAAGTTTTCGACTATAATCTCTGCAAATATTTGCTCTGGTCCTTTCTCCTTCTCTTCTCCTTCTGGGACCCCTATAATGTGAATGTTGTTGCATTTAATATTGTCCCAGAGGTCTCTTAGTCTGTCTTCACTTCTTTTCATTCTTTTTTCTTTATTCTGTTCTGCAGCGGTGAATTCCACCATTCTGTCTTCCCGGTCACTTATCCGTTCTTCTGCCTCAGTTATTCTGCTATTGATTCCTTCTAGTGTAGTTTTCATTTCTGTTACTATATTGTTCATCTCTGTTTGTTTGTTCTTTAATTCTTCTAGGTCTTTGTGAAACATTTCTTGCATCTTCTTGATCTTTGCCTCCATTGTTTTTCTGAGGTCCTGGATCATCTTCACTGTCATTATTCTGAATTCTTTTTCTGGAAGGTTGTCTATCTCCACTTCATTTAGTTGTTTTTCTGGGGTTTTATCTTGTTCTTTCATCTTGTACATAGCCCTCTGCCTTTTCATCTTGTCTATCTTTCTGTGAATGTGGTTTTTGTTCCACAGGCTGCAGGGATTGTAGTTCTTCTTGCTTCTGCTGTCTGCCCTCTGGTGGATGAGGCTATCTAAGAGGCTTGTGCAGGTTTCCTGATGGGAGGAAGTGGTGGTGGGTAGAGCTCCTCACTATATATCTTTGAGTGATGTTCTTATAGTCAAGCATGTCAATGTGTTTGCTGTAGAATCACTATGTCTTCCATTTTAAGTGGAAGCCCCAGTCTGCTGCTTTCAACACTGAGGCACTCACTAAAGGAAACTGGGTTCTCATCATTTGCCCTTTTATTCTGACTTTCTGTACATCGTTTCCGATAGACAATGAAAATCACAAGTTGTGGTTTTATTTTCTATACTTTTCTTAAAGTGCCAAGGTATCCGTATTAGTGTGAGGGCCTAAATAGTGTTCATGCTGGTGTTCAGACATTTTGGGGCATGCCAGATTTAACTCTTAGAGGAAGAACTAACTTGTCAGTGATCTGTCTGCAGCAATGTCCATCTCAAGGCAAGAGAGCAGAGGAGTTCAAGTTTGGGTCAAGGACAGCAGGCCAGCATGAGATGGGCTGGGCAATTCTGAGCATCATTCATATCATCTTCCTGGGTCTATGTAAAACCAGTCTGGGAGTGAATATGAAAATGCTGCTGTAGATGGCTGTAAGATGTTAGCTTTACAAGGAAACTCAGTTTGGGGGGAGTTGTGACAGAATGTAGTGTATGAATGGGGAAGAAGGTCCCTTTCTGCTTTGGTGATGAACACAGCAGGGCCTGGTCACACTGCAGGCTTTAGTGCAGCAGCCCCTGCATCTTTCTGGCAGCCTCCACAGGGGACAGCACAGGCATTGGCTTCCCACTGAGGCACTGGAGGAGAGAGGAGATGAAGAAACTGTACAGATGGAGAGACCTGTACTACACACTCCACTATCATTGAGATGACAGTATAACGTGTGGAGGGATGGTGGTTTTGGGTGTATAAAAATGTCCATCAGAAGTGCAGCTGGTATTACGATCTGAGACTCCTTTGTCCTGGGCAATGGGGAAAGGATAGGCAGCAGAAGAGTGAAGACCATGAATGCCCTAGAAGTTGTCAGAACGTGATTGTCCTCACAATGGAACAAAACTGACCTCTACTTGTTCAGTCTTCTTTAATTGAGCTTCACTAGTTATTTCCTATTTTCCCCTCCTAAATTTACTTTCTAAATTGTTTGAACTATCTATTATTATCATTCCTTCCCACCCCCAGAATAAAGCATACCCATTATCTCAATATGGCATACCTTCCAATAACACTGTTCCCAAGTTAACACATCATCATAGAGATACATCTCTCATGATATATTGGTAAGCAGAAACCTTTATGAAATGAATAGAAATTTTATTAAGTCAAATTCAGTGCTGATGAAAAATGGAAAAGTACTTTTCAGTGGAAGTGATGGATGTTTAATGCAGAGTGTGTTTCTGACAAAATCACACCTTATATAGGAGTTTTTCCAATGCATATTTTATAAATACTTACAAAACGTGGCAAGATGTATTGGAAAATGTACATAATGAGTATTCTTTCTATGTGTAACGATTCTAGAGAAAAAACTTACTTGGAAGAAAGGGTGAGAACATGTGATGGAGGTAGAATTATGATGATGATAGCTGTCCAGCTGGGGTAACCATTCATCTCTGCCACAGGCTTTGAGAGTCAGACTACAGGGGATCATGACTGTCTGTACTGATGTCTGCTTCAGCAGTTTGAGGGCTTGGTCTCCCAGTGTCCTCACTCCTTTGTGACTCACAGTGGATACTTTAATCCATGAATCTAAACGTGAGGATGTAAGCAGACCTCATATGGTATCCCAGTTCCATCATGATCTTGAACCAATTATTTCATCTTTCAGAGTGCAACTTTCTATGCAGAGTAAATTGGCATGGAGGTACTCAATAATTATTAGTTCTGTTTAGCAAATACCTACAAAATCACAGTGGCATATAAAAATAATTATTCATTTTTCAGTCATAGGCCTGTGCATGTCTCTGCTTCAGGGTATGGGTCAAGTTCACATTTGTTCTGTGTGAACTTATTCTGGGATCGGGATGAAGGGCAGAAGCTAACAGGGACATAGTCTTCATTTGGTAGTGGTCAGAAACTTGGAGGGATGAGCAGATACATTCAATGGCTCTTCAAGTCTCTGCCCCCATTCCATTGGTCAAAGCAAACCACATGAACAAATCTAAAGTCAGCAGGACAGAGAAGCATTCTCCCTCCATGGAAGTGAATATTTGCTAAATAATAATTTAATCTACCACACTTCCCTTCTTCCCTTTTTAAAAAAATTTTTTTTATTTTTTTGCGATACGCGGGCTTCTCACTGCTGTGGCCTCTCCCATTGCGGAGCACACAGGCCCCGGACGCGCAGGCTCAGCGACCATGGCCCACGGGCCCAGCCGCTCCGCGGCATGTGGGATCCTCCAGGACCGGGGCACGACCCCGTGTTCCCTGCATCGGCAGGCGGACTCTCAACCACTGCGCCACCAGGGAAGCCCCCCTTCTTCCCTTTTAAAGCTTTAAAAAATACGTTTCCAGCCTGTTCTAAATCTAGTTCGAAGTCTAACACAAATGTAGCAGGCTCTACATAAAGTAGTGCTTCCTCTTTATTGTTGTAAAATAAAACCTTTATTAGGGAGATTATATTTTACTCACTTCATTTATGATGCCATTCTAATAATAATTTAGGTTGGCAGTTGCAATTTTTGTTCTATTTAATCTAGGTTAACTGGCCTGGTTACTGACTGAGGATTATACTGGTGCCGCCCCATATGGTAGCCACAAGTTCCATGTAGCTATTTAAATTTGGGTGAAATTCAAAAATGTAGTTCCTCATTCACACTAGCTACATTTCAAGTGCTCAATAACTACATGTGCCTAGTAACTACCATGTAGGGTAGCACAGAAATAGGACATTTTCATCATCACAGAGAGTTCTATTGGACAGCATTGGGTTAGGTAAAACAATAACAACCATAATGACTTTCATTTATCTAGCACTAAACATGTGCCAGGCACCTTGCTACATGTGTTGCATGCCTCAAGCTCATCCTTGTGACCATCCTGTGAGATCACTACTCTTTTTTTTTTTTTTTTTTCGGTACGTGGGCCTCTCACTGTTGTGGCCTCTCCCCTTTCGGAGCACAGGCTCCGGACGCGCAGGCTCAGTAGCCATGGCTCACGGGCCCAGCCGCTCCGTGGCATGTGGAATCTTCCCAGACCGGGGCACGAACCCGCGTCCCCTGCATCGGCAGGCGGACTCTCAACCACTGCGCCACCAGGGAAGCCCGAGATCACTATTCTTATTCTCATTTTTCTAATGAAGAAACTGATGCTTAGTGGTGCTAAAAATAGGAGCAAGCTTGCCAATGGCAAGCTTGGCAGTGTTATGTCTATTTGACTCCAAAGCTCTGTCTCTGAGCCATTAAAATGCTCAGTTTTCTAGTTTCAGGCCATCTCAAGAACAGATACTATGATGTCTAGCAGAGCAATGGCAGGGGCAGGGTGCTTAGTCCCAGGTGCCATCTGGGATGTTTAGAGGGCAGATCAGGAACTGGCTTATTGAGTAGCACAGTAGTGGTTTCCAGACCCATAGCTTGAATGAGATGACTGTGGTTTAAGCTGGTCCAACGGTTCCCTGAAAGATCTGCTGCCTCTTCAGACAAAGCACTTCATGATTCTGCCTGATTCTGCCTCAGTAACTCCTGTTCAGTTAAGTCATCTAAGCTTTTTTCGGCAGAGGGACCTTAGCAGGGGTACCCTTTTGGAGGAGTTAAGTGCATTTGAGGAGAATATGAACATTATGTTTTCCCCAGCCTTCTCCTCATTATCCTGGTTATGGTGAGATCTATGAGGCAGCATGGTAATAATGAGTGGCCTGAAGTTGTTGTCTGAAGGACCATTTCTGTGATTTTATCATTTTGAGAAGATTATGTAGGGACAATATATTCTGGTATGACAAACATGCAAGTTATGGTACTAAAGAAAAATGGCTATTAGCTGTTCTCTTTTACTACTGTTCCAAGAAGAAAATACCTTTGTTACTCAAACATACAGTAGCGGACTGGTAGTTGTTTAATGGAAGTAATGGGCTAAGAGGAAAAAATACTGGAGAAGCCTGGAAATTTAGCTAGATTTACATTGGAAAGAAACAAGTTACTGGCAGAAGGCAATAGAATAGCTAATGGAAAATGAAAGGAGAGATTCTCCTGAGGCTAGGGCTTGGGGGATATTTGGGAGTTTGTAAAAATGGAAGAAAGAAATGGGAGAGTACCTGCTGTGAATGAACAAAATTGAGAGAAGAGATGGGGAAAGGGAATTTTAAGAAAAGGATGTTATAAATGGAATACTACTTTGGTGATTTCAGTAGAGCTATAATTAGTTGTGTTGTTTTATCCCCAGCTCTCAGGACTATTCTTTCCTTGAGTGCAAGACCATGCTAAGAATGGGCCATTGAAGCAGTTGAGCTTTATATAAGAAAACTGGCATTTGACATAAATTACAGTTTCAATAGGAAGAGGTGGGTTAGGAGCTAGAGACTTATATTAACAAAGTTATATTTCTCATTGGAATTTAAGAAAATGAATGTATAGCTATAAAACCTGAGCATCGCTGAGATTATCTAGAGTTTAAATCTAGTAACTGCTCAATAGCAGTTAACTTTGTTTTTCTACCCCAGCTGACACTGTTACTGTATATTCTTTTAACCATCACCTTTTTTATCCATTGTTTAGTAAGTATGAATTTCAAGCTGAGTTGCAAGCGCTATAGCTCTTCCTTCTATTCTCTGTGATTATTACATTATAACCAACAGTGATTTGTAAAATGCAGGTTAATTGACTATTATACTTGAAATGCATCTGGGAAATCTTTGATGTAGGAGAAAAATCTGTATTGTGAGGGAAAAAAGTGTTCCATGGTCAGACATTTGACATTTCTGTATGCTCTTTTCACTCCGTTTATGGTGTACTTTGATGACTAAAGTTTTTTATCTTGATGAAGTCTAGTTTATACATTTTTTCTTTTGTTGCCTTTGCTTTTGGTGCTTTTTCTTCAAGCTATAATTATAATGGTTTTTAAAATGATTTGGAATTCTTTTTTTTTTTTTAAGATTCATTTATTTATTTTTTTATATTTATTTTTGGCTGCCTTGGGTCTTCGTTGCTGCTCGCGGCCTTTCTGTAGTCGCAGCGAGCTGGGGCTACTCTTCATTGTGGTGCGTGGGCTTCTCATTGTGGTGGCTTCTCTTGTTGTGGAGCACAGGCTCTAGGCATGCGGGCTTCAGTAGTTGTGGCTCGCGGGCACTAGAGTACAAGCTGAGTAGTTGTGACGCACGGGCTTAGTTGCTCCGTGGCATGTGGGATCTTCCCGGACCAGTGATCGAACCCGTGTCCCCTGCATTGGCAGGTGGATTCTTAACGACTGTGCCACCAGGGAAGTCCTTGGAGATCTTATTTTAATAATTTGGTATTTTCCTTTGCTGTATTTTTAATTGTCAATTAGGTATTTATATTTTTCTTTAGATGTGGAGCCTGGATACTTTTCCTTCTCAAAGCATTGTTATTTGGTTTGGTGTGTGGAAGAACTCTGACTTTGGAGATTTTTTTTACAGTATCTAAGAAAAAAATAGTTCTAAACATTGCTTAAAGGAGTAATTGTTTTTGCCAGCATTGAGACTAATTGAATTAAATATGCATAAGAGTAGAAAACATGGTTTCCCACCCAGGAGGTATAAAGCTACCTTATTTTCAAAATTTAATGTGTGGTTATTATGAATATTTATTCTGTTGAATATGAAATGCATAGGCTAAGTATATTTGACTGGATTCAGGCTTATATCGGATCTTTTAATTGATCCATGTAATTTAGGTAAAAGATTTACTGTAGAAGTAATGTTAAATTCCAAGAAAATAAACTCTGTGAGCCAATTTCATTGACAGGCAGGTATTTCTTTTGGATGATTTGTCACAATTACTTTGAAAATATTTTCAGAAAACTTACCACAAGGCTTGTGTGAAATTAGGGTCTCCTTTATCACTATTTGTGAAATCTCAAGAAGGAAGACCCTAATTGGTATAAAAATTATTCTGGCAGCATTTTCTGCTCACCTGCTGAGAGGACAAGTGGGATGTCCTGATTAGCACTTTGTGGTCAAGTGTTAATGACTCTGGAAAAGAGCCACTGTGATACTGGAAAGTATCTAGTTCTGAAGCTTCTTGATGCTTCCCAGCATGTGAATCCTGCCTAAGAGAAGGCTCCTGACCAAAATAGCACAGAAAGTTGGGTCAATCAGATAACCACCATCTTTCGGTAAAGGTCAAATTTACATGTGGAGATTTATGGATCCTGCGTCTAAATGAGTACAAGATGTGTAAACCTCCAAAATATTTTTTTCTAGTCTCATTTTTTACACCTATTTCCCTCTCATTTTTCCTTTTCCTTATTTATCACCTCCTTAATTCCTTTGTGATTCATTGTCTGGTTAGGGGGTCAGTGGCTCAGGGAATCCAGACCTAAGGGTGGAAAGTTCTCAGGAAACAGGTAGCTGTGAGTCTGACCTGGGCAGGCAAACCAGAGTGCTGTTTCCCTTTCAGAATTGGGGTCAGGACTGACTGTGTGAGAAATCATTTTGACTGACACAAACTGGGAAAACACAGTTACTAGACATTACACAAGATAGAAAGCCCAGAGTCCAGACACATTGGCAGGAGCCAGAAGACCTACAAGGACTGAAGAAACAAAAAGTTCATGTAGAAATTTAATTCTGCAGTATCTCTTTTAACTGCCTTACCTTTTACAATCCCAAGGCTGCCATTTTATGGTCCAGATTCTAATTAGTTCATGATTATACAACTTGGGTAATCTTTTAAATGGTGTCCACCCTTTCCCTCTCTTTTCTCTTGGATTCATCAGGGCTTTGGGATCAGATTGGTCTTCCCAAAATACCTAGTTGAGCCACCCCACTACTGTAGAACCTTCAACAGCTCCCTATAGCTTTCCAGATTAATTATGTTCTTTAGCTTGGCTTTAAGGACTTCCATTCTCACACTTCACACTATTTTTATCATCTTATCTCTCCTTATTCTTGTATAATTACTTTAAGTGATACCCAAATGGCTGGTTTCTGAATGTGTCCCGTGCATTCCCTCTTCTGAGTAATTTCCATCATTCTCTCTCCCCCTGTTAAGTCAAAAACCTACTGTTTCTTTGTCTTTTTTCAACTGCCATCTCTACTGAAGACAAAGTCACTTCTTTGACCTTTCTTTGCCTTTCATGAATCAGTACTATTGAGTTCTTTTGTGGTACTTTTTTCATACATCTTTCTTTAAAAAGTGATTGATTTACTTTCTCATATACTCTAATTAAACCAGGACTGTTTTATTTATGACAAATTATAAGCAGAGCTCTTAGGACCTAGGAATTTTCAAAAAAGGATTTTAAAGATATGCATCAGGAAGGAAGAAATTTAGCCTAGAAAGTATTCAGTTGTAAAAAAACAGTGGTCAGCAAAGAAATTTCTAAACATGTAAATAATTTAAATAAATATTTACTAAAGAGTAATAATGATGACTAGCTTGGAGGGTTTAAAAAATAAAGTTGAATGAAAATATATGACATTCAAAGATGTGGAAGATGGAGGGTAAAAATATCAACTTTGTCAATTCAAACATTCGTGTTAAAGATTTAAGGATAACTACTGGAGGCAGGGAAATAAAATGATTACTTCTAACCAGCGAATAGAAGAAAAGGGAGTGAAGAAAATGTGACCGATCTGAAGAAGGAAAGAAAGAACAAAAAAGCACCTTCCTCTTCAATAAAAGAATGTTAAATAGAACACATAAGATAAAATGGTAAAAGTAATAAAAATAAATTAGTAAACTAGATAAAAATACAGCATCCTACTATATTCATTTTATACCTATTATATTCATTTTATACCTATTGTATTTTATACCTATGTCAAAAACAAAATGTCATAAAAAGTTTGAAAAGATATACAAGGCAAACACTAATACAAACACTAGTGCAAAGAAAGGCGGAATAGCCAAATTAGTATCAGTTGGACTAGACATTAGGTCTAAAAAGCATCAGTAGGAATAAAAAAGGTCACTATATAATGATAAAAGGAACAATTCACCATGAAGATATAACAATCTTGAACTTTTAAGCCCTGAACAATATATTTCCAAATTATACAAATTAAAATTGGAAAGAATCACAAAAATAAAATAATTTCATGATGATAACGGGAACTTTTAATACATCTCTCATTGATAAATCACCTAGAGAAAAAAAATAAGTATTAAAAATCTTGAACAAAAATTATGATTTATTAGTTAAACTCTGAACCCAATGATAAGAAAAGACACTTTGAAAAAGTATGTATAAACCATTTACAGAAATTGATCATGTTCAAGTCTCTACAAATATAATATTATCATATAGACTATGATCTTTGATGAAAATGCAATAAAATTAAATATTGATAACAAAGGAATACACACATAGATCAATGGAATAGAATACAGTACCCAGAAATAAACTAACATAAATATTGTGATTTTTGACAAAGGAGTAAAGGCAACACAATGGAGCAAAATTAGTCTTTCAACAAATGGTGTTAGAACAACTGGACATCCACCTGCAAAAAAATGAATCTAGAAAAGACCTTACACCCTTCACAAAAATTAAAATGGATCATAGAACTAAATGTAAAGTCCAAAGCTATAAAACTCTTAGAAGATAACATAGGAGAAAGTCTAGATGACCTTGGGTGTGGTGATGACTGTTTAGATACAACACCAAAGACATGATCCATCAAAGAAATCATTGATAACCTGGACTTTATTAAAATGAAAACTTCAGCTCTGCAAAAGACACTGTCAAAAGGATGAGAAGACAAGCCACAGACTGGGACTAAATATTTGCAAAAGACGTACTGGTAAAGGATAGTTATCTTAAATATCTGAAGAATTCTTAAAATTCAACAACAACAACAAAAAACTAACAACTGAGTTAAATAATAGGCAAAAGACCTGAACAGACACCTCACCAAGGAAGATAAGCATATGAAAAGATGCTCTGCACTATATGTTGTTAGGGAATTGCAAATTAAAATGGCAATAAGATACCACTATACACCTACTAGCAGATTTATTTATAATTGCCCAAACGTGGAAGGAACTGAGATGTATTTCAGTAGGTGAATGGATAAATAAACTATATTTATGGATATAGTGGATATCCAGATGATAGAATATTATACAGCACTAAAAAGAAATGAGCTATCAAGTCATAAAAAGACATGGAGGAATCTGAAATGCATATTACTAAGTGAAAGAAGCCAATCTGAAAAGGGTATATACTGTATGATTCCAATTACATGACATTGTAGAAAAGGCAAAACTATGGCAACTGTAAAAAGATCAGTGGTTGCCAGGGGTTGGGGGATAGGGAAGAATGAATAGGTGGAGCACAGAGGAATTTTAGGACAAACTATTCAGTATAATACTATAATGGTGGATACATATCATTATACATTTGTCAAAACCCACAGAATGTACACCACAAATAGTGAACCCTGATGTAAACTGTGGACTTTGGGCGATGATCTGCCAATGCAGGTTCATTGATTATAAGAAATGTAACACTCTGGTGTGGAGTGTTAATAGTGAGGGGAGGCTGTGAGTGTGTGTGGGGTCAGGGTATATGGAAACTCTCTATACTTTCCGATGAATATTTCTGTGAACCTAAAATTGCTATAAAAATTAAAGCCTTTAAAAAATTGATAACAGAAAGGTAGTTAAAGAAATTCCACCCTCTATATTTGGAAGCTACTTATGGACTTAAATCTGATTATGAAAATAAATAAAATATAAAATTACTTTTAAAAGATTAATATTACATTATTTTTTGAATTATATATAATACTTAGGGAAAACATCAGAAATATTAAGATTGAGAAACAGGTGTAATACAGTGCAAATAAGGGAAAGGGTAAAAGTGTTCTAAAATCCTTATTTTAAGTAGAAAGACTCAAAATGTGCTGTATCATACTTGATTGAAATGATTTGAAAAATACAGATTAAATGAAGGTTTTGAAAAACTAGAAGAAATTGGCTTTAGATAGGATCAATTAATATTATAAAAATGTAAGTTCTCCCTAAATCAATCTATGAACAGTGCAATTCCAGATTATCAACAGCTTTTTCTGAAATGTGAAGTGACTCTAAAGATTTTCTGTAAGAAGGTACTTGTCAGAATGAAAAGGAAGTTTTAAAACTGAATAAATCTCAGTATCTTGCCAAATATTAAAATGTGTTATGATAATGTGATTCTGAGATACTCTGAAGGTAAATTAAAAAAATATGAAAATATATGTGATGAAGATGGCATTTCAAATCAATGAGGTAAAGATGGATTATTTAGAAAAAAATAGTGTTGGGAAAATTGTATAGTTATTTGGAAAATAATGAACCTGGATTCACTGATATAAATTCTAGATAAACCACAGAATTAGACATATACTTACAGATAAAAAACTAACCAACCAAATAAACTATAAAAGCAATAGTAAGAAACATGAGTTTCTATTTATTTAAAAAATATATTTGGGTAGATGTCTTCCTAGTTGTGAACTGACATGAAATTCAAAACCCATAAAGGAAATTTGGATAACGATGGCCAGTAATAAGAGTGATCAATATTTATTGAGCATTTTCAAGTGCTAGGCAATGTTTTTGGCTCTTTATATTTTCTTTTACTTATTTAATACCCTTAACCCAATGAGGTATATAGATTTTATTACTATAACTTTTATAGGTTTGAAAACTAAGGCAGAGGGAAGTTAAGTAACAGTAAGTAAATGGTGAAGCTGGAATTCTGAACCCAGTCAGGGTGATTTCATACCCTGAGTTCACTCTGTGGCACTGTACCACACAACACTGCCTTATATAACACAAAAAATGTGCACAGCAAAATTCAGTATAAAATCAAAAGGAAAATGACAAACAGGAAATTGTGAGCAACACCTAAAGACAGTCAGAAACCAATATGCCTTACACACAATGAACACTTAAAAATAAGAAAAAGACACACCACTTAATAGACAAATTGATACATTTCATGATGACATAATTTACACATTGGACTTCCCTGGTGGTGCAGTGGATAAGACTCCGTGCTCCCAGTGTTGGGGGCCTGTGTTTGATCCCTGGTCAGGGAACTAGATCCTACATGCATGCTGCAACTAAGAGTTCACATGCCACAATTAAGGAGCCCTGGAGAGCCCGCCTACCGCAACTAAGACCCCATGCAACCAAATAAATAAATAAATATTTTTTTTAAAAGGAGCTAATTTATACAATAAGGAATACAAATAAATAATAAACATATAAAAGACCTTCATTCCCACTAATAACTAAATTAATACAAATTAAACAGATAGCTTTTTCAACTATCATACTGTTAATAATTAAAATACCGATAATACCAATGCATCAAAAATATGGAGAAGCAATTTCTCTTTGACACATTATTAGTTGGTGGCAACTTATGTTGATACATGTTCTAAAGTGGCAGTTTAGCTATATTTATTAAAATAAAACATTTACAAAAGCAGTTTTACATCTGGGAATTTTATTTTATAGAAATATCCCACATATATGCAAAAGTATATATATACAAGATTATTCACTACAGTATTGTTTATAATAGCAAAAAACTTGAAACCATCTAAACATTTATCAATAAAAATTAACTAAATTCAAGATAAGCCAAATAATTAATAGTAATAATTTTCAGAGGGAAAATTGAAGGAATTCTCCTTTTTTTCTTTTTATGTATTTTTATTTTAATGTTTTGCAATATTAAAGTAGTACTTTTGCAATAAGAAAAAATAAGATATTTTTTAAAAGTTATTTTTAAGGATGTCCCTGATGGCACAGTGGTTAAGAATCTGCCTGCCAATGCAGGGGACACAGGTCTGATCCCTGGTTTGGGAAAATCCCACATGCTGCAGAGCAGCTAAGCCCATGAGCCACAACTACTGAGCCCTCGTGCCACAACTACTGAAGCCCACATGCCTAGAACCCGTGCTCTGCAACAAGAGAAGCCACCACAATGAGAAGCCCGTGCACCACAAGGAAGAGTAATCCCTGCTCTGCGCAACTAGAGAAAGCCCGTGCAGAAACGAAGACCCAACGCAGCCATAAATAAATGAATGAATGAATGTTATTTTTAGAAAAACCCTACAATTATTAAAACAAATTAGTGATACTGAATAAACACTCACAAGTGGATATAAGCCCTACATTAAAAAGATTAAATTATGGTGATGAAGAATAGTTTTAGGAATCCAAGGATGGTTTAATATTAGAAAATTTATTTGTAATTTGTCAGAGTCAAAGGAAAAGTAGATTTGACCATTTTAGTAGACATCCAAAGACTCTAGATAAATATCAATTCTGATTTTAAAATATCTTAGTAGATGGGGTATCTCACTGAAATGGTTAAGATTATCTATCTGAAACCAATTGCTAACATCATATTTGACAGAATCTCTAGAATTATTTCTTTTGTAAAAAACTATATGCCAAGGATACTGAACGTAACCACTACTCTGATTTGACAAGGTTCTGCACATTTCAATAAGAAAATATATAAGTATTACTAGAGGAAAAGAAAAATAATCTTTTTCTCAAATGATATAACTGCCTACTTGGACAACTCAAAAGAAGTAATAGAAATGAAATTACAATTAATAAGGGTTCAATGGGTATTCATTTATAAAATAAGTATATAAAGCATCTAGTTTTCCTACATCAGTGAAGACCAGTTAGAAGAGGGAGATCCCATTTATCCTCATAAGTAGTTTAACAGATAGATAGAAAATGGTCTACAAATATTTTGGAAGAAAATACTAAACTGTCTTACAAAAAAGATTCCAATAATAGTTATCAAAGTGTTAACTGTGGTTATTATTGAGTGAATAGTGGTTATTATGGTTGGATAGTGTTGAATTAAAAAACATACTATTTTAATTTTATTCTATTTTAAAAAAATATCTGTCTTATTTTATAATCTTTCTATGTTACTTCTATAATAAGAAAAATTATAAATTATTTTAAATATTTGTTGTAATCTGTGATTGCCACATTCCCTAAGAATATCACCTATAAATCGATTATTGCAACAGTGGGCCACATTTCAATTTGTACCGTTGAGAAAGATATCAAAATTTGCATAACATTTTTTCTGAGCATATGCCAAAGCATTCTGTTGTTTTTTTTAAAAAAAATAATCATGGGAGGTAAATGTGGCTGCTAGTTCAGAATGAGATTCAGCATTTGTTCAGTGTACTTCACACATTTTAGCATATTGGAAATGCGCTGCTCATTTATCCCAGCATTGCAGCTACTTCTATGAGCAATTCTTAGTGGAGCAATCTTTTGAATATTTAACCAACGGTGATAAAACAAACTGTTCCAAATTTTATTTACTTAATCTTTTAAAAAAACAAAATGAAGATCACAAGCCTTGACTCTGTACTTATGAAAGAAAAGTACATCTCTACAGTGGAGATGAATTCTTACTGTCTGAAGCTATGATATACCTTTTAATAACGTTTTTAAGGCCGATACTAGCCCTGATGATCATATGCAAGGTAATTGTGTTATTTGCTAAGTGCTTCAAAATAAGTTTATTTTCATAAATAATACAACAGGGTTCTTGAAGAAGAACTTTATAGTACTTGACCCATTTCTTTTAAAGTAACCGATTCCCAGCACTTTCACATAAAGGGTAGCCATGATAAGGACTATCTCTGCTACTAAGCTAAAACCCAGTTAGTTAATAAGAGTAAGTTCTGAGGTAACTTCAGTTAGACTGTTTTCTCTAAAGCTATTAACAGGTGAGAGAGACCAAGGAAAGAGTGGGGCCAGAAGGGAAGGAGAGAAAAGAATTCAGTGTGAGGGTTAAGAAAACATATGAAATATCTTCCTGAGTCAGGCAGAATGGGAATCAGATTGGGCCAAGCCAGGTAGAGTCAAGGTAGAGCCAGGCTTTAAAACTGGGGACTTGGGGTGCTCTGTTAGTTGGGGTTTGTGTGCTGCAGTAAAAGGAAGTTGCATTTGCTTGCCTTCTCTACCAAGTCATAGGGACCCCTTGTGCTGTGCCCTTGGCTATACCTTTGTGTAGAAAGAGAATAAAGGATTTGCTGGATAGTGTCATTGTGCCTGGGGAGTCCAATTATTTGGGCTATGGATTGTCAGCAATGAGAAATGGACCACTACTTTCATGTTTTCACTGCTCTCCCTTAGGCAGTAGTACATGGGTTCTAAAAGGACATTGCACTAAGAGTGAAGGAAGAGTCTTGTTAAAATGCTCATTCCTGGCCATCTTTTCCCTGTTTCTGATTCAGTAGGCCTGCAACAGGACACAGGCATCTGCATTTTTAATCAGATCTCTAGGTTCTGAGGTGGCTTAGGTGTCTCTGATAGGCGAGAAAGATGGCTGAGTGGGAACAAGTGGCAAGATGGCGTAGGAAATTGTGGGCAATTTTCTCTCCTCTCCTGGTTTTCTGCTGCATCTGATTTGCTATGATTGACCTTGCAGGTCAGGGAAGAGTGAGCAGGGCATGGGGAGGGGAGGGGGAAAGGGAGGGGATGAAGGGGTTGGGAGGGTGGGGAGAGTGAGTCTACCAAGGAACTTGCTTGAAATGTGACACAGAATCCTCTCCATATGGGAAGCCCACCCCCTTTATACTAACTGCAGGTAATGGAGGGGAGTCAGTAGAAAGGTAGGGGACAGTTTGAGAGGGATAGTCTCTTCCAGAATCATGCCTTTTCCTTCTTATCAGTATCTCAGAATTTGCCAGGCCTTAGGAAGAGAAAGTTGATGCAACTTTTGGGCAGATGCCTCAGTATGCAGTATATAATGCTATTACCAAGTCTTGTTATGACTGTGGGTTGATTCAAGTAATCATCTCACAGAGGGAAAAATAAGCTTCTACAGAGCTAATCCTGACCCATTTGGGAATTCATAAATGAACCAGAAAATTATAACTGTGCAAGCGGGATTCCATAGAGGCCATGTTTACATATAAATTTGGCAAAGCCTGAAAAGCACAGAGAGTCTCTGGCTCTAATCAGCTCAGTTAAAAATTGTGCCTACTTAAACTCTAGTTTAATAGACCGTTTGATCTTTATTTTAAGATAACTAAAGACTTTTCAGATTCTACATAGGGCTCAGCTCTATGAATAGGTCCCTAGTGGGCAGTTACTTTTTTAAACATTAATTTGAAACCACTTATTAAAGAATTATTTGCTCTCAATTCTTCCTACCAAGGGTACATATGCACGAAGGTACCTATTGTACTAATTCATAAATTGGCTGGAATGATGGAGGCATCTGATGGAATGGCTCCATTTTCAAATTCTGGGCTCCCAATTGGGGGATTCATTCAAAGGTGTTTTTCACTGTCATACACATTGCAAAACTTTAAAAAGTCTGGAAGTGCAGTGCTTTTACCTGAGAGCAGGAGTGAAAAAGGACCTTAGAAGGTGCTTCTCTGGCAGAGAAGGCTGAGGAGGAAGACAGAGAGAGAAAGCTGCTACTTAGCAGGGTCAGCCTGCAAGGCATCTGTCTGCTTGGACCTGAGAAAACCTCGTCCTTACGTTCAGTGGAGTTTACGTATAGCCAAGATATTGGAATAACATCTAGGAAGAAGAACCATACATGTTAAATTATAGCTTGAGCATCATTGGTTTCATGCTCAGAAGGGGAGAAAATTTGGTGATGGAAAATTTGGTAAAGCATTAGGTTGGGCCAGATGGTGGGTAGGATATGGCAAGACCACAGCTGTAGAGGTATGCTGTAATTGTATTAATATCTGTCTTATTCTCTTTCAAATAGTTGTGGTTCATAGGTTTATTTTTGTTTGTATGTTTTAGAGATAAAAGTTTGATTTGAATTATAACTTGAAGGAATTGCCATAGATTCTTTCCTGAGCTAGAACATCTGGAAGAAAATAGACACATCATTTAAAGATGAAAGAGACGTTGTTCTGGAGTTTGTAGCACCACAGATTGTATTTCCGAAATAACCCTAAATCCAGTGACAACAAAATACTATGTACTGTTTCCACCTCAATTCTGAGGCAGGAACAACAGGGGATATAGAAAATAATTCCCATAATTGTAATGAATATCATTGAAGCAGCCAATTTTGCAGCCAGCTTTTGAATAATACAGCTATTTTATGAAACTATAGCTACCTGTAAGATTTAACAAGATTCATATGTTTATCTGACCACTGACATATTATCCTCAGCCGTAACATCATCACTCACTGGGGCCTTTGGAGTGACATAAAATTAGGTGGCGACCAGTGTTTTTCATATATATTTGAAGTAATAGCATCTGGTTTTGCTAGCTTGTTAGCTAATTGTTTGAATTGCAGGATCACAAGATTTGTGAAGCATTACAGATTTCTTTTTATTTTATTTATTTATTTAGTTTTTGCGGTACGCGGGCCTCTCACTGCTGTGGCCTTTCCCGTTGCGGAGCACAGGCTCCGGACGCGCAGGCTCAGTGGCCATGGCTCACGGGCCCAGGCACTCCGCGGCACGAACCCGTGTCCCCTGCATCGGCAGGCGGACTCTCAACCACTGCGCTACCAGGGAAGCCCTACAGTTTTTCTTTTAATGAAAAAAAGTTTAACAAAGGAATGAAAGGCAAATTTGATTTTGTGAACTATAACTAAGGGACAAACCGTAGAAGTCAGACTGAATCCTCCTCAGAGCAACATTTCATTTCTTGTATTTTCATCTCCAGTTAGCATTTCACATGTTCATTTCCAGTCCTAATTTCAAAGGAAGTTTATCAACATTAAGAATTCATTTAATAATTAATTTGTATTGGCGTTAGCAGCAACCCTACAATGCATTTATTAGAGAAGTGTGTAAATGTTCCAGGTATTTTTGGTCACAGGCATTTGCATAACACTAGATATTCCTTCTGCCTCCATTTCCGTTCTCCCCTAAGTACTGAAAGACCAAACGTAAAGGACTAAAGCTGTCTGTAAGACTTGAGAGAAATCAGCATCATATCACAAAGATGTGAAAACCAGGGGAAAAAAAAAACCCTGTCAGTATTCTACAAGCAGAATCTCTTCAACATGTTTACTGTCATGATCACTTTTTCTCTGGCATTTGTGAATTTTGGAAAATTTTGGACAACTTTAACAAGAGGGACATTTGGTGTAGTGGAGAGAGCAATGAAGTGGGAGGCATCTTATGTGTCCCCTCCTGGGGAGTATTTGCTCTACTTTCCCAGGTGATATGCCTGGAAGGGGGCTTTTCAGGTGCTGGTAATATTCTGTTTCTTGATTTTTAGTGCTGATTACACGGTGAGTTCATTTTATGGAAATGATTTACATGATTTTCTGTATGTGTGTGACACTTTAATAAAAAGTTTTAAAAAGTTTGGTGTCTAATATTAAGGGGAAAAATATAGCTGTAGTTTTGAAAACAGCAGCAACAACAAAATCACTCCCATCCTTTTCTCTTGCATCCTGTGCACACCTCCACAGTTGCATTTTCCACATTGTGTTCTAATTATCTGTTACATGACTGTCACCACTATCAGACTGTAAGTATCACTAGTGTGGGGAAGAAAATAGCTTTGCAGAAAATGTCTAGAGCAGTGCCTGGCACTCATTTGGACTCCCTAGATGACTGCTTAGTACATCAGTGATTTAATGAAAGGAGAAATGGCTTCTGGTTTTTACTCTGCTCCTGGGTCACTGTGTTATATTGCACAGAAAACCTCTCTAGGTCTATTTGTCATGTAGAGAAACAAGAGATTTCATTACAGAATGGCTAAGACGTTTTCCATTTTGAAAATATTAAAAATAAAAATGTACCAGAACTATTTTAGAATGTTAAATATATTCTATGGTGATTGAAATTAGTGAAGATAAGGATAACTAAAAAAAAACAAAATGGAAAATAAAAGATGACTTCAAAATATAACTAGGCTTCCAGTTTATGAAAATAAACATTGAGTTACTCTTCTGAGTGTCATATTTCCCAGTTTAATTCAATCTTTCATTTTCTGTAAGAGAAAAGCATTTTATCTAACTTGAATTTGTGATGATGAAGCAAAGATAAATAGTAAGGATGCAATTTCTCTCCAAAAAATGTCCTTCTAAACAGGAAGGAAAAATGGAGACTGAATGTATCCTCCCACTTGAAAACTGGACAAAATACATGAAGCAGAGGTTTTCAGACATTGTCTATCAGGCAACGCAGGACATTGATCTCTGAGGGTGGTAAACCTGACAGGGAGACCCTGGAGAAATCATATGGAGAAACCATATCATTTCTCCAGCTTAGTGCCTGGAGCGAGTTCCAGGCTGCAGTGTAGGGAGGAGGAAACCAGCGATCTCAGTGACCTTCATGATTTGAAGAGTTGGAGTTTGGAGTCTGGGGAGGCCAAAGTGGCTCCAGTTCACTGGGAAGAGGGAGCTGGATGGATCTAGAGATCGGTCCTCCTTAGATCTTCATCTGACTACTGCTACATGCGTGTGGGAAACTACCCAAGTCTGGGGAAGGAACCAACAAAAAGGAGCAGAGGGAACATTTCATGGAGCTCATACAGAGCTGGGAATAGTTATGTTCCTACCACCTAAGAGTGGAAAATGTCATAATTCACAGGACATCTGAGAAATAAAAAGAGTATTCAGACGGGTATTGCCTTAGTGGTGGGACAAATTGCCTCAGACCTAAACAAGAGCTACTGAATTCTACCTAACAAATCTTAACAGCAAGCCTCAAAAAAAAAATCAAACTCTTTCCAAATGATATGACTGCATCCCAGAATAAGGCTTGAAAATATGGGAATACAAAAATATCCAGCACTCAACATAGAAAAATTCACTGTGTCTGGCATCCAATAAATATTACCACGCATACAGAAAAACAGGAAAATATGATCCATATAAGGAGAAAAAGCAGATAATAGAAACATGCCCATATGTGACACAGATGATAGAATGAAAAACAAAGATGTTGAAATGATTGCTATAAATGTATTTCATATTTTCAAGAAGAACGAGGAAATATTGTATATGTTAAATAGACATATAGAAGATAAAAGAACCATATAAAATCTCTAGAGATGAGAAGTGGAATGTGTAAGATGAAAAATATGATGGATAGGATAAACAACAGATTGGATATTGAAGAAGGGAAAGATTAGTGAACTTGAAGATTTATCAATGGAAGCTATCCAACATGAAACACAGAAAAAAACAAAAAGACCTGAAATAAATGAATAGAGCGTCAATGAGTCATGGGACTACTTAAAGCAACCTAATATATGTGCAGGTGGAACCCCTGAGAGAGAAGAGAGTGGTGTTTGATAAGGAGATTACTATGAATATGAATCATCGACCTAAACAGCCACCTCTACAGAATCCCAGTGCTATTTCTTCCAGACAAGGGAAGAATGACCTTCTGACCACCCTCATATTCCCCCAGAATCGTTCAAAAATCATCGGGGCTACTACTTACACCAAAGACTCAGGGTGCAAGAGCCCAGGAGGCAGAGTGGTTTCAAAGGGTGGAGCTGCCACTCCAGTCCAGACTGACCAAGATCCCTCCACCTAGTGCCCCAGAAGTGGGGCTGCTGCAGAGAGCTGTGGCATTGGTGGCCCTAGAAGAGAGCTGTGACGTGGGTAGGACCACTGCAGACAGCTGTCATGGGCAGCATCTTGCCAAGCTGTGGGGATGACAGTGCCATTCCAGTGGGTCTGGAAGGGAGAGTATCAAGTCAAAGAATTATTCTCCAGCCTAATGGAATGGTCTAATGGAATTTGCCCTGTTAAGTTTTAGACTTTATGATCTGGCATTCCTTTCTTTTTTCCTGTTTCTCCCTTTTGGGATGGGAACATTTATCCTATGTCTGTCCCACCACTGTAGTTTGGAAACACATACCTAGTTAGGTTTCAAAGTTTCACAACTGGAGAGGAATTGTACCTTAGGATAAATCAAACCTCAAGTCTCGCCCGTATCTGATTTAGATGATATTTATTTAGTTTTAAATTTTTATTTATTTATTTAGTTTTGGCTGTGTTGGGTCTTTGTTGCTGTGTGTGGGCTTTCTCTGGTTGTGACGAGTGAGGGCTACTCTTCATTGTGGTGTGCGGGCTTCTCGTTGTGGTGGCTTCTCTTGTTGCAGAGCATGGGCTCTAGGCTTGTGGGCTTCAGTAGTTGTGGCTCGTGGGCTCTAGGGCTCAGGCTCAGTAGTTGTGGCGCATGGGCTTAGTTGCTGTGTGGCATGTGGGACAAAATATTTGTTGTTTAAGCCACCCAGTCTATGGTATTTATTTTTATTTTTATATAAGCCTCAACGGCTGAAGACATCATCCCTTGAACACGGGAAATGAGTCTCCTTCCCATCCTCTGACCTTCTTCCCTCTTCTCCTCCCCCACTGTTTCTACTCCATATGGTGATAGTCATTTCCCTGTAGTTGTATTGGCTGGGAGTGGAAAGTATAATTATACTGCTTTTAGCTACCAACCAAGAGGAAAAGACAAAAAATACCCTATCAGTTAGAACTAAGACAATGTTTTTCCTGTGTTTTATAAATGTGTTCTTAAGATACAATTTTTTTAATATATATATAAATTTATTTATTATTTATTTATTTTTGGCCACATTGGGTCTTTGCTGCTGCACACAGGCTTTCTCTAGTTGCGGCAAACGGCGGCTACTCTTTGTTGAGGTGTGCGGGCTTCTCATTGCAGTGGCTTCTCTTGTTGCAGAGCACGGGCTCTAGGCGCACAGGCTTCAGTAGTTGTGGCACGTGGGCTCAGTAGTTGTGGCTTGTGGGCTCTAGAGTGCAGGCTCAGTAGTTGTGGTGCACAGGCTTAGTTGCTCCATGGCATGTGGGATCTTCCTGGACCAGGGCTCGAACCCGTGTCCCCTGCAAGTGGATTGGCAGGTGGATTCTTAACCACTGCGCCACCAGGGAAGTCCCATAAATATGTTCTTAATCCTGTTTCAGTATTAGAAAAACTATGCTTCAGCATCTGGCTGTCAGATGTTATCTTATGTGGCGTGGTGTGGTTTCCCCCAGTATTCTGGATTTATTACCTTCCAGGCCCATAATGGGCTGTACCTCTTGGGCACATTGTGGGTAGGTGGAATCATGTGATCAATCCTGGTTAGGGTTAGGTGAGAATGAACTGTGCCACTTCTGGGCTGGAACACTGAGCTGATGATGTGAGTTAATTGGATTTTAGGGATGGTGGCTGCTTTATCTGACGGAGTTCCTGAGTGATGATGAGTAATGCCTCCATGCCTAACTGTGGTTGGACATATAGTATGAGTCAGAAATTGACCTTTGTTTATTTTAAGCCACTAAATCTTCCTTCCACAAAAAAAGGGTGTTTGTAGGACCGTTATATTTCTATAAAATATTTTTTAATGTGAATATTTTAATAACTAAAAACGGTAGAGAATATTTATAGCTTTAATTAAATATTTTTAAAAGATGCAGTAGAGTCGTAATACAGAAAACACATTGGCTTTAGGGTCAGACTAGGGTCAAGTCAGTTTTGCCGCCTTAAGTTCAAGGAAGATAGTTCTCTGAGCTCCTCAGATGAAGAGGATATACCTATGTCTGAATTGCTGTGATTTTTAAGCAGGACCATATATAAATTACCTGGCACAAGAAACAGAGTAACTATCATTTATTTAGTACTTAATGCATACCAGGCACTGGTCTAAACTTTATACCTAGTGCTATGGACTGACTTGCATTCCTTCAAAATTCATGTGTTGCAGCCCTAACCTGCAATGTGACTGTATTTGGAGATGGAGTCTTTAGGACCCCATCAGGGTTAGAAGACGTCATGAGGGTGGGGCCCTCATGATGGGATTAGGAGCTTTATTAGAAGAGGAAGAGAGGTAGATTGTTATCTCTACCATGTGAGAACTTAATGAAAAGGAGGGTATCTGAGGCCAGGAAGAGGGCTGTCACCAGGAACTAAACCCTACTGGAACCTTGAGCTTGGACTTTCTTGACTCCCGAACTATGAGAAAATAGTTTAAATTGTTTGAATCACCCAGTCTATGGTGTTTTGTTATAGTGGCTCAAACAGACTAATACACGTATTAATTCATTTAATCATCACAATAGCTCTCTGAAGTAAGTCCCATTATTATTCCCTTTCTACATATAAAAAAAAAAAAAAAACAACTGAGACACAAAGAAGAAAGTGACTTGCCCAGAGTTGCACAGTGATTCCAACCCATGCAGTCAGACTCCAAACCCATACTCTTAGCCACTGTGCAACGTACGAGAACACAAGTGTAAACTCTCAAAGATAAGCTGTCTGTTAGTGCTGACAAGCTTACTCTCCAGGAGGAGCAATGGCAGCTCAATGAGGGGACCTCATGTTTCATGTTGTGGCCCCTCAGGGGTACAGGGTATAGTGTAGCTGGTGTAGTCATTTGTTGCTTGCTTATAATTACAAGGTGGGAAACACTAATAGCTGTGTTGTTTCTGAGCCCAGAGGAGAGGCCTCCATCTGGGGGTGTCGGTTTGGGGGACAGATGGAACACTCAATTTGGCTCCTTAACAATGAGAGGGACCTGAAGAGTCCAAACATGCGTTCCTTGTACCCCAATGTGTGTAGCTGCTGAGCACCCTGAAGCAGTGGTGCTCATGACCTTGAAGTCAAAGTTCCCAGGGAAGCACATTTCTGTACGGAGGGGACCCAAGCCTCTTGGGTAATTGTGCATCCGGTGGTTCCTCCATTGTGTCTCTAAATGCAAAGTTGGTCTTTGTGTAGACACAATGCTAATGTCATTTTCTTTCCCCTGCATACAGAGGACCAGATGGGTTTGTGGTGACTTCAGGACAAGGCTTCAGTGGGAGATTATACCAATCGCCGACTCGTAGGCCTGTGAGCTTGAGTTCTATGTGGGTAAGTCTACAATGTCTTTTGTAAACACTAAATTAAATGCAAGCATATTTTTATATTGTCATCACTTTGAAGAGATTTATCTTTCAAAGCAAAGAATTATCTCTGACTCCTAAACTCAATTCAGGCTTCACTTAAAGAGTCACTCAATCTAATCCTCAGAAATCAGCCACAGGGCTCCCAAATATTTCAGTCTTTTTAATGACGCTTGCTTTCAATTCAAATCTTATTTCTCAATATCTCTTTGAAATAGTTGAGAAGCCCTGTCATTTTTCAACTATTCCTGGGATGTTAAGAGGATTTTGAAGTTATCTATTAATGAACCCTGCTTCCTCTTGTTCCACCCCACAGCAGCTCTCCACTGCAGGGAGGAGAGTGAAAACTTACATGACCCTGGATCTGGGGAAGGAGGGTGGACTGAGCAAGGTTGCGGTGCTATTGGAGATTGAAATAGAGGGTGTTTTGGTCACAAGCATGCTACTCACAGTTTAGTTCCCTAAGGACAGACATTTGATGTTTGAATTTGGAACAAATATAAGAAAATGGGCAAGAGACCCCCATTTACTGAGACTCACAACATACAAGGTGTCAGGCTAGGTGCACTGCAGTGTATCATTAAATCTTTATAATAATCCCATGAGTAAGTGCTATGATTACTCACCATTGAAAGGTGAGTAAATGGAGGCTTAGATAACTTGCTAACTTAGAAGGGGTGAGGTTGCCAAGCTAGTGGCATAGCCAGGATTTGAAACCAAGTATGTCTGAGCCCAGCAGCTTAGTTTTTAGCCTCATGCAATGCTCTGTTTATTCAACATCGATTATTGAGGGTAATCAAAGAGAGGCGTCAGAAGAAAGCATTTTCTCACTTCTGTACACAAAAGATAACAAGATCCTCAACTTTCAACATTGATTCAGCAAACATTTCCTAAGACCCTGTGGTATGTGGGGTGCTCTCATAGGGGTGGTGTACCAGGGGCATCATGTCGTGGACGCGCTGCTGGGGCACTGGCATTTTCAGACATGGACTCTAGTAGAACAGAACCATCTCTCTTCCCACTTATGACAGGATTCAGAATATAAACAAAGAGCTTCCTCATCTTATGGGGACTGAAGTGCTGAGACAGTAATTTAAAGTTCCAAATAGTTTTGCAGAATCTCCTAAAGATTCCCTGGGGATATTTCAAAATTCAATTCAGTTCAATAAGTGTTTAGTAAGTGCTGATGATATGCCAAGCCCAGGATTTGTACTAAGGAGACAGAGATGAGTAAGACATCTTCCCTGTCCATGAGGAGCTCTCAGTCTAATGGGGGCTGTTTGTTCCAGATGCAAATACAGAGATTCTGTTACAGAAATTGATAAATGGGTGAATGTCTTTACCTCGAGTAGGTTTTGAAAGGCATTACATAAATGTCCGCAGTAAAATACCGTAGGAGAAAAAAAATTTAATGTAATGAATAAAAGGGGAAAGAAAAAGGTTAGGGTTAAGCCTAAATTAAGCCCGGGAAATTATTAGTACATAAGGCATAACCCAATGTTCTGCCCAGTATTTTGTAGTCAGCTGGTTTTAAGCTTCCTAGCTGTGAAAGCAAAAAGGGAAACATGATCAGTCATAAAGCTCACAACAGCCAGAGAAACATACCTGTTGCTCAAGAGAGGCATGTTTTTCCTGGCATCAGACCTGAGAAAACTTTTTCCTCTGAGTCTTCCTAAAAGAGACCCATATGAAATAGTGACCCATATTCTCAAATACCACAGCACGTTCCAATAATAGACGCAGGAGGTATTTCCAAGTGATGGCTTATCAGCACACCAGCTAAGTTAATAGTGCCAAAGAGAAAGTCTGAAAATAAACATCTCTAAGGGCCACCAAGTCCAGGGGCCAAGGTGACTATTGTTCTGGCTCAACCTGGGGGCTAGAAATACACCTTTGGTCTGGGAGACATATTCTGAGATGATCTCTGTTCTAAATTTGTAAGCTCCTTGGGGGGAGAGGAGTTAGCTGCTTTACCTTTTTTATACCAGGTATACTCAACCTCGAGCAGCTTGGTCACCTGCTCGTTGGTTTTTTTGTGGTTATCACATGCTTTGGAGTGAAACAGACTGGAATTGTCTTTGCTCCCTTACTTTTGTTGTTTCATGGTGGACAATTTGCTTACCCTCCCTAAGCTTCAGTTTTTCTCTTCTGTAAGTTGAGAGAGAAATACCTGCTTCTCAGGTTTATTGAAAGAAACAGGTGAGGTGGTGTATAATCACAAAGCTCTGTGCTCAGGGGAGAGCAAACACTCAACAGTAGCTATCAAGGAGACAAAACTCCTGAAAATGTGGGTAATAATGTCACTTGTCTTCTTCAGATTGCAGGGGCATGACCTTTTTTCCTTTATGACTTTAGTGTCATCAAACAACTTTTATTACATTAGTATATTTTGTTAGATTTTGTTCCAACTAAAGATTCAGTATAGCATTTCTAATGCTTTGTTTAACTTTGTATAAGTTTTAATATAATCCTAAAGCTTTTTTGCTAAGAGCCAAGAAAAGTACTTGTTTTATCTCAGGTTTATGAAAGAAAATGCGAAATAAAATGAAACAGAGCAAAGGCATTTCAGACCAAAAGTAGCTTCACCAGGCTTTCCCAAGACCCTACATTAGCATCTGATAGAAAACAACATCCATAGCTTAAAGAAATGCACTGGAGACCTGTGAGGCTGTAGATCTAATTTTAATTAAAATTAAGATTTTCAGAAGGAGTGATTTCATTAATGCCCTTACTTCATAGACAAGTCCCAATCTGCATATCTGGACAATGCATATTCAAAGCAGGTGATGAAGGCTTGCAATACAAAGGCTCAGAAAGCAAATTGTTGGCTGACCTTGCTGACCTTGGACTGTATGGGCAGGCATGTGTCAAGTCCACATATCTGTGTCTCTTACCAAAAAACCTGTACCTCTTTAAATGCTCATAGGTATAAAGGCATGGTTGCTCTGTTTTTCTTACCTTGGCTCTTTCTTTCCTCTCCCAGAGTGGCTGTCTTGCACAGTCTTCCTCAGACTGGGTGGCCCAGAGGCCAACTAAGCCTCTGACCCCCATCTCAGTCAGTTCTCAGGGGACAAATCCCAGTAGACACTCAGGGAGATGTGGGCCATTGTTATATGGCTTCTGTTGAGCTTCCCTGGAGATAGGAACAATTTGAATTTCAACAACTATCTGTTGGCAATCAGAGCCCTGTGAACCTGAGCCTGTAGCTATGATTTGAATGTCTCCAGGAGGGCATGTGGCATGGCATAAGGTCACACTGTCCTAGTCCTATTTCATATTTTGATTTGGATGGTGGACCAGAGAACATCTCATTAAGTGTGCAAACTACATCATGTTAAGTAAGTGGCTTGAGTACCTGGCAGAGAAAGATTGGATTTCCAAGTAACCTTAGAGAATGAGTCAGACATAAACAGAGGAAGGTTAGGGGTGATTTTATATATGTATACATCCCCCCTCCCACACATGGGAGAGAGAGAGAGAGAGGGAGAGAGACTGGAATCACCATATCCATGGTGTCTATGGCTACTTGGCCCAGACTGACACTAAATAAATACCAGTTTAATTGAAGTGGCCTAACTAAATCATTCACTCAAAGAGATTAGGAATGCTTTTCTAGCAACCTGGTTCACAAAGGATCTGGAGTTCAGGATTGTTTTCTATCAACTAAAAAGTAAACTTTGTAATTTTCAGCTGTCTTTAGTGCTAGTTGCTCTCATTGCCAAAATGAAACCTCAAAACAAAACAAAACCATAGAACAATGAAGAAACAAAAGCTGGTGTTCTTTTTACTGCTTCTGTTTCCTCTTTCCTTTATCCAGAAGATGCAGTTGGGGCTATGTATAGGAGATGCTGATGTAACTTTTAATTTCCATTTGGGGACTGATTGTGGTAGCCCTCATTCCCATTTATTGTTTCCACAAAATCTCTCCACCCACAAGGAAACGCTGGGTCCTTTCAATAACACTGGACCAAGTTCTTTCTCCCCTGTGCTGTAGACACAGTTGGGATAGACGCAACCATTGGAATCATGGATATCTAAGATCCTCTGGAGGGCAAGAGTTCGGTGAAGAACCATAACTAACTGTTAGAAGACCAGCTTCAGGGGGAAGGGTGTCTTGTTCAAGGTGCTCTCTGCCGGATGCCCAGAGAGGGTGCCTCTGTTTACAGGAGTGACCTTGGGAGCCGACCTTCCCTGGAACATGCCAGTTCATATTCATTTCAAGTCCTGGAAGTTTCTTCTGCTGTGTGACCTCTGGATACTGTCTTAAGCAGTTATTTGTCTCACTAATTATTCCACCTCCCCAATGTTTTCTTTCAGTGTTTTACACCTTTTTTTTTTAAGCTTTAAATAAAATTTGCCTAGGCTAGAGAACTAACTCACAACTTGAAACAAAATAATTCTCACTTTCTTTGTGGATTTTCTCAGTGTCTTTAGATGTTTTTATTATTTTCAGTAGTTAGGCTCAATTTAGCGGAAAAGGATATTTGAAACAATTAATTGTTAACTCTCAGTGGTATAGATAAAATTATTGTTTAGCTTTTCTTTCTTATCTACCTTTTCTATTTGTTTGATGGAGCTCTAGAAGCCAAGCTTTGGTGAAAAACAAACCCAGGATTAAGTATAATAGACACTTGTCCCTTTTGCTTCTGTAACTACAGGCTTTTTCCCCCTCTGTAAAATTATTATAATGATACCTACTTTCCAGAACTGAAATGCTGATTAAATGCTCCGATCTATGTATTGCTCTTAGGATGGTGCGTATAACATAACAAGGGCTTAATTAATGGCAATCATATATCATCAACAAAATGGAAAGACAGCCTACTGAATGGAAGAAGATATTTGCAAATCATATATCTGATAAGGGGTTAATATCCAAAATATATAACTCAATAGCAACAAACCAAAGAATCTAATTAAAAAATGGGCAAAACATCTGAACAGACATTTTTACAACAAAGACATACAGACAGATGGCCAACAGGTACGTGAAAAGATAGTCAACATCACTAATCATCAGGGAAATGTAAATCAAAACCACAATGAGATATCACCTCATACCTACTAGAATGGGCATCATCAAAGAGACAACAAATAACAAATGCTGGTGCGGATGTGGAGAAAAGGGAACCCTTGTACGATTTTGTTGGGAATGTAAATTTGTGCAGTCACTGTGGAAAACAGTATGGAGGTTCCTAAAAAAATTAAAAATAGAACTATCATATGATCCAGCTCTTCTACTTCTGAGTATTTATCTGAAAAAAAAGAAAACACTAATTCAAAAAGATATTTGTACCCCCTTGTTCACTGCAGCATTATTTACAATAACCAAAATATGGAGACAACCTAAGTTTCTATTGATAGATAAATGGATAAAGAAAATGTGATAGATAGATAGATAATGGAATATTATTCAGCCATAAAAAGAATGAAATCTTACTATTTGTGTCAACATGGATGGACTTTAAGAAAAATTAATTTTTTATGTCTTTTTTAAACATCTTTATTGGAGTATAATTGCTTTACAATGGTGTGTTAGTTTCTGCTGTATAACAAAATGAATCAGCTATATGTATACATATATCCCCATATCCCCTCCCTCTAGTGTCTCCCTCTCACCCTCCCTATCCCACCCCTCTAGGTGGTCACAAAGCGCTGAGCTGATCTGCCTGTGCTATGCAGCTGCTTCCCACTAGCTATCTATTTTACATTTGGTTGTGTATATATGTCAGTGCTACTCTCTCACTTTGTCCTAGCTTACCCTTCCCCCTCCCCATGTCCTCAAGTCCATTCTCTACATCTGTGTCTTTATTCCTGTCCTGCCCCTAGGTTCATCAAAACCATTTTTTAAAATTTTATTTTATTTTATTTAGATTCCATATATATGTGTTAGCATACGGTATTTCTTTTTCTCTTTCTGACTTACATCACTCTGTATGACAGACTCTAGGTCCATCCACCTCACTACAAATACCTCAGTTTCGTTTCTTTTTATAGCTAATATTCCATTGTATATATGTGCCACATCTTCTTTACCCATTCATCTGTTGATGGACACTTAGGTTGCTTCCATGTCCTGGCTATTGTAAATAGTGCTGCATTGAACATTGTGGTACATTTTCGTTTTTGAATTATGGTTTTCTCAGGGTATATGCCCAGTAGTGGGATTGATGGGTCATATGATAGTTCTATTTTTAATTTTTTGAGGAACCTCCATACTGTTCTCCATAGTGGCTGTATCAATTTACATTCCCACGAACAGTGCAAGAGGTTTCCCTTTTCTCCACACCCTCTACAGCATTTATTGTTTGTAGATTTTTTGATGATGACCGTTCTGACCATTCTGAGGTATCAATGAGGTGATACCTCCTTGTAGTTTTGATTTGCATTTCTCTAATGATTAGTGATATTGAGCATCCTTTCATGTGTTTGTTGGCAATCTGTATACCTTCTTTGGTGAAATGTCTATTTAGGTCTTCTGCCCATTTTTGGATTGGGTTGTTTGTTTTTTTGATATTGAGCTGCATGAGCTATGCATATATTTTGGAGATTAATCCTTTGTCAGTTGTTTCATTTGCAAATATTTTCTCCCATTCTGAGGGTTCTCATTTTGTCTTGTTTATGGTTTCCTTTGCTGTGCAAAAGCTTTGAAGTTTCATTAGGTCCCATTTGTTTATTTTTGTTTTTATTTCCATTTCTCTAAGACATGGTCAAAAAGGACCTTGCTGTGATTTATATCATAGAGTATTCTGTGTATGTTTTCCTCTAAGAGTTTTATAGTGTCTGGCCTTACATTTAGGTCCCTAATCCATTTTGTGTTTATTTTTGTATACGATGTTAGGGAGTGTTCTAATTTCATTCTTTTACATGTAGCTGTCCAGTTTTCTCAGCACCACTTATTGAAAAGGCTGTCTTTTCTCCATTGTATATTCTTGCCTCCTTTATGAAAGATAAGTGACCATATGTGCTTGGGTTTATCTCTGGGCTTTCTATGACATGGATGGACTTTGAGGGCATTATGCTAAGTGAAGTAAGTCAGACAGAGAAAGATAAATACCATATGATCTCACTTATATGTGGAATCTAAAAAAAAGCCCCAAACCAAGCTCATAGATACTGTGAACAGATTGGTGATTGCCAAAGTCAGGGGGTGGGAACTGGGTGAAATGGGTGAAGGGGGTCAAAAGGTACAAACTTCCAATTATAAGATAAGTAAGTCATGGGATATAATGTGCAGCCTGGTGACTATGGTTAATAATACTGTTCTGCATATTTGAAAGCTGCTAAGAGAGTAAATCTTAAAAGTCTTCATCACAAGAAAAACATTTTTTGGGGAACTATGTGTGATGATGGATGTTATTTAGCCTTATTGTGGTGATCATTTCATACTATATACGAATATCGAATCATTATGTTGTACATTGAAACTAATATAATGTTATACGTCAATTATACCTCAACCAAAAAAGTTGCTGATATAACCACAGTGAGAGAATAATTCTTTCAAGTAACATTAGATATTGTTTTAACTATATATCTTAATACAATATGTTCTAACTATAAACAAAAAGAGTGACAGTCATTATTATTATTTGGTTAATGGGTTAATTGGCTAGTAAGCCTTGGAATTGTGGTCATAGTGAAAATAGTCACATTAAAAAACTATCAGATTTGAGACTCGTTTCTGTTTGAGCAACTGCCCATTTACATTTCCTGTACCTATTGGTACAGTCGGTCAGAAGAAAAGTTAAAATCCACATAGGCAACACCGCATTATGTGTTGTAGTTTCCCTCAGGGAACAGGAATAAGTTAGACTCTAAGGAGAGGATGACGTGATGCCCATTTAGACGCTAAAGCAACGTTCTCATTCTGTGCTTCACAGACACTGGTGTGTTATGACTCGTTAGGAAGCATAGCAGAAGAGACTCCTGCAGTCAAACACAAAGTTCCCACTGCAGGAATGGACTGATTTTGCCTTGGGCTGCTCACGTCAGAAACCTAGGAATGACCTTTGGTCCCCTCCTTCCCTTACCCCACGGTATCCAATCCACTAGCACTTCTTCTTACTCCATTTCCAAATTGTACCACATCCTCTTCTCTCTGTCTTCTTAGCTATCCCCTCCAAACAGCTCAGCCTAAGCAGTGATGCAACCTACCTGCCCTGCCTCCATGCCCCCTACTCTCTAGAGCAAGTCCACAGTAATCTTTGAACAACTAAATCCCAGTACTTCATTCCACTGCCTAAAGCCCTCCCTGGCTTCCTGTTGCCCTGAGAATAAATCCAAATCTCATCTTGTATTACTGCTCCATTCACTCCATTCTGGCCCCATGAGCCTTATCTCTGTCCTTGAGTATGACATTCTCACTTCTGGCTGAAGGCCTTCGCCTGGAGAGTTCTTCTGAAGCTACTCTTTATAGCCATCTCTGCACACTACCTACCCCTATGTGCTGTATCACATCTCCTTGTTTTATGTTATTTTTAGAGATCATGCCACTATCAGAAATTACATTGTTCATTTGTTGGTTACTTGTTCCTGGCCTTGCCTGGAATGTAAACCTTCAGAAAGTTGGGACGTTGTTTTATCACCAAGTGCCTGGCATTTCAAAGACACCCAGATATTTATTGTATAAATGAATAAAGCAGTAGTTAAATAACAGCAGATGCTAGACCTTACACAGCCTTAAAAGTATGGCCAAAAATATGGCCACTAGTTCTTTTATGATATACCCTGTAGCCATAAAATGAAGCATCATTTTGCTTTTCTGTAATAAGGATTTTAGATGAAACTTGCAAAATTGAAACATGTTTTCATCCACTTGGGGGCAAAACTTCAAATGAGAAGAAATACCTTGGTCACCATGACTATAAAACTGAAGTTGAAGTGTTATAATAAAAATACTTTTAGACATTCAATTAAATGCTTTCCTTGGACCCTGCAGCAGCTGGTAAACATCACACTCTAAACAAAAAGTCTTTTCTTAATTTTATGTTTTACTTTCAAATGATATATATATTTGATAAGTAGAATGCATTTATTTTTAAACTCTAAGGCAATTCTAAAAGAGTGAATGTCAGGTAGAGATTTATTTTTCAAAATTCTTAGAAGGGCTACACAGAATATTTTTATTAGATGGTGACTTTATTTTTAATTAAAGTTAAAAAGAAACCTTTTTGTTGACCAGAAACCAATTTAATAATATTTTAGTGTCTTTTTGGTGTGCGGTCCTCTCACTGTTGTGGCCTCTCCCGTTGCAGAGCACAGGCTCCGGACACGCAGGCTCAGCGGCCATGGCTCACGGGCCCAGCCGCTCCACAGCATGTGGGATCTTCCCGGACCGGGTCACGAACCCGTGTCCCCTGCATCGGCAGGCGGACTCTCAACCACTGTGCCACCAGGGAAGCCCTTTCTTTTTTTACTAGACTATTTCCTATATAGACTCTGGTTTTCAAAGCAGCAGAAACATTTTTCAAATGAAGTATTCCAAAGCTCCAATATATAAAACAGAAATATCCTGACTCCAATAGTCCATAGTTGTGTGAGCTTTGGAAAGATTACTTAACCTTTCTGAGTCTGTTTTCTCTTCTATAAAATGGGGATCACAATAACTTGCTGCAAGGATTAAATAAACTAATCCATGTGACGCTCCCAGCTCAGCATTTGACATAACAGGCCCCTGATAAATGCTATTTACTTTCTATGTTGCTCTCTCCACCCCCCTCCCTTTACTCCAGTCCTACTCAGTGTGTTCCTGCTATGTACCTAGCACTTGCTAGGTACTGGGCAAAACAACAGTGAGCAAGGCCTGGTGCTTGACCTCAGGCTTAGAGAAGCCCTTTGCATTAAAGACTTTTAGTGTGGCTTGGAGTTTGATGATACAGGACTTATAAGTATGTATATCAATATCAGTAAAATATAAGTTTACCACATATTGTAGGCAGGGTTCCAAAGTCAAGTTAAAAAGCATTGCAGAAGACAAGTGTTTTTGTGTGATATTCATGATTGTTTGATACCCAAGGTTGCAAAATCAAGTTTAAAAACACTGGGGTACACCAAACTGTATAGTTTTCACTCTAGAACTTCTAGAACCTTTACCTTGGGAAAATGCACTATGACTTTCTAAGGAAATCTCTGGCAGTTCTGTGCACATTAGGGGCTCAAGGAATATTTGATTTGTAAATATCAAATCAATGATACACATAGTTTCTGAGACATTATAGGAGGAAAGGAAATTTCTAGCTGAGGCTACCGTTTTTCTGTTGTCTCTATTTTTTCTGTGTGGGATTCATGTTGGACCCAAAGATGAATCCAGTGTTGACAGGTAGCAAAGGGGGTGAGCAAGGCACTCTGAGAAGGAGAGAGTAGATAAATTCTACTTTGTTGTGGTGTAAGCCTTGAGCAACTATTTTTCTACGGAGGATTATGAATTATAGTAACTTAGTAAAACTTAGAATAAGAAGAAAACCTAGCATTCAGACGGTGCTTGAAAAGCTAGATAAAGCCTCCACAGAGTTGAATTCTAAGATTTTTGATTTCTCTATTGAGGATTTTTGTAATAATTCTGGATTTCATGCTACTTATTCTAACCCAGTGAACTTAATAGGGCATTTTGGTTAAATGTATGATTCCAAAGCTTTTCCCAGGCTGGAGGTAGGTATAGAATGGTAAGACTCATTTGACCGAAATCGCTAACATTTTAGAACAAAACAGAAGCATGGTTAAGCTTGTGAAGATTTAAATGTGTTTAGAGGTGATTTAATGTGTGTAAGGGGAAGCTGCTTTTCACTGTACCAAATTCACACAAACAATTTGGTACTTAGTTTCTTCCTAACATCTCCCTACCTATTTACCTTATTTCAACTCTCCTGTACTAGGTATTTGTTCCAGGAGCCACAATGCCCTGAGTCTATCCTGGTGCTGCCCTCACCCTGGCCTTCTGATGTCTCATTCCTCCCCGTTTTCTTTCCATCTGCCTGCATGGATTGCCATATTGGTTTTCCAGATGTTTGGGCTTGAACTGGACAAGTGTCTCTTTTGGATCCAATCCTTCATCTGCCCTTGCTAAAGTAGTAACCCATCAGTCTATTAAATCAGTGCTCATAGGAGAAATTTAGAGGAGACCTGAGGGGCTCTGCTTCAGTTCCCCAATTGTATGCATTTTTAGGGGCTTTCTCAAGGCCAAAGTCCATCCTTAAAGACTATATATAGCTCAGTGTTTCCCAATCTTTCTTTCACCACCAATCTCTCTTACAATTTTCTTCCCTTCACCCCAATTTTTTAAAAAGAATTTTGTCTACCAAACAAATATAATCAAGGATATATTTTCCTATTAATTAAAGGTTTCATTTAGCTTGATGTAATTATCAGCTCCCTGAGTTGATATGACTACAATCACGAGTGAAGAAACTTGATGTTTTAGCTGTGCATACATATTTCAGATAAACACGTGACATACAAAGAGAGTTTTGATATTAAGAAAGCTCTACGACCCCAGGAGGATCAGGGATCCCAGGTTGGAAAAATCATTTAAACTAAAGAAATGATTCTAATGGTGAAGATTTCATTAGGTGGTATTATCTCAGGCTTGTTGGGAGATTTTGAAGGGAAATGGGGATTTGATCTGCTGCTCAATTCATACTGTATGAACAGTTGCCAATATTTATTAACACATACCTTTCCTCATTCTCACGCATGCTTATATACCATATGTGTGAAAATTTTCTCCTTGTAGAGGTATAGTTTAGGGGGAAGTTTTATGAAATAGAACTTTGTATGGATAATTTGTAATGTGAACTTAATTGTCACTCTTCTCCAAAGTCAGCAAATAGTAGAGGATAATCTTAAACTAGTCCTAGAGGGGTTTCAAAAAATATGCTAAATGTCAAGATTGAATGATTAAGGAAAGACAAATGCCAGGTCTTCACTTCCCTTCATTCTCACCAAAAGATGGTTTTATTAGCACCTTTTTCCAGCAAGGGAAATCCTTAATCACACAAGCCATGTTTATTATTGAGAACTGACTTTTCTACTCATGGCAATTTGAAGAAATAAAAGACCTCAGCACTTCATAATGTTTAAGGAGAGCCAAGAAAAAATCTGGGGACTTCCCTGGCGGTCCAGTGGTTAAGACTCCATGCCTCCAAAGCGGGGGGCACAGGTTCGATCCCGGGTCGGAGAACTAAGATCTCATATGCCATGAGGCAAAAAAAAAAAAAAAAAGAGAGAGAGGGAGAGAGAATTTGAACTACTGGTGGAAGGAACAAACTGAAAAATCAATCAGGAGCTGAAGTGGAGGAATCTTTGTAAATGGCTATGAGAATTAATGTTGCCAGACACTTAAATTGCTGTCAGATTTTACTAATGGAATCACATTACTACTAGAGCAAATTGTGTGGTTTTCAAATTTCAGCAATAAAGGAGAGGAGAGAAAAGTTCAGGCTTAAGAAAAAAAACCCACATTCTCGAAATGCAATATGCTACAGAGTGAGAGAGAAAGAATTGTTGGAAGTGGCAAGAAAGTAACTTTCAGGTATTTGGTAACCAGGATAGCAGATGTGAGAGAAGTCATTGTCAAAGAAGAAGTAGTTCTATACATTTATTCTTTTGAACTTAATTGGAACTGGCAGGGCTTTTTCCCCTAAAAGTAAGCAGTTAATTTTAGAATCATTTTCGATAAACAGAAAAATTGCAGAGATAGTAAAGAGTTCTTGTATACCCCATATCCAATTTTCTCTATTATTAGCATCTTACATTAGTATAGTGTATGTATCACAGTTAATGAACCAATATTGATACTTCTTCACAAACTGATGTCCATACTTTATATGGATTTCATCTTTCCCCCTGATGTCCTTTTTCTGCTCTAGGATCCCATCCAGGATACCACTGGACATTTAGTTGCCATGTGTCCTTAAGCGCCTCTTGGTTGTGATAGTTTCTCAGACTTTCCTTGTTTTTGATGACCTTGACAGTTTTAAGGAGCAACGGTCAGATATTTTGAAGAATGTATCTCAGTTGGGCTTGGTCTGATTTGCTTCTCATGATTACACTGGGGTTTTCGATTTTGGGGAGGAAGACCACAGAGATGAAGTGCCATTCTCATCACATGCTATCACCGTGACTTATCCCTGTTGGTGTGAACCTTGACCACCTGGCTGCGATAGTGTGTATTTGTCAGGTTTCTTCATTGCAGAATTACTCTTTTTTTCTTTTCCATACTTTTTGGAAGGAAGATACTATAAGCAGCCATCAACTAAAAAGTGGGGACCTTTGGAATCCTGCATGGGAGATTTGTCTGTTCTCCCCCATTTACTTATTTATTTAATCATTTATTCATATCAATATGGACTCATGGATATTATTTCATATTTGGGGTCATAAGTCAATACTCCTTTATTTTATTGTTCAAATTGTTCCAGCTTTGGCCATTGGAAACTCCTTCATGTGGCTCCTCTGTCCTGTTGACATACTCCCATCATTTTAGTTTCTAATTTTTTTTTTTGTTTTTTTAGCACTTCCTTACTTCTGGTGCTACAAGAAGGCTTATCTTGTATATTTCCTGCTTCAGTCCGAGAATCAGTCATTTCTCCAAAAAGCCCTAGTTCTCTTCCTTGGAGAGTGGTATTATAAATCAAGATGTGGGCCCTCGCCAGAGGGTATGCTCAAGTCTCAGTGCGGGGAGGGAGTGACCTACTATGAACTATCTTACTCCCTAACAACCCCCTTCCCCCATTTCATGGGAAGCCTGGAAAAATACAGAAAGAGGTCAAAGAAAATGAAAAACTAGCTTAACTATCTGCCCAAGAAGGCTTGATATCCAGAGATTCACTTGCAGAGGTCTTCAGTTTAACCTGCAGTCATCATAACATCAGCTCAAACATATATTTGTTGCTGAAGATGTACACAGCCTGGCATTTGCAATCCTCCTTTCACGTCACCTTTGGAACCCTCTGGTGAGAAGTTGGCTTGCAGCCTAAGTGTGTGTGGGTTTATAGCTTGCAGTTTGAATTTCACTGCACACAGTTTAGTTGCGTGGAGCCCCATTTCACTTCATAACTGAGCCCTTGAATAAATGTGTTTCTTCATCAAACCAAACAAGCAAACAAAACCACGCTTGCACTAAAAGGAAAAGAATGCCCGCTATCCGTGAACCCAATAAAACTCCCACTTGCCATTGCATGTATGCAACCAGCAAGGTGCAAATCAACGATCACACATTTCTCTGCTGTGGGAGCGCATGTCTGTGTGATCAGAGGTGCGCTGCAATTGAAACTTAGCCCGATGCTTTTGCAGAGCCGTAATTCTCTTAGGAAAGTGAGAGGGAAAAGAAGCTTTGAAAATAGAACCAACAAAAAAGAAGCAGGTACATAACTGGATAATAATCACAGAGAGCGTTGTGGTCAACTAGTCCAACCTCCTTATTTTATTGAGAAGAAAAGAGCTAAGTCCCTTGCCAATCTTACTGAATTAAGTAGGGACAGCCCAGAACTGGAGTTCAGGTTTCTGACTCCGAAGCTGGTGCTATTTTCATGCTGCCTTATAGGGAATGCTTAGAGCCTTAAACCTGGTTTATGTTCAGTGTTCTTGGCAAGTTAGGAAATAAATAACTTATACATACATAAGTTTTCATTTTTCCTCCTGGGGGGAAGTGTATAGTGGTAAAAAGCAGGGTATAATCTTTGGAGGTATCATTCTTAGCCCCTCAGATAGGCTTTGGAAGTCATAGTTTAAGCGTGCGTCAGAAAAATAAGGGTCAGCATAGACAGAGGAGCTGCTGGCATTGAACGTTGTTTTGTACCCAGCATTCTCAGCCTTACTATTAGGGATGTTTAATTGATGTCCAAATCCAGGATATAGCAACATTTCAACAATTTTATTCAGTCTCTGGCTACAAAGGGGAGAAACTCAGACTAGCACAAATTAAAGAAGGTTATTTAATTAAGAATGTAACAATTAGTGTCATATACTGAAGGACAGGAAATAATGTACCACAAAGCTGAAGGAGGATTGGAATTAAAGGATTCTCAGAGCTGATGTTCCAGTGGGACAATTTGAACAGTAAACATGCAAATGGATCAATAGAATTAATTCATTTACTGATAAATGCCGTGAAGAAAATAAAACAGGGAAATGTAATAGACAGTAATGGGGCAGGAGGTTCTTCAGATGAGGTGGTCAGGAAAGGCCTTTCTGAGGAGGTGACATTTGAGTTATGAGAGGGAGTCAGGCATGTGAAGATCTGGGGAAGACACTTCCAACTAGAAGGAACAGGAAGTACAAAGTCCCTGAAACAAAACTGAGCTTTAAATGCATGGGGTTGGAATAAGGCTGGTGTGGTTCAAATGAAAGAATTGAGGAGAGAAATAAGGGACATAATGTCAAAGGAGTAAGCAGAGGACAGATCGTAGAGGGCCTTTTAGACTTTGGTGAGAAATCTGTATTTTTACGTGGATGCAGTGGAAATTCATCAAAGAGTGATAAGCAGTATAGCAATAACTGATCCTGCTGCTATTTGTAGAACTGACCATAGTTAAAAGATTATTGCAGGGGCTTCCCTGGTGGCGCAGTGGTTGAGAGTCCGCCTGCCAATGCAGGGGACACCGGTTCGTGCCCCGGTCCGGGAAGATCCCACATGCTGCGGAGCGGCTGGGCCCGTGAGCCATGGCTGCTGGGCCTGTGCGTCCAGAGCTTGTGCTCCGCAGCGGGAGAGGCCACAACAGTGAGAGGCCCGCGTATCGCAAAAAAAAAAAAAAAAAAGATTGTTGCAGAAATTTACTGAGAAATGATGATGAGGTGGTGGTAAAGAATTGGTGAGGGGTAGTCAGAGTCAGTATAAATTTTGCAGATAGAGCTCATGGGACTTGCTGATGGATTAGATATGGAATATGAAGGAAGGAGAGGAATTGGGGATGACTTGTAGGATTTTTGACCTGAGCAACTCAGTGGATGTTGGTGCCTTTGTTGAAAAGAGGCAGGCGAATAAGTCTCTATCCATCTAAGATGATGTGGACTGAGGGATCAAACATTCTTTTGGCCATGTTAAGGGTGAGATAATTTTTAGACAGCCATAAGGAGATGTCACATAGGTGGTTGGATACTTGAGTGTCAAGCTCAGGCACAAATAAAGACTGCTGATGCAGAATTGGGTTGTCACAACGTGTTTACTTTGTTTAAAGCCAAGGGATTGACGGAGACTAACTAGAAAGAGAATATTGAGATCAGAAGCGAATCAAAGGCAGAATCCGGGAGGCGTGACAGTGATGAAAGGTCTGGTGGAAGAAAAGCCAGCAAAGGAGATAAGGAAAGAGACTGGAGAAAGTCAGAGGAAACCTCACGGCATAAAACTGTAAGAAATTGTTTCAAGAAGTGTCAACTGTGTCAAATGCTGCTGAAAGGTCAAGTAAGATGAGGGCTTTGTGGTCATTTGCAACTTTAATAAGAGTTATATCAATGAAACAATGGGGCAAAATCCTCATTGCATTGGGCTGAACAGAAAATTGGAGGCAAGGCAATGGAAACAATAGGATAGATAACTTCTCTGTAATGGGGGGGAAAAAAACTCCCAGAATGTGTGGGCACAGATTCAGGATTAGTTTGATGGTGGGAAAATATCATTCTTATCCGATTGCATTTAGTTTCTCTGTGAAGTATGAAGTGAGATCTCTGGTATTTGATTCTTTTTTCTTAGCTCTTATTTTCCATTTTCCCAGAATACTGAGAACAGCACCTTAGCTCTCCTGTAACTTTAGCTTGCAAGTGTCTTTGACTTGCCATGGTACCAACTCTGGCCTCAAATCCATGTTAATATTATAGCAGTGATGACCAACATGGTCTTACAGTGGTGTTTATGTCTCACTTCAGATTCTTGAGAGGGATGGCCATAGCTCATGCTAGTTTGTTGGCTCTGGATCAATGTCTACTTCTGATCCCACTAGTTATAGTAGGAGGTCTTGGTTACCTAGTAGAAACATGCAACTTAGGCCTAGTCCTTTATCATGAGCTTTTCCAAAGAGGACAATGTGAATTGGAAAGTGTCTTAATTTCCTGTGGCTGCTGTGACAAATTACCACCGATGTAATGGTTTAAGGCAATAGAAATTTATTTCCTCACAGTTCTGGAGGCCAGAACTCCCAAATAAAACCATCAGGAGGGCCAGGCTCCCTCCTGAGGCTCTAGAGGAGAATTCATTCCTTGCCTCTTCTACTTCTGGTGGCTGCTGGCATGCCTTGACATTCTTTGGCTTGTAGCTGCATCACCCCAATCTTTGTCTCTGCTTTCACATTGCCTTCTCCTCCCTGTAGGTCTCTCCTCTGTGTATCTGTTCCTATACTCCTTCTACCTCTATCTTATAAGGGTACATATGAGTGCATTTAGGACCCATCTGGATCACCCAGAGAGATCCTCCATTTAAGTTCTTTTACTTAAGCACATCGTTTGCCACATATGGTAATAATCACTCTTTTTGTCATATAAGGTAATTTTCAAAGTTCTAGAGATTAGGGTATGAACATATACTTTTTTGTGCCTGTGTGGGGTGGGGACACCATTCAGCACACTGTAAACAGGTACTTGAAAACCTGAAAACATCTTCCAGGGCTTTCCTCTTTGTCAAACATTTTCTAAAGGATAAGAATGGAGATAAAGGATGCAAGGGTTGGATTCAAGATTTTGCCTAAATCAGTCTCTGAGTAACCATCGTATCAAAAGGACTTGTGCTAACTTAGATATATTGACACATAGTCCCAATGAAAAATAGTACCATTTGGCACCATGTTGGTCATGAAATGAGAAAATGCATTTAAACCAGACCTATTTTCTTCTTATTGAACATCTATACATACATAATGGAAGCAACAGATGACTGTGGAGAGAAATTGACTATACATGTCTTCCTTGATTTATGATGGGGTTACGTCCTGATAAACCTATCATAAATAGAAAATATCTTAAGTTGAAAATGCATTTAATATGCCTAACTTACTGGACATCATAGCTTAGTCTAGCCTTCCTTAAACATGCTCAGAACACTTACATTCGAATACAATTGGGAAAGATCATCTAACACAAAGCCTATTTTATAATAAAGTTTGAAGATCTCATGTAATTTATTGACTATTGTACTGAAAGTGAAAACCAGAAATGTTGTGTATGTGCAGGATGGTTGTAAGTGTATTGGCTGTGATCACATGGCTGCCTGGGAGCTGCCCCTGCCCAGCAACAGGAGAGAGTATCATACTGCATGTTGCTAGCCCAGGAAAAGATCAAAATTCAAAATTTGAAGTACAGTAGGTACTGAATGTGTACTTCTTTCACACTATTATAAAGTAGAAAAATTGTAAGTCAAACCGTCTTAAGTCAGGGACTTTAAGTCAGGGACTTTAAGTCAGGGACTTAAGTCAGGGAAAAATACAGGTATTTTTCCATCTAATCTGGGCTTTGTGAAGTGTAGTCAAAAAATTTATTAGTGAAACAGTCAGCTTTTACTTTGCTGTCCTTTCTTGTCAGTTGTCAGTCAAAGAGGGGAAAAATATAGAAATAGAAAGTAGCTTCTGGGCTTAGAAGAACATGAGAAAAAATATTTACAGCTTTATTCAGGCTGTTGGAGTTATTTCCTTGGCTACATTTCCTTGGTGTGTTCTTTGTGAAATTCCCTCGTCCTGCTCTCTTAGCCCATGAAAGCACAGTTATATTGCTGACCTTGAGTCAACCTTTCTTGAGGAAATCCTCCTTTTGAATAGTTATTCTTGTCAGCACTTTTTTCCTCCAGTCATCCAACTGCCAAGTCTCACCTACTAAGTTGGAGGAGAGGAATCATTCTAAGTGTCCTGCTCATAACTTTCTCTTCTGGGATGACTAAAAATCCCAGGGTTATTTCCTGTGGGAAGCACCGTCCTCGTGTTGATATCTAGTCTGCCTAATTTGACTTTAGATTAAACAGGGACCTGTTTATTCTGGTCTGTGGAGTGTTCACAGTATCCACAATTACCAGGCCAATAGTTTTGCTCCTGTTCTCACCCCTGGGAATAATAACGGCCTCTACAAATTGTATGAAGGAGGACCAAAGCTTTGTAGGGGAAGAACATGGGGGGGACTCCTCTTGGGCTCTTTAGCCCCTGGAGGAGCTCATTGCTCATTTCTACCCTCACAGTGGTCTCTGGAGCTGCTGACCTGCCTCCCATGCAGAGAGCAATGGCCACACCCGGGGTCTCCCTCCTCTCTGTTTAGAGGCAGCCATAAACGTCCTTGTGGTGGAGGCTTTTGGGATGGATTAGAGAGGCTTAGCTACTTTGCATAGTGTCAGGTGGAGAGGATCTATTTGAATTAAGCAATAGAGAATTACATTCCCAAAAGTACCTTTAGATGGCCAATGGTCTGAGCATTTAGGTAAATTTCTGAATCATCTAGAGCTAGATTCTAGACCTGAAAATGTCACTTCTAAACCTAAGACTGAGTGATTTTGACATTCTCTAGGTGTAACCAAATATCCCTTGCTTTAACTTCTTTTCTCTAGCAGAGTATTTCATAACATGGTGCTGACTGCCCAACACCACCCTTCGGAAAACCTTTCTTATTTAAGGACAGAAATAAAATCCTTCTTTAGTTTTCTCTCTCTTTTTTCTTTTTTTTGCGGTATGCAGGCCTCTCACTGCTGTGGCCTCTCCCGTTGCAGAGCACAGGCTCCAGACGCGCAGGCTCAGCGGCCATGGCTCACGGGCCTAGGTGCTCCGCGGCATGTGGGATCTTCCCGGACCAGGGCACGAACCCACGTTCCCTGAATCGGCAGGCGGACTCTCAACCACTGCGCCACCAGGGAAGCCCAGTTTTTTCTTTTTTAGGCAAGTTCCTTAGTATTCCTTCTTTGGACAGATTTTCTATTTCTTTAATCATTTTTCATGGCTTTCCCCGCAAACTCTGCCTTGCCTCTACATTCTTACAAGAGTATGGAAACTAAAACTGCCAATGATGTTCATATACAGGTCTGAGTGTTCCTCAGTAGAGTACAAAGCTTATGTCTAGACAAGATATCACCACTCTCATTTTTTGCGTAAAGTGAATATTATGGAAAGCCGGCTGAATTGTTCTGCTGGTTGATTTTATATGTCAACTTGACTGCACCATGGGGTGCCCAGGTATTTGCTTAAACATTATTCTTGTGTGTGACTGTGAAGATGTCTCTGGGAGGAATTAACACTTGAATCAGTAGACTGAGAAAGTAGATTATCTTCCTCCATGTGGGAGGGCTCATCTAATTGGTTGAAGGCATGAGTAGAATAAAATGCCTGAGTAAGGGAATGCTTTCTCTCTTTCTGCCTGACTATCTTCAAGCTGGGACATCAGTCTTCCTCTGCTTTTAGACTTGGGCTCAGGCTAAAACTTACACCATTGGCTTTCCAAGCTTTCATGCTTATGGTCTCGGACTAGAACTGTACCATCTGTTCTCCTGGGTGTCCAGATTGTTGACTGCAGATCTTGGACTTCTCACCCTCTGTACTGCATGAAACAATTCCTTAGGGTAAGTTTCTCTATCTATCTATCTACCTACCTATCTGTCTATCTCCTGTTGACTCTGTTCTCTGGAGAACCCAAACCAATACACTTGTCTTAGGCAGGAAGTAAATCTAGGATATTTACCTGTACCTGAAAGTATAAGCCATCAAAGATTTCTTGAGTCATGCCTATAGTAGGACACAAGAGTCAATCTTAAAGGGCTCCTACTGGTCAAAGATGGGAATATTTGAGCATAAAAATATGAGTGCCATATGTCATGGCATCACATCCAGCTTGGGCAGAAGTTCTTCCCCTAGTGACCAGGGAGTAGCTGAGGACTTGGTGATGGCAGCTCTGGAGGCCTTACTCTGGGCAGACCTGAGGCTATGGTGCCCCCGTGGTGGACCAGACCAGGATGGTGGACTCCAGGTTCTGAGGGGTGGACGGTCTAAGACATACAGCAGCACCGTGGAGGTGAGCTTCGTGTGCCAGCACCTGCAGCAGGCCCCTGATACAGGACATGAGCTTCAAGATCCTGGACTGTGTCCCCACCCAGGAACTCATAACACCATTAAAGAAAAAGACTGCTATAGATAGAAATAAGAAAAAATCCATGAATTCATAATGATACTTCGAAAAGGAAAATGTATACCATGTTGGTTACCTTTGTAGGTTACCAGACCACAACTCATTCTTCTGAAGAATGATAATTAAAGAGAAAGAATTGAATGTACCCTGTCTTTCCTGTAGACTGTATTTCATGATAACCATATAGATGTAAATGTCCTTCTACTGCACCCCCCCTCCCCCTCTCACCCCAACTGATAGACCACCAAGAACATACCTGGAGCTCAGCAAGTCAGGTTCATTACTTGTTGCAGAGAAGGAAACAGGGAACTGTGGGGCATCTCAGAGGGTGTTAGAAAGGACATATTACAGGATTTGGGCTGTTGCTGGATGATGTTGGGGGTGGTTCAATGAAGAGGGGCTTTGCTCTGGATTGGAAGGGAGGATAATTTTATGATTGGGTATTTTAATGAATCCTAAAGAATGGCATGGGGAAATTTAGTAAATTCTGTAGGGCAGGCTAGAGCAAGGCTAAAGCTGTAAAGCCATTCATACTATCTACGAAAGGAGTGTGTTTAATATTTTTATCATGTGCGCAGTGATCTAGTTTTTACCTGTGACAGAACAACATTATGAAGTGGTCTTGTTTTTCATCTCATTTCTTCAAAGTCAGAAAGTGACTTGCTGTTCTGTGAGATTGTTTGTGTCCAGTAGGAGACCCTTGAGGTCTAGCTATGAGTGTTAGGCTAACTCCTAAGGTTTAGGGCTATTTTTCAGTTCTGAAAGGGCTTTCCTTTTCTTTTAAAAATAGATAGTAGAAAATAAAAGCGGAGAAATGAAAGATTTGAATAATCCCATATTTAACCCCTAATGAAATAATGGATCTAGGCAAGCAAAATGCTAAAGTCATTAGGTAAAATGTTAATGGGTTACCTTGTGAATGGTTCAGGCTGGCATCACCTGAACCTCTCTGATCAAGCTTAGTATTGCCAAAAGTGGGAAAGACAGACATTGTGTGCCTCTTGATGTGACTCACAGCATAACCTTTAAAATATTCTTGCCCCCAAATTTGAATCTGAATCTAGGTAAATCTCTAACCACCAGTTTATAGGAAATATGAGGGGTAGAGCACCATCTTAACTAACACCATGATGGAACAATCAGCTAAATCTAGAATCTTCAGCAAATAAATGTCATGGGAAAAAAAAAATAGAGAGGGGGAGATATTATAGATTTAAAGCGACTTGTAAAACATATCAACCAAATGCAGTGTGTGAATTTTGTTGGGATTCTGATTCAAGCAAATCATACCAAAAGACATTTCTGAGATAATCAGAGAAAACTGAGTTCTATTTCCCGAAGATCTGTTCCATAATTCCCAGATACTGCTTTTGCTCAGTCTCTATTTAATTTGGCCTTTATGGGATAGGGGTTCTCTGAAATGACAAAGGTCTCCAATTGTTATCAGTGGAAAACTTTATTTTCTGCCTCATTCATTTCTTCAAGGTGGTGTGTCCATCAAAGTAAGAGACCTGTTATAGAAAGAATTGAATAGATTATAATATTGACTATAATTTTTATATGGTGGCTGTCATATGCAGTATTTAAAGACTGAGCTGAAAGCTGAATATCATACTATTACTTTGAAAAACGATGGGATTCACCATTTTATGGCAATTTCCACCCAAGAGTAAATCTTTTATAAATGTTCAAATTTTTAGAATCCCCATGGAGCTGGGATAATAGTCACTGCCTAAAATGGATAAAGACTAAAAGCCAATCATAAGCAAGTATTACCTCACCCTCTGGAGCTCTCTATTTTTAGCCTCAGTTTTTTTTTCCAGAGATAGAGGTGAATAACTTTGTCATCCATTTCTCTTTACTAAATGTGCATCCTGACCTGTCTTTACTTACTCATCAGACTGGCGTTTTTGGTTACTAATTCCTTTCAGATGTTCTGATCATCTTAAAGATTCTTAATAATTCAAGGACACTTTCTCAATAAAATACTATGTATGTGCCTGTAACCACAGAGTATCGGGGAGCAGAATTCTGTGTTGTTATAGAATGCATGATGAACAGAAGCATGCACAGTGGTTAGTTACTCTTCTGTAGATTGTCTCTTTTGCAGTTTTGTGGGAGTTTTTGTAAAATAGACTGGGTATTTCTGTGAACCCAAATTTCTGTGACATGGTTTTATTGACGTGTCAATTAAAATTATGTCTAACAAATGTCATGTTATTATTTGAGGAAAACTCGTGGCAGCACTTTAGATTGCCTTCATTTAAAAAGTGATGTTCCATATTTAAATGATTACCTCATTAATCTCTTTGATGTTAGTTAAAATTCAGCCCAAGAAGCAAATACTTGAGAAATCACAATTTCTAATATGGTAGAGACATAAATTCATTTTTTTTTTTTTTTTTTTTTTTTTTTGCGGTACACGGGCCTCTCAGTGTTGTGGCCTCTCCCATTGTGGAGGACAGGCTCTGGACGTGCAGGCCCAGTGGCCATGGCTCACGGGCCCAGCCACTCCACAGCATGTGGGATCTTCCCGGACTGGGGCATGAACCCGTGTCCCCTGCATTGGCAGACAGACTCTCAACCACTGCGCCACCAGGGAAACCCATAAATTCATTTTAAGGAGACCAGTTCAGATTGCCCTATCACTCTCGGCTGGGCTAGAACATTACTAAGTATCAAGTTTAGCTCACATCTAAATATTGAAAGTCCATTTTGTTTCTTTTTTAAAATTTTTATGTATTAAAAATTTTTAAATTTTAATTTTAAATTTTATTTAAAATTTAAACTTTTTAATTTAAATTAAAAATTAAAAAAATTTTTTTAATCTTTAATACATAAAAAAATTAAAATTTTTTTAATTGAAGTATAGTTGAATTACAATGATTCAGGTGTACAGCAAAGTAATTCAGATACATATATATGTATATATATATTCTTTTTTAGATTCTTTTCCATTATAGGTTATTACAAGATATTGAATATAGTTCCCTATGCTATACAGTAGGTCCTTGTTGTTTATGAAAGTTGTTTATTAAAACAGATTTCTTGTGCTTTCTAAAAAAAAAAAAGTGATGTTGATGACAGGAAAATGAAAACAATTTATTATGTACAAGGACAAGGTCAAATAGTACTGTCACTGAAAGCTAAAATTCACAAATCTTTTCGTTTTATTTGGAGGGTATATTGCTCTTCCTTCCATTCTTTCTATATATGAGACCAGTCCTATGTTTTAGGGGGTTCTGACTTGGAAGTAATCCAATAAGGTTATTTGCTCTCCCAAATGGCTCAGTTAAGTAGGAATAGAGATACAAAAAGAAAGAATGATATATGGGGCCTTCTGAGGGCTCAAAGCAGAGAATGGCCAGAGTCTGCCTGGGAAGGAGAAGAGGAAGGGTTTCAGAGAAGAGGAAGGGTTTCAGAGAAGAGTGATGTTTAAACTGAGTCTTATAAAAGGGGAAAGGACAGGCTAGACAGGAAGAGGGCTGTGAACAAAGTTGGGGAGATCTGAAATGGGACAGTCCATCCAGGGAGCTGCAACTAGTTCAGTACTCCTGCAAGATAGTGTGTGTGTGTGTGTGTGTGTGTGTGTGTGTGTGTGTGTGTGTGTGTGCTGTAGAAGGCAGGGTAAGGATGGTGATGATTAAAGGATTTATAACAAGAAATTGTGTTGGAGATGTAAGCAAGGCTGAGCTCATGGAGGGCTTCGTGTGTCTTACTAAAAAAATAGAACTTTATTCTGTAGGTGATGGGGAGCCTTTGGGATGCTGACCTCTTAATATTTCCCTATCTCTGTCATGGGCTTTCACCAATACCCCAAGCACCCTTATACCGTCAAAGGCCTAGGAAGATCTCTGAGAGTCCATAGTAATCAAAGCGAAATATGGACTATACATGTGTTTGTGTCGATGTTCCTTGAGGGAGTTGAGGTAGCTCAAGTTTAGGCTTTTGAGAAATTTGGCACATTTCTTATTTCATAGGGCTAAGAGCATGGGGCAGGATGACAATCTGGCATGTTTGTTGCAGGTAGGATTTATTGTAGATACATGGGCTTTCCAAGATGCCATATTAATTAGTGCTTCTAGAGGAACTATGTTTTGATTCTATTCAAGAACTTGATATAAGAACTTGTAGAGCTCTTTTGCTTTCTTTCTGTCTTCACACTTCGATGAAATTTTACAAGTATTTTTGTCATTTACTTAAGCTGTATATTGTATATACCATGTTCATGATTTTAAAAGGGGACTTAATTTGCTAATATTTCCATTTATAATTCAAGGTCTCTGATATTATGATCTAGTCTTTGATTTGTATAGAAAAGCCTAAAGAGTTCAGGCATCAAATATCCCTGAAATAACTGTTCCAGTTAGTTCTTTGATGAACTTCAGAGCAAAGAATTAACTTTTTGTCCTTGAGAGGAGAGCATATTGATTCCAGTTTATGTTCTAAGTTTCTCTGGAGAGTTGGAAGAGGAAGGTGTCATGGTAATCCAGTTCCCTCAGTTAATCAAGCAAATTGTCAGCTTCTTGAAGGGCATAGGTGCAATAAAAATCTGGAGAAAAATCAGGCAGGTGAATTTTTGACGGTTTAGATTAAGAGCTGCCTGGAAACAGCTGCATTTTTCTTTTATTAAAACGATCCATTTTACTCATCCTACCTAAGCTCTTAAACACAGAAGGCACCTTGAGGTATTCTGTCCTTCAAGCTAGTAAGCCCTGAACCTCTGCCTGGCTGGGGAAATCCCATTGTACAAGGAGTCCTCTTTACTGAGTGTTCTGGGCATCTCCTGCTGCTTAGCACACTACCCCAAGTGTAGTGGCTTAAACTTCTGTTTTGATTTTGAGGGTCAGAAATTTAGACGTGGCACAGTGGGAAAGCACATCTCTGTTCCTAGGGTTTAGGGGTCTTAGCCAGGGCCAGTCAAATGGCTGGGACCTGGAACAGCTTGGGGCTGGTAGGGTATCTTTCTCTTTATGTAGCCTCATGGTTTCTCCATGCGGTCTCCCCATGTGGTTTCTAGCATGGTGGTCTTGATGTAGCAAGACTTCTTATGCAGTGGCTCAGAGTTCTGAGAGTGAGTGTTATAAAACCCCATGGTGGAAGTTGCAAGGACTTTTATAACCTGGTCTTGGAAGTCAGGCAGCATTACTCTGTCATAGTTGGTCTCTCAGAGCCAGTCTCTCTTCAACGTGGGAGGTGACAACACAAAGATGTGAATACTGGGTGGTGTCGATCATTGGGTGAAGGGGTGGGGGGCATCTTGGAGACCAGCTCCCACACTGAGTCATTACCAAGGCTGGTAAGCCTCACTTCTTCAATTCACCGTAGTAACTCTTCTTAGAATGAAGATGAGCTAGATTTCTCCCAGGCATCCACTTTTGTCCACCCCACCCCCATCTCCTTCTCCCCCAATATATTTTTTAGGGCAGCTGGAGATACTTAAAAAAATTTCTATCTGATCATGACTCTTCGTGTTTAAAAGCTTTTCTGTGGCTTGTTATTGCTCTTAGGATGAAGACCTTCATTTAGCAAATATTTATTGAGTGCTTACTCTGTCCCCAGCAAATATTCCAGGCCCCTGGGATACCACGGTGAATACAACTGACAGAAATTCCTGTCCTTATGGAGCTTGCATTCTGGTATGTGTGTGTGTGGAACAAAGTAAATAAGTACAAGTATTTGCTGTGATGTATTATGGATAAATAAGAACCAGGTAAAAGATAGGGAAAGGATGGGTTGCAATTTTAAATAGGATACTTAGGGAAAGCCTCACTGAGGGGACAACATTTGAACAAAGACACAGAATAGGTGAGGGTGTGAGCCATGTGGATATTTGAAGAGAGAGAATATGGGCAGAGGGAATGGCAAGTGAAAAGACCATGAAAGGGAAACATGTCTGCCCTTCAAGGAAAGATGGGATATTGGGTCTGGGGCATACAGAATGAGAGTGAGAGTAATGGGAGATAGCCAGAGACTGAACAGAAAATCAGACCACGCAGGGCCTTATAGGCCATAGTATACACTTTGATATTCACTCTGCATGAGATAGGGAGCCTTTAAAACTCATGTTTTAAAAGGATTGCTCCTGGGGGGCAAAGGGAGAAATAGGAAGACTGTTTCATGGCTATTGCAATAATCTAGGAGAGAGGTGGCTAGATGCTGGCTTGGGCCAGAATAGTATAGTAAAAATGATGAGAAGTGGTCCAGTAAAGATATATTTTGAAAATAGAATGAATAAGTTTTGCTGATAAATTCAGTGTAGGGTATGAAAGAGAGAGAGGAGTCAAAGATGATGTTAAGCAACTAAAAGGGTAGAGTTGCCATTCATTGAGATGGAGGAATCTGCAGGTAGAACAGATTTAGGAGAGTTTAGTTCGGGGATGTTAAAAAAAACCTTTAACATGACCTTCAAAGCCATACTTACCTCGCCATAGCCTGAACCCCTGCCCCCACGCCTCCTACGCTCCATGCTTTTGTCTCATTTCCTTGAATGACCAGTTCCTCCTTCCCCTTAGGGGCCTTTACACTGCTTTTCCTTCTGTCAGGAATGCCCTCCCTGCTCCCCCTCAACTAGTTAATCCCTAGTCTTTCAAGCTTTGCTCAACTATTACTTTTTCAGTGGGGCCTTCCCAATCCCTTTATCTAGGTTTATGTTTCTGTAACTCCCTGTGCATATTGTTTAATGTCTGAAGGTTACCGCTGCAAGAATGTATGCTGTGTGGAGAGGCGGACCTTTCTTGGCCCCTCACTTCCGTATCCCCATTGCCTGCATGGTGCCTGCAGCCTGTGGTGCTCAATAATTATTTTAATCAAGTTCTAAATTCATTCAAAGATGATAACATAATCAACCTATAATTCCTTATTTTTTTAAACAGACTGGCTAAAACTACTTCCTTAAGTGTAGAATCTTCAGGAGGATAGACATTGGGCTGATGGCTTTGGAAATCCTCTCAAATGCCCGAGGATACTTTTTTACTATTAGCAAGGCCATATTATATTCAGACTTGTGCAAGGACTTTCTCCATTTGAAAACCCAGTAAAGCATTCAGTGGCAGATCAGTAAGTAAAGGGAGGATGTCACTGGTATTTCCCACACTCTGGAACACCACTTTCTAAAGTCTTATATTTTTCCATATATGGTAGCACTTATGTCATATTTCTGAAAAACTTAGGCTCTTCCAATGAGAAGAGGTGCTGATTCACAGTTAGTGAAATGTCATTTCAATTCTTTGCTACCCTTTATGGAGAATATTTGTAGAAGTGACTTTTTAGCACAGAAGGTGAGAAGGGAAATGGAAGTATCTGAGAGATAGAAGACAGTTCATTCCCAGCATATATTTAGTAGTTTACTTTCTAGCTGTACTGATGAAAGATGCACACAGCAAATATGCAGAACCATAGGGGAAGAATAAAGGTATAATGAGGCAGGTAGGACTAGGTGAGACATTGCATTTGGGTGAAACATATTTTTAGCTGCCTATAGTTTAGATTTAATTATTATCAGTGGATAGTATTATGTTTATTAAATAGTATAGTGCAATTTTCTGGGACTAACAAGTGAAGTATTTGGGGGTATGACTTTTCTCCTGAAAACTTTTCCAGAAATCTTCATGGGCATTTAAAATCAACACTGTGGCATTAGCCAGAAATAAATTCTCTTGCAGAGATAAGCTGCAGGCGGGGTTCCTCCTTGCCTGCTCCAGAGAGTTGGGTTGTGATGGCAGGGCTGTTCTCGGGCAAAACAAGACGTGGATCGGGACCATTACTGGCGTCTCCTCCGAGGCCCAGGCTTTTTGATGGTAATCCTTTTCCTAATATTTTTGTGATGCCCATCCTCCTCCCACTTGAGCTTGCCAGAGTTATTAACGTCTCATCTCCACTTCTGTAATGAAAGCCTCTGTCATTTGGAAAGGGACTTTGGAATGTCACGGATCATTAACACAGTATCTTTTTTTTTATTGCGTAATGGCTCCTCTTAGCACTCTAGAAATCCTATCGTGCAGGGAAGTTTCTGCATAAATTAAGTAGGTCCAGGGTACAGTTTTTCAGTTTTCACCTTTCTAATTTTCTACTGAGCCAGTCACTCAACTTCTAATTTCTCTATGCTCTAGCCTTTCTTGTCCCGTTAGAGTCAATGCTCGGAAAAGTTGTGGACAAAGTGAAATTTGTACCTTTCGGATATATTTGCCAAAATTCTTTTGGTTGAAGGTGATTGAAACTACTAACTTAAAAAGGGAATTTTTGTTTCATTTAGCCAGAAAGTCCAAAGGATGACGGCATCCAGAATTTCAAATAACGGGGTCAGGTTCTTGTTGTGCTGCGTTCAGGTTTGGGCTGCACAGCATCATCCCCAAACAAGCTTCCAGTCTCAGAGTGGGAGAGGCTCCCTCCCTCCCTCCCCAGTATCTTTACCCCAAAACATCTTGCGATCCAGGGTGACAGAATATTTTGATTAACCAGCTTGGGTTATGTGCTAGTTCCTGTGGGAAGGGAGGTAAGGTTCTGCTGACATTTCCAGCCAAGTCACATGGGATGTGGCAGTTCCCCTGAGAAAGAAATTCAGAGTCAACCATGTAGTGATGATGATGTCTCCATGCTGTTCTCCCCAGGTGCTGTGTAAGGTCCTGCTGGGGAGGCATTTTTACACATCAGGCTATATTTCATCTCATCACTACACAGCAGTTCTTTTCCACTCAGAAGCTTAACTCTGCTCCTCCCAGGGGCAGAGCAAGGGTAGATAGGTGGATGTTTCAGCTATGGATAGGGAAGTAAATTTCAGCTAAAATTAGGGAAGAACTATTAACAGTCCTTAAGAAGAGTCTAAAGATAAACTGTCTTGAAAACAGTGGCCTCCATGTCACTGGTTTTTAAACAAGGGTCTGCTGTCCACATGTAGGATGTTTTCAGAAACGATTTGCACAGTAGCTAGGAGTAGAGACAAATGGCTAGCCCTTCTGACTCTGCAGACAGAAGTATTCTCTCTGACCATGCACATGGGTACAAATACAGGCAGGATTATAACATACTTACTGAACAGGTTTGAAGCTTGGGTTAGGGAAACATGTAGGTGCTGTTACGAGTTTTTCCTACCAAATTCTTAATTATTGCCTCTTAAAAGATTCTTAAGATGGCCTGTATTCCCCCCAGTTTTATTGAGATATAATTGACATATGATATTGTAAAGATAGTCATTCTCATAAAAATTTTTGCATACACATAAAAGACTAAATATTTTTTAGTTTTATACATATATTTAAAAGTTTTCCTTTGAAATAGATTTCTATTTATTTAGCTTTCATATTTTCATTATGTTGATTCATTTCTTTAGTAAAATATAATACACAAATATCCAATTCATGCATTTTCTGATCTACTGTAATTTTTTTTGTGATTGCACTCTCATCTTAATGTGAATGTCATAAAAGGTTGTAAAGTTTTTTCCAAGTTATAGCCTCTAATTATTTTCCATGAGTTAAAACTGAAAATTTTGCTATATGGATTTTTGCATTATATATTTCATTATCAAATGAGATGATTTATGTTAATGGCTGTATTAAATGCATAGTATTTTTATAATATTGAAACTATGTGTTTTGAGAATTTGGAGTTTTATTTGGTAATGAGGGCGAAACAATGAATTTTTTTTCATAAAAATAAAACCCTTGAATGATTTGAGTTGTATTAATCTATAGAGATTTAGAGCCTGCAGACCAGATTTGGACACTTGGGTTCAAATCAAATGTTTACCCTAGATGTGTGCCTTAGGAATGTTAACAACTCTTTTATGTCTCAGTGTCCAGCTTTGTAAAATACTGACAGTACCTGCGTTTTAGGATGATGGTGAATTTCAAAAGAGGTAATGCAGGCAAAGTCCATGGCACAGCACCTAGCACACAGTAATAACTCTGCACACTCTTAGCGGTTATAATGTTATTATTTTCTACTCAGTGGCTTCCGTGGATGTAAACAAAGCTATATGCCAGGGTAAAAGCTCTGCCAGTCGTCAACAAATCACAGTTTTAGTTATTCATCGTCATTGCATTTTTTCACCATTGTGACTTGCTTTGTTTGAACAATTTTTTTTTTTTTTTTTCGGTATGCGGTCCTCTCAGTGCTGTGGCCTCTCCTGTTGCGGAGCACAGGCTCCAGACGCGCAGGCTCAGTGGCCATGGCTCACAGGCCCAGCCGCTCTGCGGCATGTGGGATCTTCCCGGACCGGGGCACGAACCGGCGTCCCCTGCATCGGCAGGCGGACTCTCAACCACTGCGCCACCAGGGAAGCCCTGAACAATGTTTTGAGGTGAGTTCAAGCATGAACTCCCTCCTGCCCAATAAGTGCAACCGTTGTTAGAGTGTGAAAAGCCCTGGTATTACGGTTAGGATTATGACAGAAACTAAAGTAGAGATAATTTTTTAAATTGTGCGTGATAAGAAATGATGTGTGTTGTGAGGCCTATGGGATGAATTCTTTAACTGTGAGAGCAATTCAGAAGGGCAAAGACTGATTCTGCCAACATGGAGAAGGAGCCATGTCCTTCAAAAAGAGACAAGGGCAAGTGATCTTGTAGCCCTAAAAATGTGTGTGTGGCTAGATTATAGAAAATGAAAATTGGAAGCTGGGATGAACCCTGAGGCAGTATGTAAAACACAACTGGAGTCTGAGTGCACATGAAGGGACTGCAGACTTCACGGTAGCTGAGGTGCTGGCAGAGTTCCTCCTGACTGTCAGCTGAATGTCAGGGCTCTGAGACTGTCTGTGAACTGAAAACGTAGCACAGGAAAGAGCTGCTGATGGAAAGCTGGTTTCTGTACAAAACGGGCTTGTTGGGTTAAAACCCCATTCTGTTCTGTACCACCTTAAACTAATGGGAGTTAATTAGTATACCCGTCAAAGGTTGTAAGGAGTTCTCTTCATACTGGCCTCAGCAGATTTTCAGTGTAGATGAAACTGGTCAATTCGGGGGTGAAAAAGACAACAGATTATATATCACCAAGGAGGAGAAGGATATGACCGGCTTTAATATTCCAAAGGACTACTTTGTGCTCTTACTTTGAGAAAATGCATCTGGGAACCGAACACTTAAACTCCTAACTTGAAGATACAAATCTGTAGATTTAATTAGACCAACATTTCAGAAACTAACCTCTCTTGAAGAAGAGAAGCTTCTGTGTGATCTAAGCTACCTTATTTAGGCAGTAACCTTTGGAATTATTTCTATATACTTGCAAATGACATAGGAAATATAATTTTTGAAATATAACTTGAAACCCCATACAAGTTGAACTTTCTTGCTTGGTCAGAGGATGTGAAAAGAAAAACGTCATGCTAGAATTAATTTCCATGGCCCTTTGCCACCAATTAATAATTCTAATACAACATATCTTGCACTATTTCATTTTGCTTTTCCCAGTCGTTAAAACTGATTTTTTTGTGTTATGAAATAAATGAAACAGTTTTTTTTTAAAGGTCCTAGAATTTCCTTGACAAGTCTCTTATGTGTCAAGTGTATTACCAATTAACATCTTTTCTTTGTTTTAAATGATTCATAGTTTTTTCAGAAGTAGAGTAAGGTGTTGAAGCATATGGAGCATGCTCAGTGAATAATTCAGCATGATGGGGAACAGAAAATGGGTCATGGTCAAACATCTCAATGTCCTTTTTACTTTTCAGGAAGTGTAACAAAATATTTTAGAATAGAGATAATTTTATAACACAGATATAAAATCAGATCAAGTAGACAAGTTTAAGGATAATGCTATACTTTACATGTTATAACAAAAATTCAGCAAGCACTAATCTGAAAGTTAAAGGTCACAATTATTTTGAGATAACTATTGAATGATTAAAAACCAAATTCTTCCCCAAAGGGTGTGACATGACTTACAGAAACAATGGTAATTGTTCAATGTAAACATATAACTTGAAATTTCCTGAGTCATAGCTTTTCTTGCTAGTGCAGGTCTTTTTGAACCTGTTAACTACCCCCTTCCCCTCATCACTTTTTTCCTAGGAGTTGCCAGGGTGGGTCACTTTTCCTCAGGAACTGATGTAGTCAGCCAGCTCAGGATGGTAACTGCCTTTTCTTCCTTTGGCACTCTCTTCGACGCCTGCTGCTCAGATGTCTGCCGTTGATTCCGCTGCCGGAACGAGCCCCAGAGGAATCACTTGCCTTGGGATCACTGTCTCCTACAGGGCATGGTTGCATCTTCTGCTCAGTGCTGTGGTACCCCATGGCTACACCACTGTTGTGTTCCTCGGGCCCTACACTTAATTCCACGCAGAAATGAGGGGCAGCTTTCTGTTGGTACCAGTGTCATCAGAATTTGCTTCCAACGTCATACAGAGTTTTAACTGAAATAGCACTGTCAGCTTTGTGCCCAGACAGCTCCTCCCTGACCACCCACCTCCAAGAGGGCCCGGACACAAGTTCACCGGAAGTGGAGTCTTCAGGTGGTTTCTCCTGATCTCTTCCTTAGAGATAGTCACTTCTAATATTACTTCTTTTGACTGAGAGTGTTCAATGTAGGGTGAATAGCAGACATTTCAAGGTTTATTTTGTCTTTTAGGACCAAAGACGTGAAGAAGGGAACGTCCATCTTTTGGGTCCTCAGTTTGCAAAATGTGATTGAATTTAAATCAGGTTTTCTTATCTGTGAGCGGAAGTCTGAAAATTCATAAGGAAAAATATTACCTCACATTCATTACATTTTAGAGATAATATAACCAAATTATTATTAATTACAAATCAACAAAATTCAGATTAGTGTTAATGAGATTTCTCTTATTTTTATTCGTTTCAGAAATTGGGCCATTAATACCTACCTCAAATTTTTGTCTCAAGGGTTCAATTTGTCTGTGTGAAAGTTCCTTACTGTTCTAGTGCCCTGGGCCCTTTATGGGAATCTTTGATGTAACTCTGAGATGTACGGGTGGTCAGAGGCCGCTCAGCAAAGTAGGTGAGAGCCCAGTCTTCAGAGAAGATACCGGTGCTTGAACCCTGTCTCTCAATTTAGCGTCTGTGGTTCCTCGGACAACGGAACTTCTTTGCTTCAGTTTTCAAAGTGTACGTGGGAGTAACTGTAACAGTACCTATCTCACCAGGTTCTTGTGAGGACTAAATGAGTTTAAAACTTATAAAGAGCTTAGAGCAGTACCTGGCTTAGAGCAATCTCAATAAGTGTTAGCTACTATTGCTAGCATATACTAACCTATTTATTATATTTAACAGAGGGAATATCCCATTTGATAGCAAAACTCTGGGAAATATCAAAGTGATTTACACCAGTGGCTTTCAAATTGGGGGACTACATCAGAATCACCTGGAAGGCTTGTTATAACCTCACCTTCAGGGTTTCTGATTCAGTAGGTCTGGGGTGGTGTTGATGGTGTATAGTGAGAATTTGCATTTCTAGCAAGTTCCTGGCTAATGCTGATGTTGCTGGTCATGACCATGCTTGTAAGCCTCTCAGGCAGCAGCTGAGATCACATGAGAGAGGAGGAAGGCAAGGTTGTCAGTGGGCCTTAGTCAACTGTGCTGGAATTCAGAACTGGCTTCTATGTCACACGGAGAAACTGGGGGGGCACATTTAGAGAGAACAGTGCAAGAACTTGGAGGAAGGAATCACACAGCCTCCTGGGCACCTCAGACTTTGAGGTAAGGATGTGAGATTCTAAGAGCTACCAAACGCAGCAAGCAGATGACTGAGCAGGTTGGATGCATCAGTGCCTGAAACTGACGACAACCAGGGAAGACAAAGTCTGACAAGTAACATATTTCTTCTTGGTTATGTTTTTTCCTCGCATGTTTCCCCTGAAAGCAGAATGCATCTTACAATTAAAAGTACCGATTTCTACCTTCTCAAAAAGTGTTACTGTGTTGATAATGGCTTCTTAAACTTGCTCTTATCTTAGACTTAAAGAAATAATAAAGAAAACTTCTGGGACAACTTTAATACTTTAGATTTGATTTCATTAAAAAAGCCTTTTCTTGAATCATTTTTATTTTCTTCCCTCTCTTTAATTTGATAACCATTCTTTTTTTTTTTTTTTTTTTTAAACATCTTTATTGGGGTATAATTGCTTTACAATGGTGTGTTAGTTTCTGCTTTACAACAAAGTGAATCAGCTATACATATACATATGTTCCCATATGTCTTCCCTCTTGCGTCTCCCTCCCTCCCACTCTCCCCATCCCACACTTCCAGGCTGTCACAAAGCACCGAGCTAATATCCCTGTGCCTTGCGGCTGCTTCCCCCCAGCTATCTACCTTACTACGTTTGTTAGTGTGTATATGTCCATGACTCTCTCTCGCCCTGTCAAAACTCACCCTTCCCCCTCCCCATATCCTTAAGTCCGTTCTCCAGTAGGTCTGCGTCTTTATTCCTATCTTACCCCTAGGTTCTTCATGACATTTTTTTCCCTTAAATTCCATATATATGTGTTAGCATACGGTATTTGTCTTTTTCTTTCTGACTTACTTCACTCTGTATGACAGATTCTAGGTCTATCCATCTCATTACAAATAGCTCAATTTCATTTCTTTTTAAGGCTGAGTAATATTCCATTGTGTATATGTGCCACATCTTCTTTATCCATTCATCCGATGATGGGCGCTTAGGTTGTTTCCATGTCCTGGCTATTGTAAATAGAGCTGCAATGAACATTTTGATACATGACTCTCTTTGAATTTTGGTTTTCTCAGGGTATATGCCAAGTAGTGGGATTGCTGGGTCATATGGTAATTCTATTTGTAGTTTTTTAAGGAACCTCCATACTGTTCTCCATAGTGGCTGAACCAATTCACATTCCCACCAGCAGTGCAAGAGTGTCCCCTTTTCTCCACACCCTCTCCAGCATTTATTGTTTCTAGATTTTTTGATGATGGCCATTCTGACTGGTGTGAGATGATATCTCATTGTAGTTTTGATTTGCATTTCTCTAATGATTAATGATGTTGAGCATTCTTTCATGTGTTTGTTGGCATTCTGTATATCTTCTTTGGAGAAATGTCTATTTAGGTCTTCTGCCCATTTTTGGATGGGGTTGTTTGTTTTTTTGTTATTGAGCTGCATGAGCTGCTTGTAAATTTTGGAGATTAATCCTTTGTCAGTTGCTTCATTTGCAAATGTTTTCTCCCATTCTGAGGGTTGTCTTTTGGTCTTGGTTATGGTTTCCTTTGCTGTGCAAAAGCTTTGAAGTTTCATTAGGTCCCATTTGTTTATTTTTGTTTTTATTTCCATTACTCTAGGAGGTGGGTCAGAAAGGATCTTGCTGTGATTTATGTCATAGAGTGTTCTTCCTATGTTTTCTTCTAAGAGTTTGATAGTTTCTGGCCTTACATTTAGGTCTTTAATCCATTTTGAGCTTATTTTTGTGTATGGTGTTAGGGAGTGATCTAATCTCATACTTTTACATGTACCTGTCCAGTTTTCCCAGCACCATTTATTGAAGAGGCTGTCCTTTCTCCACTTTACATTCCTGCCTCCTTTATCAAAGATAAGGTGTCCATATGTGCGTGGGTTTATCTCTGGGCTTTCTATCCTGTTCCACTGATCTATCTTTCTGTTTTTGTGCCAGTACCATACTGTCTTGATTACTGTTGCTTTGTAGTATAGTCTGAAGTCAGGGAGCCTTATTCCTCCAGCTCCTTTTTTCGTTCTAAAGATTGCTTTGGCTATTCGGGGTCTTTTGTGTTTCCATACAAATTGCGAAATTTTTTGTTCTAGTTCTGTGAAAAATGCCAGTGGTAGTTTGATAGGGATTGCATTGAATCTGTAGATTGCTTTGGGTAGTAGAGTCATTTTCACAATGTTGATTCTTCCCATCCAAGAACATGGTATATCTCTCCATCTATTTGTATCATCTTTAATTTCTTTCATCAGTGTCTTATAATTTTCTGCATACAGGTCTTTTGTATCCTTAGGTAGGTTTATTCCTAGATATTTTATTCTTTTTGTTGCAATGGTAAATGGGAGTGTTTTCTTGATTTCACTTTCAGATTTTTCATCATTAGTATATAGGAATGCCAGAGATTTCTGTGCATTAATTTTGTATCCTGCTACTTTACCAAATTCATTGATTAGCTCTAGTAGTTTTCTGGTAGCATCTTTAGGATTCTCTATGTATAGTATCATGTCATCTGCAAACAGTGACAGCTTTACTTCTTCTTTTCCGATTTGGATTCCTTTTATTTCCTTTTCTTCTCTGATTGCTGTGGCTAAAACTTCCAAAACTATGTTGAATAAGAGTGGTGAGAGTGGGCAACCTTGTCTTGTTCCTGATCTTAGTGGAAATGCTTTCAGTTTTTCACCATTGAGGATGATGTTTGCTGTGGGCTTGTCATATATGGCTTTTATTATGTTTAGGAAAGTTCCCTCTATGCCTACTTTCTGGAGGGTTTTTATCATAAATGGGTGTTGAATTTTGTCGAAAGCTTTCTCTGCATCTATTGAGATGATCATATGGTTTTTCTCCTTCAATTTGTTAATATGGTTTATCACATTGATAGATTTGCGTATATTGAAGAATCCTTGCATTCCTGGAATAAACCCCACTTGATCATGGTGTATGATCCTTTTAATGTGCTGTTGGATTCTGTTTGCTAGTATTTTGTTGAGGATTTTTGCATCTATGTTCATCAGTGATATTGGCCTGTAGTTTTCTTTCTTTGTGACATCCTTGTCTGGTTTTGGTATCAAGGTGATGGTGGCTTCGTAGAAGGAATTTGGGAGTGTTCCTCCCTCTGCTATATTTTGGAAGAGTTTGAGAAGGATAGGTGTTAGCTCTTCTCTAAACGTTTGATAGAATTCACCTGTGAAGCCATCTGGTCCTGGGCTTTTGTTTGTTGGAAGGTTTTTAATCACAGTTTCAATTTCAGTGCTTGTGATTGGTCTGTTCATATTTTCTATTTCTTCCTGATTCAGTCTTGGCAGGTTGTGCATTTCTAAGAATTTGTCCATTTCTTCCAGATTGTCCATTTTATTGGCATAGAGTTGCTTGTAGTAATCTCTCATGATTTTTTTTATTTCTGCAGTGTCAGTTGTTACTTCTCCTTTTTCATTTCTAATTCTATTGATTTGAGTCTTCTCCCTTTTTTTCTTGATGAGTCTGGCTAGTGGTTTATCTATTTTGTTTATCTTCTCAAAGAACCAGCTTTTAGTTTTATTGATCTTTGCTATCGTTTCCTTCATTTCTTTTTCATTTATTTCTGATCTGATTTTTATGATTTCTTTCCTTCTGCTAGCTTTGGGGTTTTTTTGTTCTTCTTTCTCTAATTGCTTGAGGTGCAAGGTTAGGTTGTTTATTCGAGATGTTTCCTGCTTCTTAAGGTGGGCTTGTATTGCTATAAACTTCCCCCTTAGAACTGCTTTTGCTGCATCCCATAGGTTTTGGGTCGTTGTGTCTCCATTGTCATTTGTTTCTAGGTATTTTTTTATTTCCTCTTTGATTTCTTCAGTGATCACTTCATTATTAAGTAGTGTATTGTTTAGCCTCCATGTGTTTGTATTTTTTACAGATCTTTTCCTGTAATTGATATCTAGTCTCATGGCGTTGTGGTCGGAAAAGATACTTGATACAATTTCAGTTTTCTTAAATTTTCCAAGGCTTGATTTGTGACCCAAGATATGATCTATCCTGGAGAATGTTCCATGAGCACTTGAGAAAAATGTGTATTCTGTTGTTTTTGGATGGAGTGTCCTATAAATATCAATTAAGTCCATCTTGTTTAATGTATCATTTAAAGCTTGTGTTTCCTTATTTATTTTCATTTTGGATGATCTGTCCATGGGTGAAAGTGGGGTGTTAAAGTCCCCTACTATGAATGTGTTACTGTTGATCTCCCCTTTTATGGTTGTTAGTATTTGCCTTATGTATTGAGGTGCTCCTATGTTGGGTGCATAAATATTTACAATTGTTATATCTTCTTCTTGGATCGATCCCTTGATCATTATGTAGTGTCCTTCTTTGTCCCTTTTAATAGTCCTTATTTTAAAGTCTATTTTGTCTGATATGAGAATTGCTACTCCAGCTTTCTTTTGGTTTCCATTTGCATGGAATATCTTTTTCCATCCCTTTACTTTCAGTCTGTATGTGTCTCTAGTTCTGAAGTGGGTCTCTTGTAGACAGCATATATAAGGGTCTTGTTTTTGTATCCATTCAGCCAATCTGTGTCTTTTGGTGGGAGCATTTAGTCCATTTACATTTAAGGTAATTATTGATATGTATGTTCCTATTTCCATTTTCTATATTGTTTTGGGTTCGCTACTATAGGTCATTTCCTTCTCTTGTGTTTCGTGTCTAGAGAAGTTCCTTTAGCATTTGTTGTAAAGCTGGTTTGGTGGTGCTGAACTCTCTCAGCTTTTGCTTGTCTGTAAAGGTTTTAATTTCTCCATCAAATGTGAATGAGATCCTTGCTGGGTAGAGTAGTCTTGGTTTCAGGCTATTCTCCTTCATCACTTTCAGTATGTCCTGCCACTCCCTTCTGGCTTGTAGGGTTTCTGCTGAGAGATCAGCTGTTAACCTTATGGGGATTCCCTTGTGTGTTATTTGTTGTTTTTCCCTTGCTGCTTTTAATATGCTTTCTTTGTATTTAATTTTTGACAGTTTGATTAATATGTGTCTTGGCGTGTTTCTCCTTGTATTTATCCTGTATGGGACCCTCTGTGCTTCCTGGACTTGATTAACTATTTCCTTTCCCATATTAGGGAAGTTTTCAACTATAATCTCTTCAAATATTTTCTCAGTCCCTTTCTTTCTTTCTTCTTCTTCTGGAACCCCTATAATTCGAATGTTGGTGCGTTTCATGTTGTCCCAGAGGTCTCTGAGACTGTCCTCAGTTCTTTTCATTCTTTTTTCTTTATTCTGCTCTGCAGTAGTTATTTCCACTACTTTATCTTCCAGGTCACTTATCCGTTCTTCTGCCTCAGTTATTCTGCTATTGATCCTATCTAGAGTGATTTTAATTTCATTTATTGCATTGTTCATCGTTGCTTGTTTCATCTTTAGTTCTTGTAGGTCCTTGTTAACTGTTTCTTGCATTTTGTCCATTCTACTTCCAAGATTTCGGATCATCCTTACTATCATTATTCTGAATTCTTTTTCAGGTAGATTGCCTATTTCCTCTTCATTTGTTAGGTCTGGTGGGTTTTTATCTTGCTCCTTCATCTGCTGTGTGTTTTTCTGTCTTCTCATTTTGCTTATCTTACTGTGTTTGGGGTCTCCTTTTTGCAGGCTGCAGGTTCGTAGTTCCCGTTGTTTTTGATGTCTGTCTCCAGTGGCTAAGGTTGTTTCAGTGGGTTGTGTAGGCTTCCTGGTGGAGGGGACTAGTGCCTGTGTTGTGCTGGATGAAGCTGGATCTTGTCTCTCTAGTGGGCAGGTTCACGTCTAGTGGTGTGTTTTGGGGTGTCTGTGGCCTTATTATGATTTTAGGCAGCCTCTCTGCTAATGGGTGGGGTTGTGTTCCTGTTTTGCTAGTTGTTTGGCATAGGTTGTCCAGCACTGTGGCTTGCTGGTCGTTGAGTGAAGCTGGGTGCTGGTGTTAAGATGGAGGTCTCTGGGAGATTTCCGCTGTTTAATATTATGTGGAGCTGGGAGGTCTCTTGTTGACCAGTGACCTGAAGTTGGCTCTCCTACCTCAGAGGCAGAGCCCTGACTCCTGGCTGGAGCACCAAGAGCCTTTCATCCACACGGCTCAGAATAAAAGGGAGAAAAAGTAGAGAATTAGTAGAAGTATGAGGAAAGAAAGAAGGAAAGGAGGAAAGGAAGGAAGGAAGAAAGAAGCAAAGAAGGAAAGAAAGGAGGGAGGGAGGGAGGGAGGGAGGGAGGAAGGAAGGAAGGAGGGAAAGAAGGAAAAAAAGACAGAAAGAAAGATGATACAGTAAAAATAAAATAAAGTATAATATAGTTATTGAATTAAACAATATTTAGAAAAAAAAAAAGGGACGGATAGAACCTTAGGACAAATGTTGGAAGCAAAGCTATACAGAGAAAATCTTACACAGAAGCATACACATACACCTTCACAAAAAGAGGTAAAGGGGGAAAAATCGTAAATCCTGCTCCCTGAGACCACCTCCTCAATTTGGGGTGATTCGTTGTCTAAAGGAGGGAGGGAAGGAAGGAAAGAAAGGAAGAACGAAGGTAAAGTATAATAAAGTTATTACAATTAAACTTAATTATTTTTTTTTTTTTTTTTTTTTTTTTTTTATTTTTTTTTTTTTATTTTTATTTTTTTTTTTTTTTGCTCTTTTTTTTTTTTTTTTTCTTTTTTTTTTTTTTTTTTAACATCTTTATTGGGGTATAATTGCTTTACAATGGTGTGTTAGTTTCTGATTTATAACAAAGTGAATCAGCTATACATATACATGTGCTCCCATGTGTCTTCCCTCCTGCATCTCCCTCCCTCCCACTCTCCCCCTCCCACCCCTCCAGGCTGTCCCAAAGCCCCGAGCTAATATCCCTGTGCCTTGCGGCTGCTTCCCCCCAGCTATCCACCCCACCACGTTTGTTAGTGTGTATATGTCCATGACTCTCTCTCGCCCTGTCAAAACTCACCCTTCCCCCTCCCCATATCCCCAAGTCCGCTCTCCAGTAGGTCTGCGCCTCCATTCCTGTCTTATCCCTAGGTTCTTCATAACATTTTTTCCCCTCAAATTCCATATATATGTGTTAGCATACGGTATCTGTCTTTGTCTTTCTGACTTACTTCACTCTGTATGACAGACTCTAGGTCTATCCATCTCATTACAAATATCTCAATTTCATTTCTTTTTAAGGCTGAGTAATATTCCATTGTGTATATGTGCCACATCTTCTTTATCCATTCGTCCGATGATGGGCGCTTAGGTTCTTTCCATCTCCGGGCTATTGTAAATAGAGCTGCAATGAACATTTTGGTACATGACTCCTTTTGAATTTTGGTTTTCTCAGGGTATATGCCCAGTAGTGGGATTGCTGGGTCATATGGTAATTCTATTTGTAGTTTTTTAAGGAACCTCCATACTGTTCTCCATAGTGGCTGAACCAATTCACATTCCCACCAGCAGTGCAAGAGTGTCCCCTTTTCTCCACACCCTCTCCAGCATTTATTGTTTCTAGATTTTTTGATGATGGCCATTCTGACTGGTGTGAGATGATATCTCATTGTAGTTTTGATTTGCATTTCTCTAATGATTAATGAGGTTGAGCATTCTTTCATGTGTTTGTTGGCATTCTGTATATCTTCTTTGGAGAAATGTCTGTTTAGGTCTTCTGCCCATTTTTGGATGGGGTTGTTTGTTTTTTTGTTATTGAGCTGCATGAGCTGCTTGTAAATTTTGGAGATTAATCCTTTGTCAGTTGCTTCATTTGCAAATGTTTTCTCCCATTCTGAGGGTTGTCTTTTGGTCTTGATTATGGTTTCCTTTGCTGTGCAAAAGCTTTGAAGTTTCATTAGGTCCCATTTGTTTATTTTTGTTTTTATTTCCATTACTCTAGGAGGTGGGTCAGAAAGGATCTTGCTGTGATTTATGTCATAGAGTGTTCTTCCTATGTTTTCCTCTAAGAGTTTGATAGTTTCTGGCCTTACATTTAGGTCTTTAATCCATTTTGAGCTTATTTTTGTGTATGGTGTTAGGGAGTGATCTAATCTCATACTTTTACATGTACCTGTCCAGTTTTCCCAGCACCATTTATTGAAGAGGCTGTCCTTTCTCCACTGTACATTCCTGCCTCCTTTATCAAAGATAAGGTGTCCATATGTGCATGGGTTTATCTCTGGGCTTTCTATCCTGTTCCACTGATCTATCTTTCTGTTTTTGTGCCAGTACCATACTGTCTTGATTACTGTTGCTTTGTAGTATAGTCTGAAGTCAGGGAGCCTGATTCCTCCAGCTCCTTTTTTCGTTCTCAAAATTGCTTTGGCTATTCGGGGTCTTTTGTGTTTCCATACAAATTGCGAAATTTTTTGTTCTAGTTCTGTGAAAAATGCCAGTGGTAGTTTAATAGGGATTGCATTGAATCTGTAGATTGCTTTGGGTAGTAGAGTCATTTTCACAATGTTGATTCTTCCCATCCAAGAACATGGTATATCTCTCCATCTATTTGTATCATCTTTAATTTCTTTCATCAGTGTCTTATAATTTTCTGCATACAGGTCTTTTGTATCCTTAGGTAGGTTTATTCCTAGATATTTTATTCTTTTTGTTGCAATGGTAAATGGGAGTGTTTTCTTGATTTCACTTTCAGATTTTTCATCATTAGTATATAGGAATGCCAGAGATTTCTGTGCATTAATTTTGTATCCTGCTACTTTACCAAATTCATTGATTAGCTCTAGTAGTTTTCTGGTAGCATCTTTAGGATTCTCTATGTATAGTATCATGTCATCTGCAAACAGTGACAGCTTTACTTCTTCTTTTCCGATTTGGATTCCTTTTATTTCCTTTTCTTCTCTGATTGCTGTGGCTAAAACTTCCAAAACTATGTTGAATAAGAGTGGTGAGAGTGGGCAACCTTGTCTTGTTCCTGATCTTAGTGGAAATGCTTTCAGTTTTTCACCATTGAGGATGATGTTTGCTGTGGGCTTGTCATATATGGCTTTTATTATGTTTAGGAAAGTTCCCTCTATGCCTACTTTCTGGAGGGTTTTTATCATAAATGGGTGTTGAATTTTGTCGAAAGCTTTCTCTGCATCTATTGAGATGATCATATGGTTTTTCTCCTTCAATTTGTTAATATGGTTTATCACATTGATAGATTTGCGTATATTGAAGAATCCTTGCATTCCTGGAATAAACCCCACTTGATCATGGTGTATGATCCTTTTAATGTGCTGTTGGATTCTGTTTGCTAGTATTTTGTTGAGGATTTTTGCATCTATGTTCATCAGTGATATTGGCCTGTAGTTTTCTTTCTTTGTGACATCCTTGTCTGGTTTTGGTATCAAGGTGATGGTGGCTTCGTAGAAGGAATTTGGGAGTGTTCCTCCCTCTGCTATATTTTGGAAGAGTTTGAGAAGGATAGGTGTTAGCTCTTCTCTAAACGTTTGATAGAATTCACCTGTGAAGCCATCTGGTCCTGGGCTTTTGTTTGTTGGAAGGTTTTTAATCACAGTTTCAATTTCAGTGCTTGTGATTGGTCTGTTCATATTTTCTATTTCTTCCTGATTCAGTCTTGGCAGGTTGTGCATTTCTAAGAATTTGTCCATTTCTTCCAGATTGTCCATTTTATTGGCATAGAGTTGCTTGTAGTAATCTCTCATGATTTTTTTTATTTCTGCAGTGTCAGTTGTTACTTCTCCTTTTTCATTTCTAATTCTATTGATTTGAGTCTTCTCCCTTTTTTTCTTGATGAGTCTGGCTAGTGGTTTATCTATTTTGTTTATCTTCTCAAAGAACCAGCTTTTAGTTTTATTGATCTTTGCTATCGTTTCCTTCATTTCTTTTTCATTTATTTCTGATCTGATTTTTATGATTTCTTTCCTTCTGCTAGCTTTGGGGTTTTTTTGTTCTTCTTTCTCTAATTGCTTGAGGTGCAAGGTTAGGTTGTTTATTCGAGATGTTTCCTGCTTCTTAAGGTGGGCTTGTATTGCTATAAACTTCCCCCTTAGAACTGCTTTTGCTGCATCCCATAGGTTTTGGGTCGTTGTGTCTCCATTGTCATTTGTTTCTAGGTATTTTTTTATTTCCTCTTTGATTTCTTCAGTGATCACTTCATTATTAAGTAGTGTATTGTTTAGCCTCCATGTGTTTGTATTTTTTACAGATCTTTTCCTGTAATTGATATCTAGTCTCATGGCGTTGTGGTCGGAAAAGATACTTGATACAATTTCAGTTTTCTTAAATTTTCCAAGGCTTGATTTGTGACCCAAGATATGATCTATCCTGGAGAATGTTCCATGAGCACTTGAGAAAAATGTGTATTCTGTTGTTTTTGGATGGAGTGTCCTATAAATATCAATTAAGTCCATCTTGTTTAATGTATCATTTAAAGCTTGTGTTTCCTTATTTATTTTCATTTTGGATGATCTGTCCATGGGTGAAAGTGGGGTGTTAAAGTCCCCTACTATGAATGTGTTACTGTTGATCTCCCCTTTTATGGTTGTTAGTATTTGCCTTATGTATTGAGGTGCTCCTATGTTGGGTGCATAAATATTTACAATTGTTATATCTTCTTCTTGGATCGATCCCTTGATCATTATGTAGTGTCCTTCTTTGTCCCTTTTAATAGTCCTTATTTTAAAGTCTATTTTGTCTGATATGAGAATTGCTACTCCAGCTTTCTTTTGGTTTCCATTTGCATGGAATATCTTTTTCCATCCCTTTACTTTCAGTCTGTATGTGTCTCTAGTTCTGAAGTGGGTCTCTTGTAGACAGCATATATAAGGGTCTTGTTTTTGTATCCATTCAGCCAATCTGTGTCTTTTGGTGGGAGCATTTAGTCCATTTACATTTAAGGTAATTATTGATATGTATGTTCCTATTTCCATTTTCTATATTGTTTTGGGTTCGCTACTATAGGTCATTTCCTTCTCTTGTGTTTCGTGTCTAGAGAAGTTCCTTTAGCATTTGTTGTAAAGCTGGTTTGGTGGTGCTGAACTCTCTCAGCTTTTGCTTGTCTGTAAAGGTTTTAATTTCTCCATCAAATGTGAATGAGATCCTTGCTGGGTAGAGTAGTCTTGGTTTCAGGCTATTCTCCTTCATCACTTTCAGTATGTCCTGCCACTCCCTTCTGGCTTGTAGGGTTTCTGCTGAGAGATCAGCTGTTAACCTTATGGGGATTCCCTTGTGTGTTATTTGTTGTTTTTCCCTTGCTGCTTTTAATATGCTTTCTTTGTATTTAATTTTTGACAGTTTGATTAATATGTGTCTTGGCGTGTTTCTCCTTGTATTTATCCTGTATGGGACCCTCTGTGCTTCCTGGACTTGATTAACTATTTCCTTTCCCATATTAGGGAAGTTTTCAACTATAATCTCTTCAAATATTTTCTCAGTCCCTTTCTTTCTTTCTTCTTCTTCTGGAACCCCTATAATTCGAATGTTGGTGCGTTTCATGTTGTCCCAGAGGTCTCTGAGACTGTCCTCAGTTCTTTTCATTCTTTTTTCTTTATTCTGCTCTGCAGTAGTTATTTCCACTACTTTATCTTCCAGGTCACTTATCCGTTCTTCTGCCTCAGTTATTCTGCTATTGATCCTATCTAGAGTGATTTTAATTTCATTTATTGCATTGTTCATCGTTGCTTGTTTCATCTTTAGTTCTTGTAGGTCCTTGTTAACTGTTTCTTGCATTTTGTCCATTCTACTTCCAAGATTTCGGATCATCCTTACTATCATTATTCTGAATTCTTTTTCAGGTAGATTGCCTATTTCCTCTTCATTTGTTAGGTCTGGTGGGTTTTTATCTTGCTCCTTCATCTGCTGTGTGTTTTTCTGTCTTCTCATTTTGCTTATCTTACTGTGTTTGGGGTCTCCTTTTTGCAGGCTGCAGGTTCGTAGTTCCCGTTGTTTTTGATGTCTGTCTCCAGTGGCTAAGGTTGTTTCAGTGGGTTGTGTAGGCTTCCTGGTGGAGGGGACTAGTGCCTGTGTTGTGCTGGATGAAGCTGGATCTTGTCTCTCTAGTGGGCAGGTTCACGTCTAGTGGTGTGTTTTGGGGTGTCTGTGGCCTTATTATGATTTTAGGCAGCCTCTCTGCTAATGGGTGGGGTTGTGTTCCTGTTTTGCTAGTTGTTTGGCATAGGTTGTCCAGCACTGTGGCTTGCTGGTCGTTGAGTGAAGCTGGGTGCTGGTGTTAAGATGGAGGTCTCTGGGAGATTTCCGCTGTTTAATATTATGTGGAGCTGGGAGGTCTCTTGTTGACCAGTGACCTGAAGTTGGCTCTCCTACCTCAGAGGCAGAGCCCTGACTCCTGGCTGGAGCACCAAGAGCCTTTCATCCACACGGCTCAGAATAAAAGGGAGAAAAAGTAGAGAATTAGTAGAAGTATGAGGAAAGAAAGAAGGAAAGGAGGAAAGGAAGGAAGGAAGAAAGAAGCAAAGAAGGAAAGAAAGGAGGGAGGGAGGGAGGGAGGGAGGGAGGAAGGAAGGAAGGAGGGAAAGAAGGAAAAAAAGACAGAAAGAAAGATGATACAGTAAAAATAAAATAAAGTATAATATAGTTATTGAATTAAACAATATTTAGAAAAAAAAAAAGGGACGGATAGAACCTTAGGACAAATGTTGGAAGCAAAGCTATACAGAGAAAATCTTACACAGAAGCATACACATACACCTTCACAAAAAGAGGTAAAGGGGGAAAAATCGTAAATCCTGCTCCCTGAGACCACCTCCTCAATTTGGGGTGATTCGTTGTCTAAAGGAGGGAGGGAAGGAAGGAAAGAAAGGAAGAACGAAGGTAAAGTATAATAAAGTTATTACAATTAAACTTAATTATTAAGAAAAAGAATTTTTAAAAAAAAGTCATGGACGGATAGAGCCCTAGGACAAATGGTGGAAGCTAGAGTATACAGACTAGATGTCACACAGGAGCATACACGTACACCTTCACAAAAAGAGGAAAAGGGAAAAAAATCATAGATTTCGCTCCTAAATTCCACCTCTTCAATTTGGGATCATTCCTTGTCTATTCAGGTATTCCACAGATGCAGGGTATATCAAGTTTATTGTGGAGCTTTAATCCGCTGCTTCTGTGGCTGCTGGGAGAGATTTCCCTTTCTCTTCTTTGTTTTCACAGCTCACAGGAGCTCAGCTTTGGATTTGGCCCTGCCTCTGCGTGTAGGTCGCTGGAGGGCGTCTGTTTTTTCGCTCAGACAGGACGGGGTTAAAGGAGCCGCTGATTCGGGGCCTCCGGCTCACTCAGGCCGGGGGTTGGGGGATGGGGGAAGGAGGGGCACTGCGTGCGGGGCGGGCCTGCGGCGGCAGAGGCAGCGTGACGTTGCACCAGCCTGAGGCCCGCCGTGCGTTGTCCCGGGGAAGTTGTCCCTGGATCCCGGGAACCTGGCAGTGGCGGGCTGCACAGGCTCCGCGGAAGAGGGGTGTGGAGAGTGACCTGTGCTCGCACACAGCCCCCCTGGTGGCGGCAGCAGCAGCCTTAGCGTCTCCCGCCCGTCTCTGGGGTCCGCGGTTTTAGCCGCGGCTCGCGCCCGTCTCTGGGGTTTGCGCTTTCAGCCGCGGCTCGCGCCCGTTTCGGGGACTCGCGCCCTCAGCCGCGGCTCGCGCCCGTCTCTGGGGTTCGCGATTTTAGCCGCGGCTCGCGCCCGTCTCTGGAGTTCCTTTAAGCAGCGCTCTTAAACCCCTCTCCTCGCGCACCAGGAGACAAAGAGGGAAGAAAAAGTCTCTTGCCTCTTCGGCCGGTGCAGGCTTTTCCCTGAACTCCCTCCCGGCTAGTCGTGGTGCACTAACCCCTTCAGGCTATGTTCAAGCCGCCAACCCCAGTCCTCTCCCTGAGCTCCGTCCAAAACCAAAACCCGAGCCTCAGCTCGCAGCCCCGCCCGCCCCGGTGGGTGAGCAGCAAGCCTCTCGGGTTGGTGAGTGCTGGTCGGCACCGATCGCCTGTGCAGGAATCTCCCCGCTTTGCCCTCCGCACCCGTCGCTGTGCACTACTCCGCGGTCCCGAAACTCCCCCCTCTGCCTCCCGCAGTCTCCGCCCGCGGAGGGGCTTCCTAGTGTGTGGAAACTTTTCCTCCTTCACAGCTCCCTCCCACTGGTGCAGGTGCCGTCCTTATTCTTTTGTCTCTGTTTTTTCTTTTGCCCTACCCAGTTACGTGGGGAGTTTCTTGCCTTTTGGGAGGTCTGAGGTCTTCTGCCAGCCTTCAGTAGGAGTTCTGTAGGAGTTGTTCCACGTGTGGATGTATTTCTGGTGTATCCGTGGGGAGGAAGGCGATCTCCGCGTCTTACTCTTCCGCCATCTTCAAGGTCCCCCCCATAACCATTCATTTTTGCCTTAGAGAGTGGCACTACTTTTCTTAACAGTGGATTTTCTATAGTTTCAGGCAGGCGCATCTCTCTAAAAGCTACAAGGTTGAATTGACCCTGGCATTCCTTACCTGGTGCCGTTTAAAGTCACAAAAGTAACAAGATAAGGAAACTTTGTACAACTCTAGAACAATTTCTTAGGACTGAAGCATGAAGCAGAAATATGTCTTTTCATATCAATATTAATGTTGCAAGGTTGAAAAGAATAAAGACTTGTTGGGATTTCTGAATTGAATAAATATGGGAGACAGAGAGGAAATATGTTTAGGCCACTCCAGGTGTCATTTATACAAATGATCTCGTATACATGAGCAATACTTTTAGACCAAGGATAGCGTATTTACATAGGTATCTTTCTAAACCTACTGGCAATATATTTGATAAATATCTTTTAATATTAAGGAGCTTCAGGTATCTGCTCTGAGTGGCACAAGGTCCCTCTGCTCATTTTTCCTTCTTGCTTTTAATATCAGATCCCTCTAAAGTAACAGAAACACAAGCATTAATACACCAAGGAAAATAACAACCTATGACTTGGAGTCATTTATTGAATTTGATGACGCTAATGCTGCAAAAAGATTACTTGAGCAAGTGTTAGTGAATTGTAGCATTGGCGGGGGGGCATTCATGATATACCATAGAAGAAACATTCTTTATCTATCTATCTATCTGAACTTGTGCCAAACTTTGTCTTATTGCAACTCTCCTTTTGTGTGGTGGTGGTAGTAGTAAGATGCTACCCTTACTTCCTTTTCCTCCCATGCATTAGAAACCAATGAGCTATATTTATACTTTTTAGACCAATTAGTAAAAACAATATTGCTTTCTTTTATGTTGGGGGATTTCTTTTCAGTGTAATTAGAGATTTTAGAACTTGGTAAGAAAGTTTTTTCAGTGATGTTGAAATGACATTAGTGTTGTTGGCATTATCAAACAATGCAGAGGCCACCAAACACTGTCCCTAGTGCCTTATTAACACTCCTGGGAATGACTTTGAAAGCACAAAAGGTTCGTATAAGTAAATGTGAAATGGCAATATAAAGTCAGCATGGAAGTTTCTTATAATTAAAATTTGGAAGGCTTTGTTGATGTTTCTGCAATGTGTCCTGAGATTTCTTGCTAGGTTTGCTGCTGCTTCTAAACTGTGTCCTGAGATTTCATGGTGGTATTTCTCTGGTTGCAGGGCAAGTTGGGATAACTCTGTTCTTGCTGTGTCAGAGGAGTAGGCAAACAATCAAGATACAAGATTTTTTTCTAGATATGTTGTCACTTTATCAGGTATTAACTGTGCTCAGCTGGTATTAGAGGCCTACCTTCTGTAGCTTGAAAGATTTAAAAAATTTTTAATGTAATTATAGGTCTGAAGTAGGTAGTTACTGGTGTTGGGTTAGTAGCTCAAGAATTTCCTGGCCAAAGCCTCAGCAGTTCTTTTGGTCTTTCCCTCATGGTCCCAAGATGGCTGTTGGAGCTTCAGCTATCATGTCTGCTTTCCAATTAAGCAGGAAGGAGGAAGGGCAGAAGTATGAAAAGGGATTTCTCAGAAGCTCCACTAAAAGCCTTTGCTTTTATTTCATAGGCCATTCCTATCTTCAAAGGAGATAGGGAAATGGAATTTTTCAGCTAGACATATAACCCAGTGTTCTGCTACCAAGGAAAAGTTGGCAGACACTCTCTGACACATTCAGTGGCTCCCAAAGTGGTCTCCAAGTCCTTAGGAGAGCATGCAAGATTCTCTGTATTCTGTTCCAATCTCTTCCCAGCACACTATGCCTAGTCCCATCCCATCAGGCTTCTCTGCCTTTGTTCACATTATCCACTGTTTCAGTTTAGCAGCTCTGGAAGCAGACTCTAAGACAAGATTTTCAGTGCAAGTGGTTTATTTGGGAGGCATAGTAGGAAGCAGGGAAGTGAAACGGAAGGGAAAGCAGTTAATGAAGTGCTACCACTATGGGCAACTGGAGCTTGATTGCACAGGGAACACATCCTTGAATTATCAAAGGTGAAGGAGCGGGGCTTCCCTGCTGGCACAGTGGTTAAGAATCTGCCTGCCAATGCAGGGGACACAGATTCGAGCCCTGGTCTGGGAAGATCCCACATGCTGCAGAGCAGCCAAGCCCGTGCTCCACAGCTACTGAGCCTGCTCTTTAGAGCCCGCGAGCCACAACTACTGAGCCCACGTGCCACAACTTCTGAGGCCTGTGTGCCTAGAGCATGTGCTCCACAACAAGAGAAGCCACTGCAATGAGAAGCCCGCGCACTGCAATGAAGGGTAGCCCTTGCTCACCGCAACTGAAAGGAAAGCCTGCGCGCAGCAACGAAGACCCAACGCAGCCAAAACTTAATTAATAAAAAAAAAAAAAAAGGTAAAGGAGCTCCCACATTTATATACAAATATTGTTAGCCATTGGTTGAGGGCTATTGCCTGGCTGTGTTAATCTCTTGGTCCTTTGGATCTCCCATGAACAGGCAGAGGAACCTTCCCCAACTCCTGAGAAAGCCTTCAAGGAAAAGGACTCAAATTCTGGCAGCGGGAAGTCATCCAGTTGTAAGGCCCAAGAGGTGTGGGTGGGCACCTACAGCATCTGCTCCACCCACTCTACTTGTGAACATCCCTTCCTTATTTCTGTTGGTCTGAGGAACACTTACTGACTTTCATAACCCTATGAGGAATTACATCCTTGATAGGTTAGCTTTCTACCACTGCATGACAAATTACTATGAACTTAATGACTTAAAACTATACTCATTTATTAGCTCACAGTTCTGTAGTTTTGTAGAAGCCTAGGTGGGCTCGGAAATGACATGTTGTATCCTTCTCTAGCTTAAAATATCTCTGACTTCCTCTTCTGCAACCAGCTGGAGAAAGCTCTCTGCATTTAAGAACTCATATTGTTACCTAATGCCAAGTTTGTGTGCCCAACGCACAGTGAGGCCAAACACTACCAAAATGTTGGGGTTTGGAGCAGAGAAACGTTTATGGTGGGGCCAAGCCAGGAGACGGGTGGCTCATGATCAGAAAACCCTGAACTCCCTGAAGGGTTTCAGCAAAGCATTTTTAAAGGCCAGGTGAGGGAGGGGCGTCACAGAGTATCTGATCAGCTCTTGCACAGTTCTCTCATTGGTTGATGGTAAGGTAACAGGGCCGTGTCACAAGGGTTAACATTATCAATCCTTAGTCTCCAGGAAGCCTGAGGGCTGTCACCAAGGAGTTAACATCTTCCATTTGATGGGGTTTTTTCACATCCGCAAAACAACTCAGGGAATGTGCATCACATACTGTTATCTCGGTACTTCAGAGAGGAGCTATAGCAGAGAATGTGGGGCAAGGGTGTACCCTGGGAAGGCCCTGTAGGGTCCTGCTGGGTTATAATAAGATTCGTTCTGGTCCATTCGGATAATCTCCCCATCTCATGATCAACTGTGCCACATGACATAACCTAATCATGGGAGCCATATCTCATTATATTTACAGGTTCTAGGGATTAGGGCATAGAATTTTGGAAGGGGGTCATTTTCAGAATTCTGCCTACCACGCGAATAAAAGTTCTTTCCTATAAAACCTCCTTTTCCACCTTCCTCTGTTCCCTTTGCCACTACACCCCAAGTTCCCATTGTACTCTGTTCTTTTATCAGAACCTATAAAGCTCATTACTGCACTAATTACTGTGGAAGACAAATTTCGGAATCATGCAGTGAAGGTTCAAATATGATTTTGTACTGTAAGATTTAGAGCAAAGTGCTAACCTCTCTAAATTTTAATTTTCCTTAAACTGTAAATTTCTTTGCTGGGTTGTTTTAAAATGTAAAGGAGATATTATATATAAGCTACCTAACACAGCATTTGACACTTCATATAGAGGCCCTCCCTAAAAGGTGGTTTTTCTTTTTCCATGTTTATGTTTACTCTTTCTTCACCATAAGTCTACAGACAGTGTGGATTATGTTTTATGCGTATTTGTGTTTCTAGAGCTTTAGCATAGTCCTGTGTTCTTTTGTAGATTTCAATATTTGTTGAAGGAATGAATACATTATCTTCTTGTCTATTTCCTTATAGAACAGATGAGACTATAAGTATATTTCTTCTACTTTCAGAGTTGGTTGTTAAGAACATATAGGGCAGTTGATATGAACGCATTGATACTTGGCTAAATATAAAACAATGCGCCAACGGCATGGGGTGGTGCTAATGTACTCAATTGTTAAAAAGACAGAGGAGTGAGTAGGCAACTTTGGTTTGTTACTGATTCTTATGCAGCTATTAGTTTTAACTACATATCCAGTTGTGGGAATTGGTTCTAAGCCACTGACTTGCTATAACTGATTTTGCCAATAAGGGTACATTTTTTGCAGGCAAGGATTATGAATATCAAACCACACAATACATAAATTCATGTGTTTTCAACTGATCAAAAATTCCTGAGAGTATAAAATGCGACAGAAGGCACAACAAAGAGGATGGCGCTTACACAATGAAGAAATAAAGGTATTTTTTCATAAGCAATGAAGGATTCAAATCAAAACAAGTTAGGAGATACAGAAGCTTTTAAATGGGAATTTGACCTAGAGTAACTTATTACACATTAGAGAGACTTCTGTTCGAGAGAGTTTTAATCAAAGATGATAGTTGGTGGAAGTGGTTACTGCATAAATTGGTATCCATAAGCCTAACCGGTTCAATGGTTTTGACAATAGCATTGGATTAATTTGGTCAAACAGCCTGTCAGATTCAAGTTAATGATTTACTCCCACCGTTAAAATAATTCTCTATTAATGGGTTTTATTATCAATAGTAGAAGATTATTAAATCAACTCTTCAATTAAGACTAAATTGTGGAAAGAGTTTTGTGTACTAATTTAGCCCAGGACTTTATTGTTGAAAAACATCATCATTAGATCATTGTCTATCAAAATATTTTTCCAGTTGTCAGTGGATGGGTTTCACAGTCCATCTGGAAAATTCGGGCACCATTTCTGCTTTTCCTGGGCAGCAGCATAGACACATACTCACCAAGGTGCTTCAGTGATTCGTGAGATTATTTCTAGACAGAAATTCTGGAAGTCAGTGTGATGGGCTTGTCAGATTTTAATGCTGTCCTGAGTTTATTTCTCTCATGAGGGGTTTAGATATTCACATTGTAGGATATTGGAGGGACATGCAATAGATTCTGTTCTGCAAAGCATAGCATTTTAAGTACCATAACCGTGAAACATATTTTGGAATGAAAAGCACTCAGCTATTACTGTTTTTTTCAACATTTTTATTGCAGTATAATTCCTTTACAATGGTGTGTTAGTTTCTGCTGTATAACAAAGTGAATCAGCTATACATATACATATATCCCCATATCTCTTCCCTCTTGCGTCTCCCTCCCACCCTCCCTATCCCACCCCTCTAGGTGGTCACAAAGCACGGAGCTGATCTCCCTGTGCTATGTGGCTGCTTCCCACTAGCTATCTATTTTACATTTGGTAGTGTATATATGTCCATGCCACTCTCTCACTTCGTCCCAGCTTACCCTTCCCCTTCCCCGTGTCCTCAAGTCCATTCTCTACGTCTGCATCTTTATTCCTGTCCTGCCCCTAGGTTCTTCAGAACCTTTTTTTTTTTTTAAGTTTCCATATATAGTGAAGTAAGTCAGAAGGAATACTGTTTTTAAAAAAATTTTTTTTTTAGTGAACAAGTATTTTTTGAAACCCACAGGATGAATATAAATTTTTCTAGAGGGAAGCTTGTGGAGAGTAACTATGGCTAGTTCCCTGACATATACAGAGTAAGAAAAGAGCTTTTAAAAATGTGACAGGGCTTCCTTAGTGGCGCAGTGGTTGAGAGTCCGCCTGCCGATGCAGGGAACACGGGTTCATGCCCCGGTCCGGGAAGATCCCACATGCCGCAGAGCGGCTGGGCCCCTGAGCCATGGCCGCTGAGCCTGCGCGTCGGGAGCCTGTGCTCTGCAACGGGAGAGTCCATAACAGTGAGAGGCCCGCGTACCGCAAAAAAAAAAAAAAAAAAAAGAAAAAAAGTGACAGATAATACCTTTCATGAAGACAATTTTCCCATTTTTGTTCCTTTGAAACTTCAGTTCTAATTGGGATTTCCAGCCATTTGGAGTTAATGTCTTAAATCCTTATTGAGTGATGTGTCCCCATTCACTAAAAGTGTTGTGAAAGTAACTCATCCCACACATTGAAGAAAGCTATTTTTTCTTTCATTGTATTTTGTGTTCAGTAGTTGAATCAGAAATTTTTTTCAAAGTAAAGTGTTAACAAGTGTGTGTTTAATTTATTCTCAGTTAAAATTTTACAGAAGGGGAGAGAATTTGTAATGGTAAAGTATGATCGACTAATTTATATTCTCTCTTTTTTTTTAAAGTGCCTCAGGTGGGTGAGACCAGATGATGATTGTATTTCTTAGGTCATGGTACACCATTATCATCCATCCAAGTAACCTTGTCTTTAGTTTTGTTGTTTTTTAAAATGATTGATTTAGTTCTCGCTCTATCCTCAAATGCATTCATCCTTGCCCCCAAGCCTCTAACATATTGTACTGTTTGTGTGTGCTTTTGAAAATTTAGTGTTGGTTTTTGTGCACATGTTTTAATGTGCACAATTATATATTGTCTACAATTATATTGCTATATAAAGTTTCATTATGCTTCACTCAACATTAATATTGAACTCCATCCATGTTGCCTTGTGTTACTTCTGAAACTGCATACTTTGCATTGTGCACATATATTGTATTTTACTTTTTTATTCCAAATTAATGGACTTTCTTTCAGTGCTTTCCTACTGCAAATAACGCTGCAGTAAATGTTCTTAGATGTGGACCTGTGTATATATTCCACAGAATAACCAAAATATAAACCTCTCCATTCCCTAATGTAGTATTAAGTTCAGATTGCTCCATTTTTTCATTGTAATTTTTCTCGAAGTGAATCCATTTTTCCAATTATGGATTTATTTGACTGTCTTTTTTTTAGGAAGAGAAAAGACAGATTTTTATTCATGTACATACACAAGAGTTTAGGGAAAAACATGACTCAAGGTGTCTTATCTTTATAATTTGGGACCTACACATTATCTTAATAGGGGAAGTGGAGGGGAAGAAAGCACACTTATGGAAAAACAAATGCCTTTTAGGAAAGATAAATGGGCCCTGAGGAGAATAGATGACAGGTATAGTTTTGTGACCATGTCTGTTTAGATATGGTTCCAATTTCTCATATCTGTGATAAGAGTCAATCTTCCCTGATTGAACATTCCTGGGGAATTTCCTCACAATTGAGTTCTTCTGGGAGGTTCTGCTCTTAGGCAGATAAAAGATTTCAGAAAAAAAAAAGCCCATTCTCAAATGACTTCAGTTCAAAATAATTTTTATGCCTCAATGGCATACGCTGGACCCCTGTACTGTGTTCCAATAAAACTTTATTTGTAAAACAGACTTTAAGCCATAATTTGCTACCTTTATTTTATTTTATTTTTTATTAATTTTTATTGATATGTGGTTGCTTTACAATGTTGTGTTAGCCTCCACTGCACAACAAAATGAATCAGCCATAAAGCATACAGGTATCCCCTCCCTTTTGGACTTCCTTCCCGTTTAGGTCACCACAGTGCATTAGGTAGAGTTCCCTGTGCTATACAGTAAGTTCCCATCAGTTGTCTATTTTATACATAGTATCAGTAGTGTATATGTGTCAATCCCAGTCTCCCAATTCCTCCCTCCCCACCCCTTTCCCCCTTGGTATCCATATATTTGTCCTCTACATCTATGTCTCTATTTCTGCTTTGCAAATAAGATCATCTATACCATTTTTCTAGGTTCCACATATATGTGTTATTATACGATATTTGCTTTTCTCTTTCTGACTTACTTCACTCTGTATGACACTCTCTAAGTCCACCCATGTCTCTACAAATGACCCATTTTTGTTCCTTTTTATGGCTGAGTAATAGTCCATTGTATATATGTACCACATCTTCTTTATTCATTCCTCTGTTGATGGACATTTAGGTTGCTTCCATATCCTGGCTATTGTAAATAGTGCTGCTGTGAACATTGGGGTGCATGTGTTTTTCTGAATTATGGTTTTCTCTGGGTATATGCCCAGTAGTGAGATTGTTTGGTCATATGGTAGCTCTAGTTTTAGTTTTTTAAGGAACCTCCATACTATTTTCCACAGTGGCTGTATCAATTTACATTCCCAGGAACAGTGTATGAGGGTTCCCTTTTCTCCACACCCTCTCCAGCATTTATTGTTTGTAGATTTTTTTTTTTTTTTTTTTTTTTGTGGTATGCGGGCCTCTCACTGTTGTGGACTCTCTTGTTGCGGAGCACAGGCTCCGGACGTGCAGGCTCAGCAGCCATGGCTCACGGGCCTAGCTGCTCTGCGGCATGTGGGATCCTCCCGGACCAGGGCATGAACCCGTGTCCCCTGCATTGGCAGGCAGACTCTCAACCACTGCGCCACCAAGGAAGCCCTGTTTGTAGATTTTTTGATGATGGCCCTTCTGACCAGTGTGAGCTGACACCTCATTGTAGTTGTGATTTGCATTTCTCTAATAATTAGTGATGTTGAGCAGCTTTTCATGTGTTTCTTGGCCATCTGTATGTATTCTTTGGAGAAATGTCTATTTAGGTCTTCTGCCCATTTTTGGATTGGGTTGTTTGTTTTTTTGATATTGAGCTATATGAGCTGCTTGTATATTTTGGAGATTAACCCTTTGTCAGTTGCTTCATTTGCAAATATTTTCTCCCATTCTGCAGGTTGTCTTTTCATCTTGTTTATGGTTTCCTTTGTTGTGCAAAAGTTTTGAAGTTTCATTAGGTTCCATTTGTTTATTTTTGCTTTTATTTCCCTTTCTCTAGGAGGTGGGTCAAAAAAGATGTTGCTGTAATTTATGTCAAGGAGTGTTTGGCCTAAGTGTTTTCCTCTAAGAATTTTATAGTGTCTGGTCTTACATCTAGGTCTTTAATCCATTTTGAGTTTATTTTTGCATATGGTGTTAGGGAGTGTTCTATTTTCATTCTTTTACATGTAGCTGTCCAGTTTTCCCAGCACCACTTATTGCAGAGGCTGTCTATTCTCCATTGTATATTCTTGCATCCTTTGTCATAGATTAGTTGACCACAAGTGTTTGGGTTTATCTCTGTGCTTTCTATCCTGTTCCACTGATCTATGTTTCTGTTTTTGTGCCAGTACCATACTGTCTTGATTACTGTAGCTTTGTAGTATAGTCTGAAGTCAGGGAGCCTCATTCCTCCAGCTCCATTTTTCTTTCTCGGGATTGCTTTGGCTATTCAGGGTCTTTTGTGTTTCCATACAAATTGTGAAATTTTTTGTTCTAGTTCTGTGAAAAATGCCATTGGTAATTTGATAGGGATTGCATTGAATCTGTAGATAGCTTTGGGTAATATAGTCATTTTCACAATGTTGATTCTTCCCATCCAAGAACATGGTATATCTCTCCATCTGTCTATGTCATCTTTGATTTCTTTCATCAGTGTTTTATAGTTTTCTGAGTACAGGTCTTATGCCTCCTTAGATAGGTTTATTCCTAGGTATTTTATTCTTTTTGTTGCAGTGGTAAATGGGGCTGCTTCCTTAATTTCTCTTTCTGCCCTTTTGTTGTTCGGGTATAGGAATGCAAGAGATTTCTGTGCATTAATTTTGAATCCTGCAACTTTATCAAATTCATTGATTAGCTCTAGTGGTTTTCTGGTGGCATCTTTAGGATTTTCTATGTATAGTGTCATGTCATCTGCAAACAGTGACAGTTTTACTTCTTCTTTTCCAGTTTGGATTCCTTTTATTTCTTTTTCTTCTCTGATTGTCATGGCTAGGACTTCCAAAAGTATGCTTAATAATGGTGGTGAGGGTGGACACCCTTGTCTTGTTCCTGATCTTAGAGGAAATGCCTTCGATTTTTCACCACTGAGAATAATGTTTGCTGTGGATTTGTCATATATGGCCTTTATTATGTTAAGGTAGGTTCTTTCTGTGCCCAGTTTCTGGAGAGCTTTTGTCATAAATTGGTGTTGAATTTCATCGAAAGTTTTTTTCTGCATCTATTGAGATGATTGTATGGTTTTTATTCTTCAATTTGTTAATATGGTGTATCACATTGTTTGAGTTGCATGTATTGAAGAATCCTTTCATCCTTGGAATAAATGCCACTTGATCATGGTGTATGATCCTTTTAATGTGTTGTCGGATTCTCTTTGCTAGTATTTTGTTGAGGAGTTTTGCATCTGTGTTCATCACTGATGTTGGCCTGTAATTTTCATTTTTTGTGGTATCTTTGTCTGTTTCTGGTATCAGGGTGATGGTGGCCTCGTAGAATGAGTTTGGGAGTGTTCGATCCTCTGCAGTTTTTTGGACCAGTTTGAGAAGGATGGGTGTTAGCTCTTCTCTAAATGTTTGATAGAATTCACCTGTGAAGCCATCTGGTCCTGGACTTCTGTTTGTTGGAAGATTTTTAATCACAGTTTCAATTTCATTACTTGTGATTGGTCTGTTCATATTTTCTATTTCTTCCTGGTTCATTCTTGGAAGGTGGTACTTTTCTAAGAATTTGTCCATTTCATCCAGGTTGTCCATTTTATTGGCATATAGTTGCTTGTAGTACTCCCTTATGATCCTTTGTATTTCTATGGTGTCAGTTGTAACTTCTCCTTTTTCATTTCTAATTTTACTGATTTGAATCCTGTCCCTTTTTTTCTTGATTAGTCTGGCTAAAGGTTTATCAATTTTTTTTATCTTCTGAAAGAACCAGCTTTTAGTTTTATTGATCTTTGCTATTGTTTTCTTTGTTTCTATTTTATTTGTTCCTGCTTTGATCTTTATGATTTCTTTCCTTCTACTAACTTTGGGTTTTGTTCTTCTTTCTCTGGTTGCTTTAGGTGTAAGGTTGGGTTGTTTATTTGAGATGTTTCTTGTTTCTTGAGGTAGGATTGTATTGCTATAAACTTCCCACTTAGAACTGCTTTTGTTGCATCCCATAGGTTTTGTGTCATTGTTGGAATTTTAGTTTGCAGCCTCAAGCTGAGTTGTACTGTTTCCTCTTTCTCTGCACTCATAGTTTCCTACCTAGCAATTTTTCAGGTAGCTCCAGGTGTATATTGAGCTTTCTTCATACTCTGGTAATCAGTATCACTGAGCTGTGGACATAGGCCTAAGTTCCTTGTTGGAAAGCTGATTTTTTTTCCTTGTGTCTCTTGAGTGTGCAGGCATCTTCAGGCAGCAGTCTCAGTTTATATTATCTCACCTTCCTTTCAGAGGAAGGACAGATCCAGTCCAGTTCTAGTTTCAAGCAATCAGCCTGGCCTAGATTCTTTTCTTGTCTTAGGTATTTTGGCTCCACATTATTTAGTCATACTGGTTCTTGCTGGCTGCATATCATCCTTGTTACACAGCATCTCTATGCAAAGTACACAGGTATGAAGTTTTCAACCTTTTCTTTTATCTAACTCATTTTTACTTGAGTACTTGACATGGCATTAAAAATATATACATATTGCTGGTCCTTGAAGTTCTGCTTCTTCCTTCAAGTTTTTTTTTTTTTCTTTTACAAGTTGAAGTTTTTCTTTTTAGATACCCTTAGTTCAAATGACGTAGAGTTTAGAACTGGGTTGAAAGGTCTGAAAATATGTCTAATTCATATTCTTTGCCACTGCAAAAACACAGTCTTTGTTCTTTGCACAAGTCTTCAGAGAATAATAGGCCATCTATAAGGCAGATATCAGATCTGTTCACTGCTTTAGGCTGACAAGATGTAGCTTGAATTTCTAATTAAATGACTTTTTGAATTCGAGACATAGAAATGTGCATGTGTCTCTTTAGTTTTAAATCAAGTAGTCAACTATACTTCTCTTAGTAATGTTATTCACCACAGTATTTTGAATATGGCTACTGTAACCATACTGTAGTTCCCTGATCAGCAGCTGCCCACAGGACCCCCCTCTCTAATTCTTCAATAGGTGAGCAGGTTCCTCCTCTAGTAAAGAGAAGCCAGCATACTGGTGGCAGTTTTCACATCTTTCCAGGGAGAACTTCCTTTAGTTGATTACAAATATCTACCATTTTTTCATCTTTCTCAGAGGATTTAAAATGTCATTATCTCAATCTTTGGAAACATTTTTGAAGGGAGTGGAGTGGTTTCCAGCAGTGAGATTTGAAAATAGTTCTTTAGATCTAGACATCTTTGACTGCTTTTAGAAATTTAACAGTTCAAAGTTGGTATTCATTCCAACAACTTTTAGGGTAGTTTTTAAAAAGCCTCCTGATGATAACTTTCAATTTTAATTTTAAAATTTGATGAGTTTTGGCAAATGTTTAGAATCATGTAAACAACACCACAATCATAATATAGAGTATTTCCATTATCCCAAAATGTTCTCTTGTGGTCTTTTGTATTCAATACCCTACTCCAACCCTTTGGTCTCTGGCAGCCTGATCTGCTTTCTATCACTACAGTTTTGCCTTTTCCAGAATTTAATATAAGTGGAATTTTAAAGTAATAGTCTTTTGCTAATGAATTGTCCCCTTTATCATTATGTAATATTCTTTTTTATCCATGGAAACATTTTCTGACATCTACTTTGTCTGATACTAGCATAGCCACTCCAGCTTTTCTTTTTATTACCAGAGCTTTTAAATTTGAGCCTATCTGTCTTTTTATTTAAAATGGGTTTCTTGTAGACAGCATATTGCTGGATTTTGCTTTTTTATCCAATCTTACAATCTCTGCCTTTTTTGGAGTTTAATATCTTTGCTGTCACACATGGTATTTACTACAGGTGGCTGGTTGAGCACTTGAAATGTATCTAGTCCAAATTTAGATGTGGTGTAAGTGTAAAGTATACACTTGCTTCATTTCACTTTTTTGAATGTGACTACTAGAAAATGTAAAATCATAGCTATGGCTCATATTTTTTTTCTAGAGAACAGCTCTGGTTTAGACCATTTATTATTTAATGTGATTATTGGTGTAGTTGGGTTTGCCCTACCATCTTGCTATTTGTTTTCTGTTTGTCCCACTGTTCTTTGGTACTTTTCTTTTTTTTTTACTCTCATTTTTAAGGTTAACTGAATATTGCTTTAGAATTAAGTTTTATTTATTTATTTTTTGGCTTATTAGCTTTCTCTCTTTCCCCTTTCCTCATGGTTGTTCTGGGGTAACAATAAATATCTTTAACTTGTTAGATTCTACAATCAGTAATGTTATACCAATTCACATATATTGTAGGAACCCCAAGCAGTACAGTTTCATCGCCCCCCCCCACCTTTTGTGCTATTGTTGTCATACATTTCACTTCTGTATTCAAAATGTTATTGGTTTTCTTTAATCAATCATCTTTTAAAGAAATTAAGTGTGGAAAAAATTTATATTTATCCATATGTTTACCATTTATGGTATCCTTCATCCCTTTGTGTATATGGAAATTTCTATCTTGTCTCATTTTCTTCTGGAGAATTTCATTTAACATTTCTTCTACCATAGTCCTGCTGGAAATCAACACCCAGCTTTTGTTTCTTGACAAAAATCTCTATCTTCCCCTTGATTAATAAAAGGTATTTTTGCTGGGCATAGAGTTAGGTTTACAGGTTTTTCTTCTGTACATTAAATATGTATCTCTGTTGCCTTCTATCTTGAATATTCCCTGATGAGAAGTCTGCTGTTATATTTGTTTCTTAGTATATAATGTGTCATTTTTTACTCTGGCTGCTCTTAAGATTTTATTAATCTGATTATGATATACCTTCATGTAGTTTTCTTTATGTTTCTTGTGCTCAAAGTTCATTGAGAATCTTGGATCTGTGAGTTTATAGTTTTTATCAAATTTGGAAAAAAATTTGGCCATTATTTTTCAAGTTCCTTTTTACTATAATTGTGTGTGTCAGGTTGATTGATTTGTTATACAGGTCACTTATAATATGTTACTTTTTTAGGCTTTTTATTTCTTTCTCTGTGCTTTATTTTGGATGGCATCTTTTTTCTCCAGTCCATTAAAAAAAATAATTCATCTCATTGCTGTCTGGAAGGAAGTTTCATATATAGACAGATGAATTATTAACCAGATGATTTATGTTATAAATGGGAAATAACTATTTGCTGAAAATTGGGAATAATAAGGCTAGGAAGACTGTAACGTAGATATTTCATTTTTACTCCCTTACACCTCACCACCTATGTATTGTAGCCTCATCCAGAGTAACATACTTCAGGAGTAAGCTGGACATTTATGCTGTGACTGTTTTGAGTACTCTAATTTGTGACAGTTTATTAATTAGAAAATGGAGGAAGTAGTGAGCTGAGACTATGCAAAATACCTTTTTTGGCATTAAGGAAAATTTCCTGGTCTGCTTTGGAGAGCTGTTGGAAACTTGCCATTTGCACATTGTAGGTAAATAATGATAAAAGAAATACTTTCAACTGACTTTAAAGGAAGATAACAGCTTTATTTTGGTCTTAATACATCAGTGCTTCTTCATTCCTTCTAGCTCTTAATGCTGTAGCCACTTGATAAGGAATCTAACCATACACATCAACTCCAGAGGCAGCATCTGGTATCTAACTTCATTGATTCTTCATATGTGGAACTTTCAGATGATAAAAAACAGACACTTCCAAATGATGAAAAAGGCATATACAAACAGGCAAGGAAACCCCTAGTATGTGTGGCAAGTTCAGAAGTTTGATAAGTGATGTGATTTCATATAATTCACTTTGGAGTAAGGGAGGCTGTTGTAATATCACAGGCCTAAGGGGATAAAAGGAAGACTACGGTTCTTGTAAATGGGAAAAATGAGAAAATAAAGTATTTTGAACACAATGTGAAAGTGTACAAAATAAATTTAGATTATTTTAAAAATATATTTAAAAATTTCCTCCTTAATTCTCATTTGTCATTTATAATGGACCTATGATCTTATTTACATACCAAATAATCTGGTTCTCAAATTTCAGCATTGAGAGAGCAGCATCTAGTTAACAACCTTAAGTCTGGCTCTGTTCTCTGTGCAGAGGGCTACTTTATCAACATGAACAAATCCGTCAGTTTTAGAAAAATGAGCATTCTGCCTTCTTCCCTATATACCTCTCAGGAATCAAAAGCAAAAATGAGTCCAAGGTTCAATAAAGTAAAAACTACTGGAGAGGTGAGAGACAGACAGACAGACAAGAGACAGAGAGAGACAAAGAGACACACTGAGAGACAGGGACAGAGAGATACACAGAGAGACAGAGAAAGGATATACTGTATCAACAGCATCAGCTTTACAGACTGAAGCAGTTTTTTTTTTTTTTGTGATACGCAGGCCTGTCACTGTTGTGGCCTCTCCCGTTGCGGAGCACAGGCTCCGGACGTGCAGGCTCAGCTGCCATGGCTCACGGGCCCAGCCGCTCCGCAGCATGTGGGATCTTTCTGGACCAGGGCATGAACCCATGCCCCCTGCATCGGCAGGGAGACTCTCAACCACTGCGCCACCAGGGAAGCCCAGAAGCAGTTTTTGATGTCAATTTTTTTTTTTTAAGGTCAAAGTGCTATGGCAGGGGGTGGGGGAAGGAAATTTTGTTTTTTTAAAATTAATAAATTAAATTTTGGCTGTGTTGGGTCCTCGTTTCTGTGAGGGCCTTCTCTGGTTGCGGCAAGCAGGGGCCACTCTTCATCGCGGTGCGTGGGCCTCTCACTGTCGCGGCCTCTCTTGTGGAGCACAGGCTCCAGACACGCAGGCTCAGTACTTGTGACTCACAGGCCCAGTTGCTCCACAGCACGTGGGATCTTCCCAGACTAGGGCTTGAATCCATGTCCCCTGCATTGGCAGGCAGATTCTCAACCACTGCACCACCAGGGAAGCCCTAATGTCACTTTTAAGAAAAAAATTCTGATTTCAAAGTTTCCAAGTTCTACATTCTGAAGACAGAGGCATAGTTAATGCGTCCCACAGAAAGGTTGGAAACATAGGAGAATATGCCTTGGAAGTAATTTTTTCAACTTTGAAATTGGGCAAATAAGGCAAGAGATGCTACTCCAAGGCAGTCAGCTGCTCAGTGGCATATTGTATTTTCTTTGCCATTTCTTCAAATTCTTTAGCTTATCGTTGGTTTTCTTTGTGAGTCATCATCTGTCTCCTAGACTTCCAGATCCTTGAAGCAGAAGAAACACTAGCCAAGTTGAGCTCATTCTCAGTGAGATAATGAATGAAGCCATTCTTGACTGTCCATCCTGGGGTGTAGGCGCAGAACTCCACCAAGGGCAGTCATGAATATCAAGATACAGTGACACTTGTGGGCTTCCTTCTTGGCACAGTGGTTGAGAGTCCGCCTGACGATGCAGGGGACACGGCTTCGTGCCCCTGTCCGGGAAGATCCCACATGCTGTGGAGTGGCTGGGCCCGTGACCCATGGCCGCTGAGCCTGTGCATCCAGAGCCTGTGCTCCACAACGGGAGAGGCCACAGCAGTGAGAGGCCCGCGTACCACAAAAAAAAAAAAAAAAAAAGATATAGTGATACTTGAAATAGAGCTGTCAGGCCAGAGGCAAGGATGGACATTCATTTGGGTAATTTCTTTTTTTTTTTAATGTCTTCAAGTTCACTAATCTTTTATTCTGCTGTGTCTAATTATGCAGGTAATTTCATCTGGGTTGTCACTTCTGATATTGTATATTTCATCTCTAGAAGTTGACTTGCAGTCTTTTTATATCTTCAATTTTTTTCTTCTCCTTATGCTCTTAGTTCCTCCTAACTTCTTAAACATGTAAAGTATAAATATAATACCTGTTTTTTATATTATTTATAGATATATGTTCTTAAACATATGGAGTATAGATATGATATCTGTCTTTGCTAATTCTATTATTGTTGTCACTTCTGGGTCTGTTTCTATTGATTGATTTTTCTCTTGGTTATGAGTCATATTTTCCTGATATTTTTGCATGCCAGGTAAATTGTGAATTTTACATTGTTAGGTTTTTTTAAAATTCCTTTAAATACTGTTGGGCTTTGTCCTGGGACACAGTTAAAATACTTGAAATTAGTTTGATCCTCCAAAGCTTCTTTTTTAGCTTTGTTATGCTTAGTCAGATCAGCCCTTAACCAAAGGCTAATTTGGCCCTACTACTAAAGTACTGTCCTTTGGAGGATTCTACCTTTGGGTATTAGGAGGTATTTCAACTCTGGCTGGTAGGAATACAAACCTGACTCATATGTAAGCTCTGGAAATGTTTTTGCCCACTTCTTCCTGGTAGTTTTTGTCCAAGGCCATTAGTACTTTTTTTTTTTTTTAACCTATGAGAGGATCGGTACTCAGCCGAAGACTTCAGGGAAACTTCTGCAGATTTCTGCAGATGTCTCTCTGTGCAGTTCCTTCCTTTCTTTTATTTTGTCCCACAAATTCTGGTCATCTTGGCCTCTTTATATCATATTCTTGTCTCCTCAACTCAGGAAGTTTGCTGGGCTCTGTTTGGATTTCCCTTCTCTGTGCTGTAGCCTGGATATTCTCTCTAGGTGGTAAACTGTTGCCTTTGTAATACTAATCTCATTTGTGTCCCTTATATTAAGGATCACTGTCCTTTATTGCCTGTTTCTCAATATCTGAGAACTGTGGATTCCTATTTTGTTTGGTTTTCTAGTTAAGGCATCATTTCAAGGATCAGTCCAGTTCCTATTATTCCATTGTAGATTGGTGGTTAAAACATTGGGGTTAAAACTGGGCCCTTGGGACATCAAGACAATTGGTCATCCTTCTGATGATTACTTCTGATGAGTGGTCAGGCCCCACAAAATGTGTCCCATTCAGAATTTTTTATTGAAAAATATAAAAACTCAGGGAAACAAATTAGAAAATTAAATTATATTTTAAAATAAAGTTCACAGGTAGCATTTCAAGCTAGTATTTCCAATCACAAAGAAAATAAAACACTTAGAAGTACAGCATAGGGCATAAATTCAATTTGATTAAAGATTAGAAAGATTTAACTAATTTTGTAGCACCTTTACACACAATCTTTCAATGATGTATACTTGCATGAAAGAATTTTAAAAACACAGGTGCCAAAGAATGAAATTCATATGATATTAGATGTTTATCTTATTGACTTTAATCTGTATTTTTATACAGTGATACATTTATTTTTATTAATATATGTCAGCAGCCCCATCATCTTTTGGTCAAGTTCAAAAGCAATAAAATTAAAATAGTGTATGGTAGAGTGTTAAACAGACTTTCATTGCTTAATTGTAGAGTATCATGGCAAAGATTTTATTATTTTATTTTCTAGTGACCTCCATTTCTCTCACTATTTCCAAGAAAGATTTCTTAGAAACTAACGTAATTAGAGAAATAAGTTGAAATGCAGTTTAATTCAGTTTTGACATACTAGCTGTGTTAATAGTACTATAATATTATTACTACAAAAGAAGTAAAACCTACAGTTTCTGCATTCCAGAAGTTTATACTCTATTTGGAGAAACAAGATTTACCTACATGAAACAGCTTAAAGACAACCTTAGTGCACATGATATAGCCCTTAAAGTAAGAAAAATGATGACAAAATGTAGTGTGTGAGAGTTGGATTAATCTGAAAAGTGTTCACAAAAAACGTGAAATGTCAGCTGACTCTTAAAGGAAGGTATCATCTTGGATAATAAGAAGTAAAGACCTCCTACGTGATGGGAACGCCATGTACAGAATAATTACCAGAGAGGTGTGCTAGTGTCAGTGAAGGAGAGGGTAGACTTTAGTGCTTGGCAATGACTTTATTTGTTTATTTATGCTTTTGTGGTACGTGGGCCTCTCACTGTTGTGGCCTCTCCCGTTGCGGAGCACAGGCTCCGGACGCGCAGGCTCAGCGGCCATGGCTCACGGGCCCAGCCGCTCTGTGGCATGTGGGATCCTCCCGGACCTGGGCACGAACCCGTGTCCCCTGCATCGGCAGGCGGACTCTCAACCATTGCGCCACCAGGGAAGCCCACTGACTTTAGATATTTGACCTTGAAAATAGTAGGAGCCACAGCAGTATCTTAAGGAAGCTGAGATGATTGTGTTGCTATAGAAATATTATTCTTAGAGGTATATACAGGATTCCTACTTCCAACCCAGATGTCTGGTCCGATTTCCAGACCTACAAATCCAAGATGGTTTAAACTCATGTGTTTCTCCCAAACAGTCTTCTTTTAGCATTTCCATCACAGTGAATAGAAACCTTTATAATCTTATTACATACACCAGATCTAGTAATCATTCTTGAGAGTTTCGTCTCCCTATCCTTTACTTCCCATATTGAATATATCAATAAAGTTCCATTATCTTCACTGCCTAAAAATGCTCTTGAATCCTCCATTTATCTCCGTATTCACTGCTAATGAATTTCATCACCATAGCCACCATTTCTTACCTGGTTTTCTTGACTAGCCTCCATGCATTCACTCTAGCCTCCCTCCAATTAGTATTTCATACCTTTATGGTTTCTTTGAGCTGCAAAACCGACCATTTCATTCCCTGCTTTAAAAATCCTTTAATGATTCCTCATTACTTTTAGGACAAAGACTGCATTCTTATGGTGTCCCCTCAGAGGCTAGTTTCTGTATACATCTTCAGGCTTCAACTTATATCAATGCACTGAAACTACACAGATCTCCCTGTTCCCCAGTTTTACCAAGGTTTCTCCTGTCACAAGGCCTTTTTATGTGTGATTTTCTATACCCTGAATGTTCTTTCTACCACCACGGTGGATTAAAGATTTGCACAAATTCCTTGACACTCCTCCCAGTGAGGGATTGTGTTCGTTTTCCTTCCGTTGAATCTGGGCTGGACTACAATTACTTTGATCAAGAATGTACAGGGCTTCCCTGGTGGCGCAGTCGTTGAGAGTCCGCCTGCCGATGCAGGGGACACGGGTTCATGCCCTGGTCTGGGAAGATTCCACATGCCGTGGAGCGGCTGGGCCCATGAGCCATGGCCGCTGAGCCTGCGCATCCGGAGCCTGTGCTCCGCAACGGGAGAGGCCACAACAGTGAGAGGCCCACGTACCGCAAAGAAAAAAAAAAAAAAAAAAAAAAAGAATGTACAGTGGAAGTGATATTGTGCCAGTTATGGCACTAAACCATTAAGAGGACTGATTGCTTCCATCTTAGTCTCTTAGAGCCTGAGCTTCCACTTTAGAAGTTTGACTTTCTGTCTGGAGAGAAAATATGGAAGGGAAGATGGAAAAGGGGCCCAGTTTTCCAGCCGTCTCTGCCTAGAAGCCAGCCATGTCAATGAAGCCACTTTGGATTCTCCTGACCAGCCGAGCTGCCAGCTGAATATCATGGGATACCCCACATGATGCCACATGGAGCAGGAAATTAAAATCCTGACCCACGAAATTATAAGACATAACGGTAAAATGTTGCTATAAGCTATTAAACTTTTCTGGTTGTTGTTGATAGATAACTAGAACAGCCATCTTTCCCTGCCAACTTTGATAACCCATATGTCTGCATTATTTTTCCTTATCTCAGCTCAAATATCTCATCCTTGGGGAAACTAATTCCCCCAATTATATACTCTCATGAAAACATGCTCCTCTCCTTTGTAGTATTTGTTACAGTTGAATTTTATATTAGTTTGGTGAAAATTTGATTAATAGGTGTCTTTATGATAAGGGCAGGGATGGTGTCATTTTACTGTTTACCATTGTACTTCTAGCACCTAACTCTATCTCTGGCACACAGTATTGTTCAATAATGAATTGTTGAATGAATGAATAAATGGATGAATGATTCCAAGATCTATAGTAGTGGCAAGGAGTTGCTCAAAGCAAGTATATTTATAATATTTTGTTGTAAGACAGGAAGAATAGGGGGACTACAGTTTCCACTTTCCTTTAAGGGAATAGATACTGAAAATTAGCCCATTCCTAAGTCTTTTATTGAATCAAGTGGAAAAAACATCTCTCTACCAAATATAGTCTTTAGTCTTAAAGGTATTTTGGAGCCATGCAGAGAAACATGCGTCCTTTTAAAATCATTGGCCAGGTTTATAATTGAATCGATTTATTGGGCAATTTAGTCAAATTGTTAGTTAGTGCCAAAATCGCCAGTTGGTTTGTTCTGTGTCCTAAAAATGTGAGTCACATTGTCTGGTTGAGTAGAATAAAAATATGTTAAATAGAATATATATTTATCACATTTATATTTTATATTGGAGAAAATGCATTCTGGATCATGAAGGAAGGTTGCAACTTTCATATGAAGCTTGACATATGAAATGATTTCTTTCCTGGAAACCTTGAAATTTATGAGGAAATCAAAGTCATCTGAGTGGATTTTCTGGCAGTTCATATAATATTTGTGGGTGGAATGACTCTAGAGGACTATGTCTGGCAGTTTTTAAGTTTCCTTCAATCACAAAACACCGAGTCCATTAATGAATATTTTAAAAGATATCTATACTGTGTCTTAGAACATGTTAGGCATAGTATGACTGTCTCTTCCTGCCCGCGGGTTGGCACAGCTATATAGATACAGAAGGCCTTCCCCTGCAGGCTTGGTGCCTGTCCACACTCCTCACACCTGATATACAAGGGCAGAGACCCTGTCTATTTATTCAGCGATCTGACCTCAACACCTAGCACAATGTCAGGTTCATTAGCAATGATTAAAAGTTTAGTTCGTTTTTCCAAATTATTCCCAACAGGAAAAGCAAAGCCAATCAAGGTGTCTGTCTGCATAGAAATGTGTCATGATGAAAGCCGTGCTTAGTCTTGCGGGAGGAGGTGGCAAGATTGTCAGGGACAACTCTGAGACGTCATCTCAGAGCCTACTGAGGTGCTTGTCTACTAACCTCGTCAACAAAAGGGAAGCTGAGAAATTTAGCCTAGAAAGGTCTTGATTTGTGATCTGCACACTCCCAGATAATTTCTTTTTAATCCTGACAGGATAAATGAGAAGAAAATATTACATGCTAAAACTGTTTCCTCTAAAAAAAAAAAGTGCTATATATGTGTGCTTGATGTAGTATGAACACGTGTTGGTTATCTTGCTAAGAATTAGTGTTAGTGTTACCTTTACATCTTGTTTATGATTATGCTCAGTATTTTTTTTGCCTCTCACATAAATCACCTCACAGAAAACAAAATAAAGAGACTACAGAGGACTTAAATATGACCTTAGAAATAAAGGCAAATTTCTGTTTTGAAATATTTCAAGGCAACATTGAACAGACCACTTACTAGCAGTGGTTCATATTCATGGGCAAATTGCTATTAGTTTTGTTTTATCATTCATTTATGAACTTGTGAAGTGACATAAAATTTTAAAAGAATTCTATGTACTCTTCATAACAGAAAACTCTCAACATGAAAATCCAGTATGCCCACATGCCTCAGGCTGAACCTTCACACAGTAACAGAGCTATTCGGGAAATGATTAGAACCTTATGCTAAATCTTATGCTGTGATATATAGGCTGTCTACTGAGCTGTAAGCCTAGGCAACGAAACAGCCATGTCACCTGTAAACAATGAGTGAATTTGAGTTTAATAATATTTTTTAAAATGAGGAATGTATTTTACTCAACATTTTCTCTTGTGACATTTACTCACCTTGTTATATAGAAATAACAATTTTTATAGCAAGGGTTTTCAAATTCTAGTTACCAACCAGCAACATCAGTGTCACCTGGGAACATGCTAGGAATTCAAATTCTCAGGCCTTACCCCAGAACTACTGAGTAGGAAACTCTGGGGCTGGTCCCAGCATTCTGTATTTTAACAAACCCTCTAATGTGAGTCTGATGCCTGTTTGAGTTTGAGAACCACTGGCCTATAGAATTTGGTGGCACAGTATATTTAACAGAAAAAAAATTTAGAAAGATCAGTCCTATGGAAAAACTATCTAGATGAATATGTTTGAACTTCTCATTTATAGATATTTTATTGCCACTATTCTTATAGTAAAACTTACCTTAACAGCGTGTCCTTGAGAATATTGTCCTAACAGTCCATCAATTCATTGTATTGATATTAAATTAATACATTAAAATATCAAAATACTAAACACATAAAGTATATAAAATACTACATTAGTATTAAAAATAGATGAAAAATATCTTGTTCACTTATGCCAAGCAATAAAAACAGTCTATTTTAAAATTAAAACTTGCCAGCATTTAAATGTAATAAAACTCAGCCCTTCAAATTCTCCAGTTGTTGGACATAGAACCAGAGAGGCTCAGTGAATTTCTAAATGTGTAGCTGGACAATTCATTAGTATGAGTCTTCTTCCCTATTTGCTAGTGCTTTTTACCACCCTGATGTCTCTAGCATCTGACTTGTAGCATTCCATGTGAGCTGGCTTCTATTAAAGTATCCCGTGACCCAAACCTACATCCTTTTTTCCTCAGTAATACCTCATTGTGTCAAATCTCTGTTAGCTGAAGGAAAAATGTCATAGGATCAAGTTAATTTCTGCTAATTGCCTATTGGAAATAGATGCTTATTAGCACATGCTAGCTTTTAACTGAGAGCAACTGAGGCAGTGTGCAGAAGCAGAGGAGAGATTTTCAAACACTGTGGGGCAGACATTTTGAGTCATACAGAACTTTTCTGACTTTCTTTAAATCATATTGCATAGGTAACCAGTGATTTTTTTTTTTTGTACTTTTCTGCCATCAAATGCTGGTTTAGTTCTGGGCTGAGTGTTGAAGTATCAGCAACGGCCTCTCTTTCTGAGGACTTTCTTGGACATGTGTCTAGACCTCACTCTTATGAAGGATCACACCAAGTCTTTGGACAGTGTGGCCAATTAAACCACTTATGTAGCTTTACAAAAAAATTGTGGTAAAAAATAAGTAGCATGAAAGTTACCATCTTTATCATTTTTAAGTATACAGTTCAGCAGTGTGAATTATATGCTTATTGCTGTGAAACTGCTCTCCAAAATTTTTCATCTTGCAAATTTGAAACTTTCTGCCCATTAAACAACTCCCCTTCCGCCCCTTCCCCCATCCTGTTAACTACCATGCTACTTTCTCTCTGTATGAATTTGCCTACTTTATATACCTTTTATAAGAGAGTCATACAGTGACTTTTTGTGATTGGCTTATTTCACTTAGCATAATATCCTCAAAGTTGTCCATGTTGTAGTATGTGGCAAGATTCCTTTCCTTTTTAAGGATGAATAATATTCCACTGTATGTGTATATCACGTTTTATTTATCAGTTCATCTGTTGGTGGACTTCTGCGTTGCTTCTACCTATTGTGGCTATTGTGAATAGTGCTGCTATGGACGTGATGTGCAAATATCTTTTAAAGATCCTGCAGTTCTTTGGGGTATATACCCAAAAGTGGGATTGTTGGATCATATGGAATTAAAAAAAATTTTTTTTGAGGAAACTCATACTGTTTACCTTATCTGTTGCATGATTTTATAAAAAAATCAGCAGTGCACAAGAGTTTCAAATTTTCTATCTCCTACCAACACTTGTTATTTTCTCTTATTTTTGATAGTGGCCATCCTGCTGGGTGAAGGATGATATCTCATTGTGGTTTTGATTTGCATTTCTCTGATGATTAGTGATGTTGAATATGTTTTTTTAATGTGCATTGGCCATTTGTATATTATCTTTGGAGAAATGTCTATCGAAGTCCTTTGCCCCTTTTTAAAATCAGGTTATTAGATGTTTTGTTGTTGAGTTGTAGGAGTCATTTGTATATTCTATATATTAACCTTTTATCAGTTATATGATTTAGAAATATTTTCCCCAATTCCATAGGTTGGCTTCTTACTCTGTTGATTGTGTCCTTTGATGCACAAAAGTTTTTAAGTTTGATGTAGTTCCATTTATCTATTTTAGCTCTTATTGCCTGTGCTTTTTGTGTCATATCCAAGAAATCATTGCCAAGTCCAATGTCGTGAAGATTTTCCCTTACATTTTCTTCTGATTGTTCATGTCGTTTTAATTTAGGAGCTAAATTGTCACCTCAGTAACTTTTTTTTTTCCTGGAAGGTGTAATTTTAACCACAAATTGTGACACTGTGGATGAAATAAAAGAAAACATTTATCTAAGGCAGTAATCTGAAGAATGATACAGTTCTAAAATGTTCCCATTGTTGAGAAACATTATAACATGAATGAACTATTTCAGGTTCTTCTTTATAATAAAGAGCATAATATTTTTTTTTTTTTTTTTTGTGGTACACGGGCCTCTCTCACTGTTGTGGCCTCTCCTGTTGCGGAGCACAGGCTCTGGACGCGCAGGCTCAGCGACCATGGCTCACGGGCCCAGCCGCTACGCGGCATGTGGGATCTTCCCGGACGGGGGCACGAACCCGTGTCCCCTGCATCGGTAGGCAGACTCTCAACCACTGCGCCACCAGGGAAGCCCGAGCATAATATTTTTTAAAATTTACCATTTGTTGAAAATATCTTTTAAAACTAGGAATAAACTTTAAGATAGTATGTTTTTCAAGCAAGGAAGACAGACTTTATTTTTATTAATATAAGACATTCCTATTTATAAAATACCTGGCTTTAAGACTTTTTCTGTTTTATTCTGGTCATGTTACAACTGCTAAAATTTCATATTTGGAATATGGTGCAATTGAAAAGATATAATCAGTGATCTCAGAACTAGCAGTTTCCCGGGAAAAGATTGGCTATCTGGCAATGAAGAGATGACATTTCAAAGTTTAACATTTACCCATAATTCTGGAAAGAACAACAAATCACCAGTTGAAGAGCTTCATATTTAACAAATGTGACTTTATACTCCATCCCTCTCCAGGGTTCCAGTGTTCAAAGAATTGGCTTATAACAAGCTATTTTCAGAGTAAAATGAAATGTAAGTAATTTAGTTCTGAAGATATAATGGGATGAGGCTGCAGTCATTTTCTAAAATGGGCTCTTTTGAATTCTGTGAAATATGCCTAAAATAAATGGCTGAGCATACCCTCCCCTGCCCCCAAGCACAGAAATCAAAGAAGTGAGTCTTAGTTTTTTGCTCTAAAGTGGTGTCTCTTCATACATTGTGAGAATGATTTAAACCTCATAGACAGTGAACAATAGGCAGCTAGAACAACATTTAGTAATATTTTAATAACAAAATAAATAACTCCCAGTGAATTTTAATATATATTTAAACCTCCTGTCTGTGTTTACTAGGGAGGAAGGAAGTTGAGTCTTTTCAGAATTGACTGGTGACAGGAGCAGGGCTGAGTAGCTGTTGTCACCTGATGCACAAGGGTGAACAGCCAGGCAAGGGGTTGATGAGGATAAAGACGACAATGAAAGTTACCTGTGATTTTCTCAATCACATGATAAAAGTCATTTTACTCTGTTCATTGATTTGACAATAATTTGATTGCCTGCTATGTACCAGGTACTATTCTAGGTTCTGGGGATTCATTCATTTAAAAAAAGCCAAGAAGTGCCATCCTCATTGAGGGAGAGAGAGAGGGAGCGGGTAGGAGGGGAACAAGAAGATTTAATCAGTCAGTTGAGATAACCACAACAATAAAAAAAAAAGCAGTGTGAGGGGGTTTACTCTCTGAGATACGGTGGTCCCAGAAGCCCTCCCTAGAGGAATGACATGTAAATGGAGACCTGACTGAAGTGAGGCAACAAGCTCCGTGATATCCGAGGGAAGGGAGTTCTAGGCACAGGGAACAGCAAATGTGAGGACTCTGAGGCAGGAGTATATTTTGAGGAACAGCAAGGAGGTCAGTGTGGCTGGAGCATGGGGAGCCAGGGAGAGAGTAGAAGGATTGAGGGCAGGAAGTGGGGCCTGGGTAGGATCACAAAGGCCTTAAAGATTTTGGATTTTATTGTTGGGAAGGCCCTGGATGTCTTGAGCAGATGCATGACATGAACAAATTTGCATTTAAAAGGGCAACTCTGACTGCTCAGTGGAGAATAGACTGTAAAGGGATAAAAGTGGATGTTTCTCAAGGTTCATTTCTGCTTCTATATAGGTAAATTAAAAACAGTAAAAAATTATATACAGTAATATATTGAAATTTGGGAAGTGGTGTAAAATTCTATGCATTGAAACACATGAGTTGATTCATGTGGCCACTACCACAATCAGGATAAACTCTCTCCTTCTGTACCCATAGTAGCATCTTCCTCCCCCTCTAATCCCTGGTGACCACTGACCTGTTCTCCATCACTATAGTTTTGTCTTTCAAACAATGTTATATAAGCAAAATCATACAAGAGGTAATCTTTTGAAGCTGGCTTCCTTTTTTGAGGTCCATTCAGGTTGTTACATATATCAAGAGTTCCTTCCCTTTTCTCTGCTGACCAATATTCCATTAAATGGAAATACTGTAGTTTGTTTATGCATTTATTCGTGGATAGGCATTTGGGTTATTTCCAGCTTTTGGTGATTATGAACAAAGCTCCTGTAAACATTTATATTTAGGTATTTATGTGAACCTAACTTTTCATTTCTCCATTGTCAATACCCATGGGTGTGGTTGCTGGGTCCTATGATATGTATATGTTCAACTTTTTAGAAACTGGCAAACTATCTTCCAGAGTGTCTATGCATTGTGTGTTCCCACTAGCAGTGAATGAGAATTCTAGGTGTGCCGTATCTTTGCCAGCACCTGATATTGTCAGTATTTTTCATTCTAGCCATCCTAAAGAATGTATTGTGGTATATATCATAGTTTTAATTTGCATTTCTTGAATGGATAATAGTGTTAAACAACTTTTCATGTGCTTATTTGACATCTGTATATCCTCTTTGGTGAATTGTCTCTTACCCACTTATTGTCTTTGTTCATTTATTAATTGGGTTGTTTTCTTCTGAGTTTAGAGAATTCTTTATATATTCTGGGTACAAGTTCTTTGTTTGAAATGTGATTCTCTGTTTTTAGCTTTAACAGTTGCATTTACAGAGCAAAAGTTCTCAGTTTTGATAAAATAAATAATTATTTTCTACAAACTTATGGTTACCATAGGGGATAGTGGGAGTAGGGGGAAAGATAGATTAGCAGTTTGGGATTAACATATACACACTATCATATTAAAATAGATAAACAACAAGGATCTACTGTTTATCACAGGGAATTATATTCAATATCTTGTAATAACCTATAATGGAAAAGAATGTGAAAAAGATTTATATATATATATATAATATATATAAATGTATATATATATAACTGAATCATTTTGCTGTACACCTGAAACTAACACAACATTGTAAATCATACTTCAATAAAAAAGTTTAAAAATACTATAATAATTGTTAAGTAAAATTCATAAAAATTTGAAAAACAAACGAAAAACCACAAGCAAAATAATTATTTTCTTGTGTGGAGAGTGCTTTTAGAATCATGTCTAAGAATGCTGCCTGACCTTAGGTGACAACTCATTTCTCCTAAAAGTTTTATAATTTTATGTTTTACATTTAGTTCTAGAATCCATTTTTGTTGCTGTTGTATTTTTTGTTTACATATTTTTAAATTCTTTTTAAAAAACACCTTTATTGAGGTATAATTGATAAACAATAACTGGACATATTTAATGTACACAATTTGATGAGGTTAGAGATATGTAGACACTTATGAAACCATTACCACAATTAAGGTAATTCATCACCTCCAAAAGTTTCCTCATCCTCTCCACCCTTTCTTAGTGTTAAGAACACTTAACGTGACATCTACCCTCTTGACAATTTTTTAAGTGTACACTACTGAATAATTAACTATAGGCACTCTGATGTACAGCATATCTCTAAAAAGTATTCATCTTGCATAACTGAAGCTTTATACCTGTTGAACAACAACTCCCTATTTCCCTTTCCCTCCAGGCCCTGGCGACCACCATTCTCTGTTTCTATCAGTTTGACTATTTTTAGATACCTCATATAAGTGGAATCATGCAGTATTTGTCCTTCTGTGGCTGGCTTATTTCACTTAGCATAATGTCCTCCAGGTTCATCTATGTTGTCACATATGGCAGGATTTCCTTCTTTTTAAGGCTGAATATTATTCCATTTGTATATGTACATACCACTTTATCCGTTCATCCATTGATGAACATTTAGGTTGTTCCCATATGTTGGCTAGTGTGAATAATGCTGCAATGAATATGTGAGTGTTGATATCTCTTTGAGATCCTGACTTCAATTCTGAGAACTACCAAACATTGATGAAAGAAATTAGAGACAAATACATAGAAAGACATTCCATATTCATGGATTAACAGATTTAATATTGTTAAAATATCCATACTACCCAAAGTGATCTACCAATTCAATGGTATTCCCATCAAAATCCCAATAGCATTTCTCACAGAAATAGAAAAAAAAAATTCTAAAATTCACCTGGAACCACAGATGACCACAAATAGTCAAAACAATATTGAGAAAGAAGAACAAAGCTGGAGGCATCACAATTCCTGATTTCAAAATATATCACAAGGCCACAATAATTAAAACAGTATGGTGCTGGCGTAAAGACAGACATATAGACCGATGGAACAAAATAGGGAGCCCAGAAGTAACCCACTCATATGCAGTGAAATGGTGTTTAATGAGAGTGCCAAGAATACACAGTGGGGAAAGGATAACCTCTTCAACAAATGGTTATCAGAAAATTGGATAACCACATGTGAAAGAATAAAATTGTACTCCAGTCTTACACCATACATAAAAATCAACTTAAAATGGATTAAAGACTTAAATGCAAGACCTGAAACTATAAAATTCCTCAAAGTAAACATAGAAGAATAACTTGTTGCCATTAACCTCAGCAATGATATTTTTGGTTATGACACCAAAAGGACATGCGACACAAGCTAAAATAGATAAGCAGGACAATATCAAATCAAAAACTTCTGCACAGGGGCTTCCCTGGTGGCGCAGTGGTTGAGAGTCCGCCTGCCAATGCAGGGGACATGGGTTCGTGTCCCGGTCCGGGAGGATCCCACATGCCGCAGAGCGGCTGGGCCCATCAGCCATGACTGCTGAGCCTGCGCATCCAGAGCCTGTGCTCTGCAACGGGAGAGGCCACAGCAGTGAGAGGCCCGCGTACTGCAAAAAAAAAACCCAAAAAACAAAAACAAAAACCAAAAAAACAAAAAACAAAAAACAAAAAAACAAAAAACAAAAAAAACTTCTACACAGGCAAGGAAACAATCAAAAGAATGAAACAGCAACCTACTGAATGGGAGAAAATACTTTCGATTCATATATCTAATAAGGGGTTAATATCCAAAATATCAATATATAAAGAACTCCTAGAACTCAATAGCAAAATAACAAGTAACCCAATTACAAAATGGGCAAAAGGCTTAATAAACATTTCTCCAAAGGAGACATGCAAATGGCCAACAGATATCTGAAAAAATGTTCAAAGTCACTAATCTTTAGGGAAATTAAAATCAAAACCACAATGAGATATCGTTTTGCACTTGGTAGGATGGCTATAATCGAAAAACAAAAGATAAAGAAGTGTTGGCAAGGATGTGGAGAAATTGGAACCCTTGTACACTGTTGGTGGGAATGTAAAATGCTATAGCTTTTATGGGAAACAGTATGGAGGTTCCTCAAAAGATTAAAAATAGAACTACTGTATGATCCAGCAATCCCACTTTTGTGTATATACCCCCCAAAATTGAAATCACAATCTCCAAAAGATATACTCCATTTTGAGTTAATTTTTGTATAAGGTGTGAAGTTCATGTCGAGGTTCATTATTTTTATGTATAGATGTTCAATTGTTCCAGTACCTGCTATTGAAAGCACATATTGCTTTTGTGCTTTTGTCAAAAATACATGGTCATAGTTGTGAGTTATTTAGATAAATTTATTTTACTTTTTTTTCTCATTCAAATTAACCATTCTCTAAATGTTTGGATATAATTTTTATTTTCTATTAACCTTTCTAGCAAATCTTTGACAAATGGTTTCATTTTTTCCCTTTAGAGAAGGAGCTATATGTAACATTGGATGCTTTCAGTCATGGAGGGTTTGCTAATCACATTTATTAGGGGACTGATAGACTGAAAATCTAGAAGAAGGATATTATCAGTGGAGGATTAAGATTAGGACTAGCTGTTAATGCAGCCAAATCTCACACATTAATGTCAAATCACTATGCTTTGGATGTGAATTCACTTTTGTCCTTTTTTCATATTAGATGATGCTTTGGACAGGTCTGGATTTTCCAGCTTTTGACAGGTTGTTAGGAGGTTCAGAGAAAGTCTCTAGGTAAAGGACATAGTGTACCAGCTAGGCAAGTCAGTTAGCTGAACTGAAGTCTTAGTTTCATCAAGGATTCTTGTCTCTGTCTATTTTCATCAGTTGATATGAGTCTCAAAGGAGACAAAGTTCTTTGATAGCTATGAAAGTGCTTTAGGAACTGAAATTCTCTCTCTAAATGTAAATGGTGCCACATATTGCAAATATAATCTGGTGATTATGGAGTGCCTTTTCCCTATGAACACAAACTATAAATTAACCGGTTTTCTAAGGCCATGAAACATCATGTAAAGCGTAATGGCATGCTCATTTCAGGTCTGGCACATTAGGATGTTCTTTACGATGGTACTAATCTTTCTCCCAAGGTTATTCTGGCCTAATATAAAAGTTATTGAAGTAATATTAGAATTACCTGGGAAGTTTTTAAAAAATGAACTTTATTGATGTATGATTTACATGTTATAAGCTGCACTGGGGTACCTTTCAAAAAATTCCTGCTCTGGGCCTCCACCTGCAGAGATGCTGATTCAGTTGGCCTGGGGTAAGCCCAGGGCCTCAGGACTTTGTAAATGCTCCCCAGGGATTTCTCATCTGTAGCCTGGGTTGCAAAGCACTGATATAGACAACATCATTATTCACTAAAACCACCTCCTCAAGGAAATGGGCGTGTTGCTAACAGGTGATAGCATCTTACTGAAAATGTGTCATTAACCTGGGGAGTTGCCATAATGGAGATCTTCTCTCAAGTATCAGGAACAGATCTTTAGTGTGTCTTTTGACATTTATGTCCAAAAAGCATGAAGCAGCGTAGAAGTATTTATTTTTCAGAGACTGTGTCCCACAGAGAATGAGGTGCTGGTGCCATGATTTCTTTAGACCAATGGAAAAAGAGGTACTTAGTACTTCAGTGTGGCAGACATTTGTCAAGGCAGTACAGAGATGTGGAGGAGAACCAGTCCTGTTACCATACATCTGCTTCTCACTTATCCCACTCCATGCCTAAATGAGCAGAGGCCCGGGAAGTGTTTGGGAAGAGAACTGTTGGTGCTGGCCCAGTAGGGAATAGTGTGTTGAGGCTCATCCCTCTTCCCCCGTGGTGAGGATGCTTGTGGAATAAGAGCAGCCCCGGGAGCATCTTTCATAAAGATTTGTGATGCCATGGAAGGGTAGATTGGCACCTTGTTTTCCTGTTGGATATGCTCTAAGCAATATCCAGTTGGGGAGTGGAGAGAGAGGGCATGGCTGAGAGAGGGCAACAGCAGAGAAGCCTGGACTCCTACTGATGGTGTAGCAATGAAATGGGGTTGCCCAAGTCAAGTGGAAGCCAGAGAAGAAAGCAGGCCTTGAGACATCTGTCTTCTCCCAAGTTGAGGGGACATCAGGTAGGGTATGAACAGAAAAAGGAGTGGGGTGTGTCCCCAGGCCAGGAAGGTGTTGAGCTGGAGCCAGAATTCCCATCCAGGGGAATTACATGCTGGAGAGGCCCCCCCAGGGCTCCGCTGGCATCCTCACACATGTGCCCTATACAAGGGCCAGCTTATATTGTACCAGGGTCATTGCAACAAGTCAGTCTCAGCCAGAGAAGTGATGACAACAAAGGAAGATGGCAATGGTGAGTAAGAGTCATGTGTTCTTCCTCTTGTTTTCTCACCTCCCCACCTCTCAACATCATAGTAAAGGCTCTGAAAAGGGATGGAGGAGGAGTGGTCCCAGAGGCAGAACATAATTCCCTCTGCTCCAAGGAAAGGGAGGGGCAGCAGGGGTCCTGTCCTCTTAAGATTCTCTAGGTAGGGGGAGCAACTGTCCTGGCTTGCCCAGGATCAAGGGTTTCCCAGAATGAGGGGCTGTCAGGGCTAAAACTGGACAGTTCAGGTAAATTGGGATGGTTGGTCATCCTACCACCAGGCCTCAAGAATGGCTCATAACAGGGGTGGGGAAAGTTTTGAGTGAGATTAGTTTTGGAGTTTTAAAATAGACAATTTTTAAAATTGTGAAATGCAACATACATTAAAAAGTATATAAACTGTAATGTACAATTAAAAAAATAAGGAAATGAACACCCATGTACCCAGTATCCCATTTAAAAAGTAGAGCATTATATGTATCTTAGAAGTTCCCTGTATGACCCTCACGGTAGCATTCTTCCCCTTTCCATGTCAGAGGTAACCACTATCCTGATTTTTAATCAGTCCTTGATTTACTTATGGTCCAGCCACCTATGTATTATTCTTAAAATGTTTAAATTTGCCTTATTTTGAACTTAATATAATTGAATCATACCATATGTATTCATCTATGACTTGTCTCTTTGGCTCAAGTTATGTTTTTGAGATTTCTCTAGGCTTATGGTTTATTCATTTTCAATGCTGTATCAAATTCCCTTTTGTGAATATTTATTATTTTTCTGATGTGCACTTTGTTGTTCCTAGTTTTTTCTAATACAAACAGGGCTGCTACGTACATGTTTTCTGGTGCACATGTACTTTATTGTATATATTTAGAATTAGAATTGCTGCATCATAGGGTATGTACATGTTAGACTTTACTAGACCATCCTAAACCCTTCTCCAATATGGTTGACTACTTTGCACTCCCAACTAGAGTGTGTGACAGTTCCCATTGTATTACATTCTCTCCAACATTTGGTATTTCTGGCTTTCTAATTTTTGTTAATCTGGTGTGAAATGGTATCTCATTATGATTTTAATTTGCATTTCCCAAATTAAGAATGAGTTTAATTTAAATATATTTCATCTTAAAATTCAATATATTGTGTTTTCTGTTTGCTGAAATACTTGCTCATAGTCTTTGCTATTATTATATTTGGTTTTGTCATTTTCTTATTGATTTATGGGAGTTCTTTACATATTTATGTAGTTCTAATCCTTGTTAGTTATATGGGTTGCAGAGATCTGTGGTGTGGTTTGAGTGTGACTTGTGTTTTCACTCTTTTTGTTGGCGTCTTTCAATGATGGAAACTACAAATCCTGTTACCAAAAATACTTCCATACCCCAAGGTCATAATGATATTTTCTATCTTTGGAAATTTTTGAACATTCTGCATTTCACACTGAATTGTCTTTTAATTCACCTGGAAATGATTTATTTTGTATGTGTGTGGTGTGAGGTAGAGATATGATTTAATTTTTCTAGATATGTAATTAATACATATATACTTTTTCTATATATAACATATAACATATAATACACATTAATCTATAATACTAATATATGAGTAATATAAGTATCTCAACATCAGTTATTCAGTAGTTCATTGTTCCTATATACCTGCTCTGCTGTAAAATGGACACAGAAGTAGTCCCTTCTTATTAATTAAAGGTTTTTCAAGATAGAATGTTTAAAGCTTTATTGATGAATAATTGACAAATATAATTGTATATATTTAAAGTGTACAACCATGATGATTTGATATACATATACACTGTGGAATGATTACCAAGATCAAGGTAATTAACACACCATCACCTCACAGAGTTAACTCTCTGTGTGTTTTTGTGGTGAAAATGCTTAAGATCTACTCTCTGCAGTATACTGTCAAGTATACAATACCATATTATTACCTATAGTCACCATGCTATATGTCAGATCCTCAGAATTTAGTCTTTTGAACTTGAATTTTAAGGTTTTAAAAAATATTTCTAGAACTGCAAGGTAAAGCCACCCAAGGAAGGTGATTTCTTGGTGGTATGAAAGATATTTTTAAAGCAGTGATTCACTTTCCTAAGTGGTTATAGGACTATTCAGTTATAAGTGGAATTATCTAATATGTAGCCTTTTGTGTCTGGATTCTTTCGACTAGGATAACTATTTTTTGGTGCATACAAGTTGTAACGTGTATCAGTAGTTTGCTTCTTTTTTATTACTAATAGCAATTAATATTCCATTTTATGGATATGAAATGTTTTGTTTATTCATTCCCCATCAGATGGACATTTGGGTTGTTTCTAGTTTTTGGTTGCTATAAATAATGCTGCTATAAACACTTGCATTCATGTCTTTGAGTGGACATATGTTTTCATGTCTTGGGCTACCCATGAGTGAATTGCTGGCCCAAGTATATTTATATGTTTAACTTTTAAAGATGCTATTAAACTGTTTTCCAGAGTAGTCACACAATTTCCCATTCCCATCAACAATGTATGAGGGTTTCAGGTTCTCCACATACTCAGCCAGCACTTGGTATTTTTAGTCATTTGGATTATAGCCATTCTTGTGGATGTGATTAATGTTTTATGGTGGCTTTAAATAATACTTCCCTGATGACCGATGATGTAAAACATCTTTTCATGTGCTTCTGACTATTTGTATATCTTATTTGATGACATTTTTATTAAAATATTTGCCCATTTATTGTTATTCTTTTATTGAATTTTAAAGTGTTCTTTTTATATTCTAGATACAAATCCTTATCAGATTTAAGGTTAACAAATATTTTCTCCTAATCTGTGCCTTGACTTCATTTTCTTTTTTCCTTTTTCTTTTTTTTGCGGTACGTGGGCCTCTCACTGTTGTAGTCTCTCCCGTTGCGGAGCACAGGCTCCGGACGTGCAGGCTCAGCTGCCATGGCTCATGGGCCCAGCTGCTCCGTGGCATGTGGGATCTTCCCAGACCGGGGCACGAACCCGTGTCCCCTGCATTGGCAGGCGGACTTTCAACCACTGTGCCACCAGGGAAGCCCTTGACTTCATTTTCTTAATGGTATATTTTGAAAAGCCAAAATTTTACTTAGTAAGTTTGTATGTTTGTGTTTTAAACCAGACAATAAAAGTATTATATATATATTGCTTATACAAAGCTATGTTTCTTAAAATAATTAAGAGAAAAATATATTCATACTGTTTTATATTTAACTGAACACCATTTTCAGTATTCTTTATTTTGTCCAGTATATTCAAGTTAATGCTATTTCTTTCAGCCTGAAGGGACATCCTGTAGGTTTTCTTATAAGTTAGGTAAACTAACAGCAAATTCTTTCTGTTTTTAACCTGTGAATATATTCATTTTACTTTCATTTTTGAAATGATAGTTTTCCTGAATATAGAGTTATTGGTTGACAGTGGTTTTTTTTTTTCTTTCAGCACTTTGAATATTTCTTCTACAGCCATCTGGTCTCCATTGTTTGCAAAGAGAAGTCAGCTGTTAACCACGTGGTTGTTTTCCGGTATGTGATGAGTCATTTTCATCTTGCTGCTTTCTTTCTTTGAATTTTATCAGTTTAATATGTTTTATCTAGGTATGGATCTCTTTATATTTGTCCTTTTTGGAAGTCACTGAACTTTATGAATCTGTAGAAAACGTTTTTTTTTTTTTAAACAAATTAATGCTTTCAGCAAATATTTTTGTCCACTATTTCTTCAAAATTTTTTTGGCTCTTCTCTCTCTTTTTCTTTCTCCTTCTGGGATTTCCATTACATGTATGTTGGTATGCTTGATATTATCCTATTAAGTTTTTGTTCATTCTTTTTAATCTTACTTTCTCTCTTTTTCTTAAACTATGTTATTTCCATTGATCTAGCATCAAGTTCCTTAATTCTTTTGCCATCTTAAATCTGCTGTTGTGTCCATCTAGTAAAATTTTTATTTTAGTTATTGTGCTTCCTTGTATATAAGATTCTTTAATTCTTTGAGTGTGTTTGTAATGACCATGTTGACATCTTTGTCTGCTAAGTCCAACATCATTGTTAATTCTTATGGACTGCTTTTTTTTTTCTTTGTACGTGGTCACAATGTCCTGTTTCTCTGCATGATTCCTTTTTTTGTTGTTGTTATTAAAAACCGGACATTGTAGCAACTCTGGATTTTAATATTTTTCCTTATGGTTTTTGTTATTGTTGTGAGTAATGTGTTTGGACTTAAATTGTGTCAATCTGTTTCCCATGTGGTGTATGGCTATTGAAGTTTCTGCTTAGTTTGTGTTATTACTAGTTTTTGCAGTGTTAAGTTTGCTGCTTTACTTTGACTTTTTAAAATAACTTAATTGGAATATAAGTCACATACCATACAACTCACCTATTTAAAGTATACAAGTAAATGATTTTTAGTATAGTCACAGTTGCACATCCATAACCACAATTAATTTTAGAACACTTCATCACCTCTAAAAGAAACTCTGTATATACAATCAGTCACTCTCCATTTTCTCTTAACCTTCCCTGCCCACTGGTCCTAGGCAACCACTAATCTACTTTCTGTCTCTATAGATTTAGATATCCTAGAAAATTCAAATCCATGAAATTATATGGTTTTTTTGTGACTGGCTTCTTCCACTTAGAATAATGTTTTAAAGGTTCATGTATATTATAGCAAGTATTGGTAATTAACTCCTTTTGATTGCCAGATAATATTCTGTTATAGATATACCACATTTAATTAACTACCAGTGTCATCAGTGGACAGACATTTAGGTTGTTTCCCCTTTTTAGCTCTTACAAATAATCCTGCTATGAACATTTGTGTACAAGTTTTTGTGTGTACTTATGTTTTTATTTCTCTTGGATATGTACCTAGGAGTAGAATTTCTGGGTTATATGATAACTATGTTTAATGTCTTGAGAAATTGCCAGACTGTTTTCCAAAGCAGTTACCCCATTTTATAATTATACTAGTAGTGTATGAAGATTCCAGTTTCTCCACATTCTCACTAACACTTGTTATTATCTGCCTCTTTTATTATAATAATGCTAGTGGATAGCTTGTGTTATTCTTATTTTTATAGCCTGACTTCCTAGAGGTCATGTCAGTGTTTACATAGCTTAATGATAACTCAATGATTTGGACATAGATTTTGCTCACACACCTCAAATCTGGTAAGTCTTTTACCCTCTGGTGATGGGTCTGGTTGGATATGGGTTGGGGAGTTCATTTAGTGTTCAGCCACTTATCAAGTCTGTCTTGGTTTTTATTTTATGCTTGGCTCTTTCGGAGTTCCCCTGTGTATGCACATATTTTCACAGTGATCCAGAAATTCACAGAGAGCATGTCTAGTCCTCCTATAGCTGTCTCATTTCCAGGACCTTCCCACTGAATTTCTGGTGGTCCATCATTCACCCCAACTAAAACCAATTACTCAGGCTACAGATCTGTAGATTTTCCCTACCAAGTGTGATACTTCTAGTGTCAATGTTTTTAGCAGGGCTTTTCATCACCGATCCCAAATCAGATCCTTTCTTTATGGCAGCAAACTGGCTGGTTTTCATGCTCAGCCCCACCCTGGAAAACTTTCATTCTCACTTAGTGAGCTAGGGAGTGGGGAGTAGGAGCAGTCCCAGCCACGAAGGCCCCAGATTGACACTGTTCTTACCCACATTTCTAGCAGTTTTTTATGAATAAACGTTTCTTCATTTGTTGTTTGCTTTTAGTCAATTTCCAGAGTCCTGCTATAGCCGATTTAGACAAATTTGCTGTGTTATACTTATTTCTTTGGGGGTGGAATTCACTGAACTCTATAACTCCTGCTTCTATAACTTTCTAAACGTTTGTTATACTGCTCCTTTCTACCTTATTAGGTAGCTCTCATTAATTATGAGACTTTATTTTTTCTAATGTAAGTATTTACTGGGATGCATATTCCCCTCATGTTTTAATACATGACATTTATATTATCATTCAGTATAAACATATTCTAATATCCATTATGATTTTTTTCTCATTTCCTCACTGCTTAGAAAGTATTCCTATGTTTTCTTTCTAACATCTCCTTGTTATTGATTTGTAACTTAATTCCATTGGTGAAGTACACAGTCAAATTTTGGACTGTTCCATATATACTTGAAAAATAAAGGTTTACTCTCCAAATGTAGTGTCTAATATTCTCTATATGTTCATCATCATCAAACTTGTCAATTATACTGTTTAAATCACCTGTACCCTTCCTGATTATATTTTTCTTGTTTGATTAAAAAGAGAAAAGTCTGTGAAAAATCCCCCAATGTGATTTCCCCTAGTATTTTTATCAGTTTTTGTTATTATCTACTGTAAGACCATGTTATTAGGTTTGCATGAGTAAACTGAGCATTTTATTATTATGTAGCAACCATCTTTAATTCTGGTTTTATATTTTGTCTTAAAGTCTGTTTTTTTTTGTTATTAGTATAGCTACATCATTTTTTGGTTAATATTTGCCTGGTATATTGTTATGAGTTTTCTATTTATCTGATTATTATGCTTTTTCTTCTTTTTTTCTTTACACATTCTTCTGGAATTTTTTTTCTCACTCTGTCTAATCTCTCTTTACTCTTTGAAATGTATGTAGTCCATGTATATTCTTTTAGTAGTTATCCTAGCTGTTTTAAATCACATATGTATCATATTTAACTTAATCTGAAATTAATAAACATTGTTATTATCCTTCTGAATAATACCAGGACTTAAGGTCATTCTGATGCTCTTAACTTTAATGCTGTTACACGACCCACAGTCCCACACATTCCTTAAATCCAGGATTTAAATTCTGTGTTCTGCCTCATTTTAAAGATTTTTAAAGAGTAGGTTGGATTTGCAATGTTCTCACTTCTTTTCAGCAGTTTCAACAATTGGAATAGTAATGGTGAACTTTAAAATGGAATGAGGAGAAACCAGTTCTGATCTCCCCACTGCTGATATTCAGCTACAAGGGGAAAAATATTACTCTGTTCAGTTCTGATGTGTTTATTAACTTGCCTTTCCCATTTGCTTACTCCCATTTCCCCCTCTCTGTCTTTCTTTCCTCTCTCTGTGGAAGTTCTCTGTATTTCTTTGACTTTTTTTTTTTTTTTGTGGTACGTGGGCCCCTCACTGTTGTGGCCTCTCCTGTTGCGGAGCACAGGCTCCGGACGCGCAGGCTCAGCAGCCATGGCTCATGGGCCCAGCCGCTCTGCGGCATGTGGGATCTTCCCAGACCGGGGCACGAACCCGTGTCCCCTGCATTGGCAGGCAGACTCTCAACCACTGCGCCACCAGGGAAGCCCTCTTTGACTTTTTAATGATACAGATTTATAGGGGTTCTTCAGTGGGCTGTCAAATATATTTTCTTTCTCAAGATCTGAAACGTTTCAAAGTACTTGCTACACAGCACAAATACTGTTTCTATCCTTATAAGGGTGATGATAATAAAAATGATACTTTCAATCTTTGTTTTGCTTTTCCTCTGAAGTGTTTCACATGCTAATTATTTCAGGTTAGTTGAACTATCTAGGTCTCCTTAACAGAGTGACACATAAACTTGATGTTGAAATGCACATTGAAAGTAAACAAAGACTTGATTTCCAACTTATTGCTGTCCCCCTACACCCTCCACCACACCAGCGTTTACTGATTACAGTTCTCATCTACATCTGAACATATCATGCCTTTCTGTCTCATGGGCACTCCCAGCTCTTGAATTCTCTCTCCAAATGCTTCCATAAAAATTACATTTTGAGGCATTCATGCTAAACATCAAAGACGTTCACCCACTCCAGCTGTCACCAAAAAGCATTCACCAACAATGCTTTCACCAACAATGCTTTTAAATGCCAGTCAAGGCATGAAAGAACAAAGTATAAGGCATTTTTCTGGGACTCATAATGATAAAAGTTAAAGCATCCTATTGATATTCATCAAGGATGTAACACGAGGTAGAGTTTTACATGCAAATGAGAAAGGTGCTTAGAAAAACAAACTGTGCTTTGGAGCCAGCTTTTGAAATTAAGGAAGTTGGAGGCAAAGAAAGTTTTTAGAAAATTACTTTAGAATTTGTGAATTTTTACCGATACATAAAGAGATGAAAGCTGTGCACATCCTGTGATTAAATCAAGGCTCAAGGGCTTATAGTTTGAGCTGGTTTGGAAAGTATGATCTGAATTTAGAGATGTGATCACCATCACCTGTTTTCCCTCTTCTCTTCCTTCCTCCTTATACTCTTTTAAACTCCCTTCATCACAATAACTTTGTGTTGATTGAATCTGGTTACTCAAAAAGGAGAGTGACATGTCTTGTGCATTCAAGACAAGATCCACATCTTTGTGGACAAGAGTGTTGCTAGAAGGTTATATATGACTTTAGAGGCCCTTGGCATCATCAGCCATTAATAATGGCAACAATACAACAATAACAACAAACATGCATATAACACTTTCTCTGTGTGAGGCACAGTATTAAGTATTTTATATATATATTATCTTATCCTTAGCACAACTCTGTATTACTGATGGGGAAACTGAGTAACAGAGAGGTTATGTTACTTGCCTGTAGTTGCTGAGTAGCAGACTCAGGAAGTAAAGTGGATGATCTGACTCTCAGGGTTCAGGCTCTCACTCTCTATTTTACACTGCCTACAGAATTTTTTAGAAAAGGTTTTTATGGAATGTCAACTGAAAAAAATGCCTAATGTGAGAGTTGTCAGTTAAGTTGTATTGGGACAAAATGAAGACTATAGCCTGGGAGACAGCGTCTCTGATAGCTCTGAGGAACTGCGCCAAAGAGGAAGGGGGGAAGGTCAGTATTATATATGATTTTAGTGAAGGGGGGACGTGCAGTCAGGCACACATTTTGGCAGAGGCTTGCTGCTAGTCATGAGGAGCAGATCTTACCATTGATGATTTTAGTGCTTTTCTAGATATGAGGAGATACAAGAACTTGGGCTCATAAAATCTTCTCCTGAAAATATCTAACAATTTGAAGGCCTGTTCTGCCAGTTTTTCCCAGAACACAGATTGCCTTATTCCTGATCTCCACCCTGAACTCCTTTCAGAGTGTGTTGAAGGTCAGTGGCTGCAGTGACTAGTGACTTAATCCTTGTAGAGGCAGATGGCAAGTGCCAACTTTTAGATGGCGGGAAGGTGCCATAGTCTATCTGAGACTGAGAATTTGGCAGTGTCAAAAGGTATGCCACCCCAAATTAGGGTGTCATTGCTTCATCCCACACTGCTACAAGTTCCCCTCGCCCACACTCATCTTCTCAGTCTCTGAATTCTAGAAGTTACTTTCTGCATTCCTTAAATATTGGTGGAATAGAATCTATTTGAATAATCTGTTTTTTGTTTAGCTGTATTTTGGACCTGCTTTATCTTTCTACTTAGAGTATAACATTTAGAGGCCAGAGTCTATGTCTTATATTTTTATATTGTCACCAATCTCTAGCACAGTCCTTTTGCCTAGGAACTATTTATGTGCTGTATTGGTAGATAAATGAGAGTAGTAATTAAAGAACTAAGATGGAAAGATTGTCTGAATACCTAGAAGAGAAGAATTCAACCTAAAAAGGGGGTGGGGATGGGAAAGGAAAAAAAATGCAAAGAAAACAAAGAAAGAAGCTACCAAGTTCCAAGCAGGAGTATTTCAGACTAGGGAAATGGTAGGATGAATTAACCTGACAGTCAGAATTCTTTCTAATGGAAGGAGAGACAAAGCTGAACTTGGGTTTTCTCTGTGATTATATTTCCTCTTGCGGATATATTGTGCCCACATATCTCCTCATCCCTACAATAAAGTCATTTTTTTCTGTATTCAGAAAGACCAGCCTGACAGTTTATTGCTCTCATAAAGGGTCACCATGAAGATGAAGAGAAGGATCTATAAGAAGATGGCTACATTCTAAGGTCAAAGTCACAAGGAAAATCCAAAGCTCTTAGAAATAGCAGCCAAATTAGGCAATTTGCTAAGCTTGTATGTTTTGTTCCAAGAAAATTCCTCCACAAAACCTGAAATCATCTGATAGGGGAGTACCCTGGCAACATTAGCAAACAGCAAAACTCATTACCTTATATTGATACTTTTATCATTGTATCAGACTAAAATGGAAGCTTGTTTTAATAAGAAAGATGAAAAATTTGAAAACATCTGAAAGTTCCAAGTCAAGTTTGGAGGAATGATGAAAACTTGGTCAAACATAGAGTTATAAGATTTTGCAGAGACTATGTAAGATTTTAATTTGATGTACATTTCTGTGCTATTAATTTTAATAGTACACTTTAAATAAATTTAATTGAATGAAACATCTGTTTTTTAGTTTTAGTCTAATATTCTTCCATAAGTTACATTTATAGGCAGTATTAAGGAGTTTGCTTTTTCTCTAATAATATTGTGTTTCTCTCTCCAGACTTCCCATTCAATTTTGCTATTTTTCTCTCTATTTCTGAAGTAAGCCATTTTAAGCAAGCCTCCTTTCTTCTGGGAGACAGTTGTTCCAAGATAACCACAATTAATTCACTAATTTCCTTCATAGTCTAATTAGCAATGGTTATCAGATTAATCTGAAATTACCTGGAAAGAGTTCATAGAATAGTTTCAACAAATACGAACTTTCAGCAAAGTAAAAGTTTCCTCTGAATATTTTAAACTCACTTATCATATGAAGATTCTAACTGCAGCTCTTAACGTTGCTGCTTATAATGGCTCAAAAATCTAACTCCAAGTTTTTCTTCTTTATGAAACACTTTATGAAAATGTTTCTTTGAAACCAGTTCACTGCAGCCGTAACCAGTGAACTTGTGTGTTCTGGCCTGTTTGGCAGAACTTTGTCAATGGACATGTAAATGCTGAGGCTGTCCTTGCTTCACGGGCTTTAAGGTCATTTGCATCATCCCCCTTCCTCTGCTTTCATACACGCTGCACAATTTTCTGATTATGTTTGGCTTCCCAAATAGATTTTCAAAGAGAAGGTACTCGTTGATGAGTGACCCTGGGTATTGAGCCCACTTTTTCTTGTTGGCATTTTGGTGAAGGCAACAGTCTTTTCTGAGTTTGGTTTACGTAAGAGAATGATGTTAGTCCCTTAGAAAATGATGAACTCCGGGTACACTGACAAAATAATTTTAGACTATAAAAACTGGACTTCACCAAGGAAATGCCACTCTGCTGAGGTCTCCCTAAGGGACCACCTCATTACACCAGGTAGCATATTGCCCTCAGGCTGTGTAAATGCTCCGTGGGTGTGGTTTGCTGCCATGTGTTGAAAGGTTGGCTTCCTCACACAATGGGGGTGTCTTACTTGACTCTCTCTCTTCCTGGTCAGCCAGATCGTGGAGGGGGGAGGGTCTTCTTATTCAGCTACTTCCTTCCTGGGAAATGCAGAGCAGAAGATGGTCTTGGTCCAGCTTTATGGAATAATTCCACCATCCTATACAGCTTTCCCTTTTGCCTTTTTCCAATCTTATTTTTCAGAGATGAGCCACATACTGTCTACATGTTGACCCTACAATGCTGCAAATATTACCTTAATAGTTTATGTAATATCACAAAAGAGAGACATGAATTACCTGTTGTAATTTGTTAGGTGCAGAATGACATATATAAAGTTTCTACTTAAGGAAATACTGATCACTCATTAGTCATTTGCCATGCATAGATATGGATCCTTTATTCATGAGGTCTTATGAATATATTCCCTCCCTTCTGTTTCTAATGATACCTCATAGTCCAGGTCCTCACTGGCTTTTGGACTATTGACTATTGCAGTAGTCATCATATCATTTTTTTAATTCCTTTTGTGCTACATGGGTATTGTCATATGAACTTTGGCCTGGGAACCAGGAGATACAGGCCATGAATAAATGTTCTTATGAATAAGTCAGTCACCTACCCGGACCTCAGTTATTTTTAACATAAAAGAATGGGGATAGACTACAATGTTTTCAGAAGCCCTTGCTGCACCAAAAGGGAATTGCTCTGTCAATACTCTAGCCCTCACCTTTGCCCTAAAGTCTCCAGTGGCTCTTAATTCTTTTTTTTTTTTTTTTTTGCGGTACGCGGGCTTTTCACTGTTGTGGCCTCTCCCGTCGTGGAGCACAGGGTCCGGACGTGCAGTCTCAGTGGCCATGGCTCACGGGCCCAGCCGCTCCGCGGCATGTGGGATCTTCCCGGACCGGGGCACGAACCCATGTCCCCTGCATCGGCAGGCGGACTCTCAACCACTGCGTCACCAGGGCAGCCCCCTCTTAATTCTTTATAGAAGGAACTTCAGGATCTTAGGCCTTTATATTCTGGGCAAACCTCATTTAAAATATGTTTCCCCTATTTGATCTCATTTTACTGATGGTTTTGCACACACGGTTTGCCTGAAAGGCTTCTCCCTCTGCGCCTACTGCTTCTCCCACCTCTTGCCTCCTCTGTGCTTAACTGAGTCCTACTCTTCCTTTAACATCTGAATCAGGCTCTGTAGCTATAACACGGTCCCTAAGCATCTTCCAGCACCCAGAGTGATGTGCCTTCCTTGAGTTTGGCCTATACGTGTGTTCCTGAAAAATCATGCACTAAAAGTACCAGAACTCATGGGGAAAATTGGTTGGGAGCAGATTATTCAAAACCTATGCAACTTGTGACCAAAGCACTGATGAAAACAAGAATAATCCTTTTATACATTTTAGGATAGTTTCAAAAGACTTTAAAATTCCTAAAAAATACTACAGTGAATTTAGGACTTTACTTTAAAAAAGGCACTTTGATGATGGGAGGGAAGATAGAATGCGAGATCAAGGCTGCTGAGTTAGGGAGATGAGCAAAATGTATGAAGATCTGGGAGGACCTGCAATAACTCTTCCAAGACAGAGTACATGACTGAACTGAGCCAGGAGGAAGGACATGGGCCATGCATACAGTGGCTTGCTGTACTCGGCTGTGCTAGTGTTGCGTGAGTTCAGCTGCTGATACTGGCTGGCACAAATTGGTAATGTGAGGAAACAATCATATATAAACCAGTATAACCTCTGTGTTATCCTGATATCTCTCCTTCATTTACTCATCCCTTATAAGCTAGTTGGCAGTGTGGTAACAGATATTGTAGCAACAAAAATGATTCTTTTTCTTGGTTTTAGGTATTTTATGTGTCACCAGCAGAAAATTTATTTTAATAATGATGAACCAGGGCTCAGGCACAGGAATTCAGGATTTCACTGGGTGCTCAGCTTGCTAATTTGTCTTCTTTACAAACCATTTCTGAAAACAATTACTTTTAGGGTAGAAATCTCCTTTACTCTCTTGCAAGTTCCTTGAAGAGTACTGTGACTGAGAACTGTTTGGATTCCCTGACTCACTGTGTTTTGACCTAGAAGGTGCTCAGTATGTTCTTGATTATTGACTGATTAACCAACACACACACGCACGTGCACACACGTATGATTAGAAATAAATATTTAAGCCTTACTTCTCTAACACAGTTGTCTTTAAACCTTCATTATAAATATTTCTCTTATCAGTCATGAATAAAATTATGGAAGTAAATAAACAAGGTTTGCATTCAGTAAATGTGGAAGGAAAAGCTATACAATTATCTGTATATCGAATTTGTTATTGTTCTGGTTAGAAATTAAATGTGCTCCTGAAGGAAACTGTCCATGGTATACCAGCACCTCTTCTGCCATTGTGGATCTATAAGAAAAAAAAATTCTAAGCATTTGCACAATTCTGCCCTAAGAAAATTAGAAGTGTCGATCACAAAGGAATGAAGTAGCAGCTATTTAGAACAGTGTCTCTCCTCCACATATGTGTGCAGGATCCGGCATGCTTTCTGTGCTTAATAGCATATGGCCTTTGTGTGGGTAACTCTTCAATGAATGTGTGATGGTGCCATCACGTACTTCGCACATGGGGTAAAATCCTTTACTGAAAGATTTTGTGCGTTGCTAATGAACGTGTTGCTAAAACTGTACCATGCCAAAAATAATCAGAATAAGAAAATGTTTCCTCTGTCCATTTTCCAACTGAATGCTGAAAAAGTGGTCCCTCAGGGTCTCTCACACACTGTGTATAATGCAACATCTTCTAAATTGAGAGAAAGGAGAAGACAGAACACATTCTTTTAGAATCTGGGCATTTTGTTGGTGTTCCTCAGAAGCTACTTTGGTGAAAGAGAATTTGATGTCAGGGCGGGTGAAATTATTAGCTTGTCCCTCAGGGAAAGGGATACTGCTGTAGGAAACAGATGAAAGTTACTGTATGAGGCACAGGCTGCCAAGGAGGCACCTCTGATGAGCCAGGGTACTAATAACAAGTGACACATGCTTCTAAAATGGGACTCATGGTAAAGGGGAGCAACTGATGAGAGGTATATTTCCGGGAATACTTTGGGTTATGGAGCATGGAACCTCAGGGTTCCAAATGGTCACTTGGTTTCACTGTGGCAATTAGCTACCAGCAACCAGCATCTTTTATCTGCTTGATGTGACTAAAAATTTGACACTAATTATAATGAATGACAAATATACTGAAAGTTGGAGTCCAAGGCTGAGTGCTTGCGGACCTGGTAGTTATTAATGTTATTAGCTGTTCTCAGAAGAATTAATTTCAAACCTATTAATTCTGCGGTCATTTCTCCTCTTTTAAAAATACTAGGAGAGTGATTTCTTTTATTGGGCTCTTTTTCTCTTGTGCTTTCTAAATCTTAGGAAGTATTATCTCTTTAGATTGGAAAGCATATGACATAAGTCAGTGTAGCTTCTGTTCCGAGTACCTGTTGGTGTTTGGGGGCAGCACAGAAAAACAGTGACTCTCAGCATTCACTGTGCATCAGAATCACTTGGAAAGACTTAAAAAATACAGATATTCAGGGCTTACCCTCAAAGATTCTGAAACAACTGGTTTGTAATGGGCCTGGGTGGCTGTATTGTAAAAAGCTCTTGACATTCTAAGATGCAGCTAGGACTGAGGACAAACTGATTTAAACGACACATGTGAAGGTCATTTGTTAAAAGGACAGTGCCTGCTACAAGTATTTGTTCAATTAATGATAGTGATGCTGGAGGAAGCAGAGGAAGATGATGAGAAAGAAGTACCGGTCTGCCTGACGATGCCGTGAGGCACAACATCCTCTTAGGCAAGGATGACATTACCCCTGCTTTCTGTCAGCTTATTCTTCTTAAAAATTGACTTCCCTTGTCCACCTAGTTGTAAATAGGTTCATCTATGTTTCTTGGGTTTTAAGTCCCTATTCATTCTAAGGTGCATCATCAAATTGGTAGTAGCTCTTTTTGAGGGAGAAGGGGGATCATGAGTGAAAGGCCCAATTAAATTTGCCTCTCATTACTAATTACATTCTGATTTCAGAAAGAGTAACATGTGGGGAAAGAGTCTTATAAAAACGAGAAAATAGCCATTTGACTTTCCTTTCCTATTCAAGTCATAAACAAGGTATGCTTGAATATGTAGGGTATTAGATCCTGCATGCCGCAACTAAGACCTGAGGCAGCCAAAATAAATACTAAAAAAATAAATAAGTAAATAAATATTTAAAAAATTGCAAATATTATAGGCAACCTCCCATTCAGTAGGTTGCCTTTTCATTTTGTTGATGGTTTTCTTTGCTGTGCAGAGACATTTTAGTTTTATGTAGTCCTACTTGTTTACTTTTTTGCCTTTGCTTTTGGTGTCAGATCCCCCCAAAATTGTCAAGACTGATGTCAAGGAGTTTACCACCTATGTTTTCTTTTAGGAGTTTAATGGTTTCACGTCTTATGTTCAAGTCTTTAGTTCACTTTGAGTTGATTTTTGTGTGTAGTGTAAGATAGTGTTTGAGATGGTTTCATTTGCATGTGGCTGTTCAGTTTTCCCAACACCATTTGTTGAAGAGGCTGTCTTTTCCCCACTGTATATTCTTGGATCCTTTAACATAAATTAATTGATCATATATGCACGGGTTTATTTCTTGGCTCTCTATTCCATTGATCTGCGTATCTGTTTTTATGCCAATGCCATAATGTTTTGATTGCTATAGCTTTGTAATATAGTTTGAAATCAGGAAGCATGATGCCTTCAGCACTGTTATACTTTCCCAAGATTCCTTTAGCTATTCTGGGTCTTTTGTGATTTCATTCAAATTTTAGGATTGTTCGATTTCTGTTGAAAATGCTATTGAAATTTTGATAGGGTTTGCATTGAATCAATAGATGACTTTAGGTAGTATGGATATTTTAACAATATTAATTCTTCCACTTCATGAGCATGGAATATATTTTCATTTATCAGTGTCTTCTTCAATTTTGTTTATCATTTTCCTAGAGTTTTAAGTGTACAAGTCTTTCACCTCCTTGGTTAAATTTAGTCGTAGGTATTTTATCCTCTAGATGCAATTGTCAATAGGATTGCTTTTTAGATTTCTCTTCCTGATAGTTTAGTGTATAGAAATGCAAGTGATTTTTGTATATTGATTTTGTATCCTGAAATTTTATTGAATTCATTGATTAATTCTAAGAGTTTTTTGGTGGAGTCTTCAGTTTTCTATATATAGTATCAAGTCATGTGCATATAGTGAAGTTTTACCTTTTCTTTTCTCATTTGAATGTCCTTTTTTTCCCTTTGCTTAGGCAATTAGTTGCTCTGGCTAGGACTTCCAATACTATGGTGAATAAAAACACTGTGGTGAATAAAAGTGGCAAGAGTGGACATCCTTGTCTTGTTCCTGATCTTAGAGAAAAAACTTTTGGCTTTTCACCATTGAGTAGATGTTAGCTATGCATTTGTCACATATGGGCTTTATTATGTTGAAGGTTGACCTACTCCTTTTTTTATTACTTTTGTATACCACTCTTTTTCTACATTTTGTGGTTTGAAATGAGCTTTTTATGTAATTTTATTTTTCTCCTTTCTTAGCATACCTTCTTTGGATGGTACTTCCTCCCATTAAGTAGGTTGTCTTTTAGTTTTGCCAATGGTTTCCTTTGCTGTGCAAAAACTTTTAAGTTTAGTTAAACCCCATTTATTTATTTTTGCTTTTGTTTCATTTTCCTGAGGAGACAGATTCAAAAAATATTTCCACAGCTTATGTCAGAATGTTCTGCCTATGTTTTCTTCTAGGAGTTTTATGGTTTCCACTCTTATCTCTAGGTCTTTAATCATTTCAATTTTATTTCTGTATATGGTGTGAGGAAATGTTCTAATCGCATTCTTTTACATGTATTTGTCCAGTGTTTCCAGCACCATTTATTAAAGAGACTGCCTTTTTTCCATTGTATATGCTTGCCTCATTTGTCATAATTTAATTGACCATAAGTGTGTGGGTTTTTTCCCGGGCTCCCTATTCTGTTCCATTGACCTAGTGTCTGTTTTTGTGCCAGTACCATGCTATTCTGATTACTGTAGCTTTGTAGTATAGTCTGAAGCCAGGGCGTGTGATATCTCCAGCTTTGTTCTTTTTTCTCAAGATTGCTTTGACAACTTGGGGTCTTTTGTGGTTTGACGTGAATTTTAGGATTATTTGTTCTAGTTCTGTGAAAAGTGTCATGGGTATTTTGATAGAGGTTGCATTAAATCTGTAGATTACTTTGGATAGTATGGACATCCTAACAATTTTCTCCCAGTCCATGAGCACAGAATAACTTTCCATTTATCTTTATCATCTTCATTTTTCTTCATCAGTGTTTTATAGTTTTCAGAGTATAGTTCTTTCACCTCCTTGCTTAAGTTTATTCTAGGTATTTTATTCTTTTTGATGCAATTTTAAACAGGATCATTTTCTTGCTTTCTCTTTCTGATAGTTTATTAGTGCATAGAAAACAACAGATTTCTGTATATTAATCTTGTATCCTGCTACTGTATTGAATTACTTTATTGGTTCTAATAGGTGGGTTTTTTTGTTGTTGTTGTTGTTTTTTGTGGAGTCCTTAGGGTTTTCTATATATAGTGTCATGTCATCAGCAAATAGTGACAGTTTTACTTCTTTCCTTCCAATTTGGTTGTCTTTTATTTCTTGTCTGATTGCTGTAGCTAAGACTTCCAATACTATGTTAAATAGAAATTATGAGTCAGCATCCTTGTCTTGTTCCTGATTTTAGAGGGAAAACTTACAGCTTTTCACCATTGTGTATGATGTTAGTTGTGGGTTTGTCATAAATGACTCTTATTATATTGAGATATCTTCCCTCTATACCAACTTTCTTGAGAGGTTTTTTATCATAAATAGATGTTGAATTTTGTCAAATTTTTTTCTGCATCTATTGAGATGATCATGTGATTTTTATTCTCCATTTTGTTAATGTGGTATATCACTTGATTGATTTGCAGATACTGAACCATCCTTGTGTCCCTGGAATAAGTTCCACTTGATCACGGTGCATAATCCATTTTATGTATTGTTGAATTTGGTTCGCTAATGTTTTGTTGAGGATTTTTGCATCCTATCTGTCTTTCTTCTCCATCTGGTATTCCCATTATATCTATATTATACTTCTTATAGTTGTCACACAGTTCTTGAATATTCTCTGCTGTTTTTTTTGTTTTTGTTTTTGCGGTACGCGGGCCTCTCACTGTTGTGGCCTCTCCTGTTGTGGAGCACAGGCTCCGGACGTGCAGGCTCAGCGGCCGTGGCTCACGGGCCCAGCCACTCTGTAGCATGTGGGATCTTCCTGGACTGGGGCATGAACCCGTGTCCCCTGCATCGGCAGGTGGACTCTCAACCACTGTGCAACCAGGGAAGCCCTCTCTGCTGTTTTTTTCCATCTTTTTCTTCTTTGCTTTTCAGTTTTGCAAGTTTCTATTGACATATTCTCAATGTCAGAGATATTTTTCCTCTTCCATGTCTCATCTGCTAATATGCCCCTCAAAAGTATACCTCATTTCCATTATAGTTTTTTTATCTCTAGCATTTCTATTTGATTCTTAGAATTTCCATCTCTCTTGGTACATTACCCATCTGTTCTTCTATATTGTCTATGTTTTTCATTAGGTCCCTTAGCATATTAATCATAGTTGTTTTGAATTCTGAATCTGATAATTACAACATTCATGCCATACCTTAGTCTATGCTTTCTCTGTGTTTTCAAACTGTACTTTCTACCTTTTAGTTTGCCTTGTAATTTTTTGTTAAAAGTCAGAAATAATTTACTGGGTAAAAGGAATTGCTTTAAATATGCCCTTAGTGGTGTGGTGGTAAGGTGTGGGGGTGGAGAAGTATTCTATAGTCTTATGATTAGGTCTCAGTCTTTTAGTGAACTTGTGTCCCTGGACTGTGAACTCCACTGGTGCTTCTCAGATTCTTCTCCCCTCCTTCCCCTCCACCTTAGGTGAACAGGATGGCTAGAATAGGGTAGAGTTGGGTATTTCTCTTCTCTCAGATCAGTTAGGCTTTCATAAAACTAGTAAAAAAGTTTCTCTTGAAGCCACATTTTTCTATGAAGAACAGAATGCTTTGGTATATTTCAAAATGGTTGCTTTCCCCCTCCCCTGGCTGGAAGTTCTGAGGGCATATTTTCTCTGATTTTCACTGTGAGAACCTGTTAAGGCTTTTGGAGGTGAAACCCACAACCGTATGAGGTCTCCCAAATGACTGGGTCCCCTCAAGTTTTTAACTCTCAGACTTTTTCCAAGCTGAGCCTCCAGCAATCTTGCAGTTATAGTTTAGGTTTTCCTATGTTGGTGCTGTTTCCTAGGGAGGTTTCTGCTCTGGTAAGTTGTGATTCTCTGTAACCTCCTATTTATCTCTCCAATCTTTGGAAGAATGGTTTGCTCTGTGATGTCACTTCTATGACAGATCTGAGAAGAGTTGTTAATTTTTTAGTTTGTTCATTTTTTTTTTAAGATGTTGGGGGTAGGAGTTTATTAGTTAGTTATTATTATTTTTTTTTGCTGTGTTGGGTCTTCGTTTCTGTGTGAGGGCTTTCTCTAGTTGTGGCAAGTGGGGGCCACTCTTCATTGCGGTGCACAGGCCTCTCACTATTGTGGCCTCTCTTGTTGCAGAGCACGGGCTCCAGACGCGCAGGCTCAGTAGTTGTGGCTCACAGGCCTAGTCGCTCCGCGGCATGTGGGATCCTCCCAGATCAGGGCTCGAACCCGTGTCCCCTGCATTAGCAGGCAGACTCCCAACCACTGCATCACCAGGGAAGCCCCTAGTTTGTTCACTTTTTATTTGTTACGGCAGAGTGACAACTTCCAAGCTCCTTACATGCTGGAATGGAAACCAAAAGTCTCATATTGCCCTTTTAATACTGGGTTTATTCTTAGGTATTTGATATTTTTAAATTGCTATTGTAAATTGGGTCTTTCCTAGTATTACATATGCTAACTAATATTGTTTTATACATGAAAGCTGTTACTTTCTATATGTTATTTTTTCCCAATCGCCTTAATCAATTCTCTTATTGCTTATAAAAATTTTTCAGTAAAATCTATTGGTTTTCCAGGTGTACAATCATGCCAGTTCACCACCCAGCACAACTAGAATACAATGGGAAGAGTGGTCCCTGGGGCTGTGAAACATGGTGACCCTGCTAATTCATGTCACCTGAAGGAGAGATAATTTTACCTCCTCCTTTACAATTTCTATACTTGTCATTTCTTCATCTTGCCTAATTGTATTCACTAATTCCTCCAGAACAATGTAAACATAACTGTAGAATTATTTACTGTCTTTACCTTATTTTTGACTTTAATGGGGAAACACCACTGTTGTTTCCTATTAAGTGTGATGCTAGTATCATGTTAAAGATATCTTGAGTAATTTCTATTTATTTAAAGTCTTTAAAAAATCAGGTATAGGAGAGAATTTTGAGTACAATTGATATTTGAGGCAATGGATGTCATCATGTTTACAAGAAAAGCATTTGTGTACATACAGAAAGGAAGGGATCATGGATTAAACCTGAAGAAACGTCTGTATTTAGAAGGTAGAAGGAGAAAGAAAATATAGAAACAGTCCGAGGAGAGTCCAGGTCAACATAAAACTGGCTGATAGTGTTTTGAAAACTTTCGAGTATTATTTATAGAAATGTAAGCTATTTATGCTTGGACAGAAGTCCCAGCAACCAGTAGAATAACAAAATTAGGATATTGCTTATTTGGTTTGGAAGAATAATGTATATTAGTTTTGTAGAATTTCTGTAGAAGTTATAAATGATGTATGAAATAAAAAAGTATATCTATGTGCTGCAACATTGCATTCAGAGGCAATCAGACAGGTCTATTGAGCTCAAAGCCCAAGATGAAGTAAAATGAACCCCTTTGCTTCATATTCTGAAACATAGAACTATTTCTTGTTTTCCTAATGTTTCATAGAATTGAATCTCTTGCTCTGGAGACACCTCATATCAGTTCTGTTAACAACAACAAAAAAAGTGATTCTCAGTTGTGCAAAGTTTCCCTAGAAATGTTTCTGCATGAGGCATAGTTCAGTGATGTTCTTTGAAGAAATGGTCAGTTCACTAAGTTGGAAAGTGTAGATGGAAGTACCAGAATAATTGCATCACAAGCAAGATCTTGCATATACTGGATATACATAAACATGTAAAATATAATAGTAAGGAAAGAATCCAGAGATTAGCTTAGTTTACCTTGAGAATATTCCTATTACTTGTCTTCCATTTTCCTTTTTTAGCTGTTATTTATCTATCTAGGGGGTTTATTGATTATCTTAGAGATATTTTTTGACAGATAATGTAAAGTTAGGGCATTATTATTTGAACTCATTCTTCTAATTGTGGGACTGTTGCTGGGCCCACTAGATGTTGATTTACAAGTCTGTTTTCATGAGGATTTTCTTTTGGTGGAAGGAGAGAAGACAGAAGCAGAAGGGCACAGAGGTAATGGAAGAGAAGAATCATGGAGAGTATTGCAGGGATTTGTCCCTATCTATCAACCCAGCCCCCAATATTTCTACCAGAACTATATAAAGAAAATGGCTGCCAGAATAGGCTATTTTTAAGAAACATTCTTTAAGATTCTGGGACACAGACATTGCGACATGGTGCCCAGAAGATATGTTGGCCTTAGCCTAGTAGCTAAGAAAGAGCCCTGGAGAAATTTCCTTGACTTTAAACCCTTGCTCTCCAAATGTCTAGCTTCGTGACCTTAGACAAATTACTTCCCTAAGCCTCAGTTTCCCATCTCTATTAGTTTTCTGTAGCTGCCATGGCAAATTACCACAAACTAAGTAAGCAGCAGAAATTTATTATCTCAGTTCTACAGGCCAGAATTCCAAAATCAAGATGTCAGTAGGGGCATGCTCTCTTTAGGAGGCTCTGGGGGAGAACTTGTCCTTTGCCTGTTTTAGATTCTGGTGGTTGGCATTTTTCAGAGCTCCTTGGCTCATGGCTGCATCATTCCAAGCTCTGCCTCTTTTTACATCCCTTTCTCTCCCCACCCCCTCCCAACCCCTTCTCTTTCTCTCTCTGGTGTATGAAATCTCCTTCTACCTCCCCCACTTATAAAAGACACTTATGATTGGATTTAGGACCCACCTAGGAAATCTAGGATAATCTCCCCACAGCAAGATCCTTGACTTAATCACATTTGCAAAGTCTGTTTTCCTTTATAAAATATCAATTACAGGTTCCAGAAATTAGGACCTGAAAATTTGGGTAGCTATTATTCAGCCTACTGCAATATCCTACAAAATGGTAATAATAAAAATGCCTACCTCCTAGTTGTGTGATAATAAAAGAGAAAACACAAGTAAAATATTTAGCATAGCTCCTTTCACACTATAAACATCAATAAGTGTTAGAGATTCTTCTCACTAAACTGTAAGCTCTTTGTAAAGTTACCATGTCCATTTTTGCACACCATCATAGCCCTAGTGATCAGCACAGCGCTACCACAATAAATATTTGTCAAAAGAAGTATATTAAAAGGAATATTTTTCTCACATTTGTTACCTCAAAATGTATCTTGGGCACATTGAGGAATCTGGAGGGTACAGCAACACTTTGGGGAGTTGGTGTTTGTAGCCTTATTGGGAGATAGTGCTTTTGTGAGGAATATGAATTCTGTAAAGTGGGTACCACATGGCTGATAGTGGCAGGAAAGCTATCTCCAAGTAGCCCAGAGCAGGCTTTTGTCCTGGAGCAGATCAAGGCAAATAGGAGTGATTGTGAGCTCAGATGAGACACCATGTAGGATTCCCCAAAATACCTGTGTGAGTGATATTTTGCTGGGATCTGGGAGCCATGTGTTAATAGAAAAGAATGAGATTTAGGGCTAACAGATAAAATAAGCATATTTGAGGCTTGTTAAAGTCATATCAGGCTTATAACTTTCTTCCTAGCGCTCTTGTTTCTTTTTCATTTACTCATTTTTTCCTAGTAATTCTTTGTTCTGACTGCAGTAATTTCTATTGCTTTTGTCCTCTTTCAGTGGCCTATATCTTCTTATATAGTTTTTAAACTAGAGCAATAAATCCTTAGTCTGTAGTCACACTACACATCTGGATTGATTAACCTGCTATTCAAACACAGTTGAAGATTGAGATCCCTCTTTTAACTATAGCTATAAAAATGGAATATGGATTTAGAAGTCCTTCTTGGCAAAAACCTAAGTTGCTGCTTTATGAAGGTCTGGGTGTGTTCGCCTTTACCTTAGGACGCATTCCTAAGGTAAAAGGGAACAGATAGATACTCACAAGAATAAAAATATAAAATAAGATTAAACTAAATAAAAAATGGACAGGATTCCTGGAGGAAGGCAAAATAAAAGATGTACCATATTAATGGATTGGAAAAGTCAATATAGGGAAGGAGCTCATGCTTCCCAATTAATCTATGTATTGAATTCAATAATTCAAAAATACCAGCTGGATTAATTAGAATTTGAGGGAATTATTCTGTAGTTTATATGGAAGAGTAATCAATTTCAGGTAGACTAACAAAAAGACAGGAACAAACTACTGTAGTTTCATGTAATTTCATAAATTGGAATATTTTATGATGAACAAGCAGAAATAATTAATTTTTAACTGACTAGGTTCATCTGCAAATTGGAAGGCAAGAGATGACCAACTGGAAAAAATCTTCTGGAAGTTAAAAATACTGGATTATCATTTCATATGATATCGCTTATATATGAAATCTAAAAAAAATGATACAAATGGAGTTATCTACAAAACAGAAATAAACCCACAGACATAGAAAACTTATGGTTACTAAAGGGGAAAGGATAAATTAGGAGTTTGGGATTAACATATATACACTACTATATATAAAATAGATAAATAATGAGGACCTACTGTACAGCACAGGGAAATACTCAATATTTTGAATAACCTATAAGGGAAAAGAATCTGAAAAAGAATATATCTATATCTATACACATATATTACGTTGCTGTATACCTGAAACTAACAGAGCATTGTGACTCAACTATACTTTAATAAAAAAAATACTGAATTAAGTTAGAAATAAACAAAATTGTGTTAAATATTCTGTTCAGAATCAAATAACTGAACTATACCAGCAAGAGCTCACTTTTTTTTTTTTTTTAAACATCTTTATTGGGGTATAATTGCTTTACAATGGTGTGTTAGTTTCTGCTTTATAACAAAGTGAATCAGCTATACATATACATATGTTCCCATATGTCTTCCCTCTTGCGTCTCCCTCCCTCCCACTCTCCCCATCCCACCCCTCCAGGCTGTCACAAAGCACCGAGCTAATATCCCTGTGCCTTGCGGCTGCTTCCCCCCAGCTATCTACCTTACTACGTTTGTTAGTGTGTATATGTCCATGACTCTCTCTCACCCTGTCAAAACTCACCCTTCCCCCTCCCCATATCCTCAAGTCCGTTCTCCAGTAGGTCTGCGTCTTTAATCCTGTCTTACCCCTAGGTTCTTCATGACATTTTTTTCCCTTAAATTCCATATATATGTGTTAGCATACGGTATTTGTCTTTTTCTTCCTGACTTACTTCACTCTGTATGACAGACTCTAGGTCTATCCATCTCATTACAAATAGCTCAATTTCATTTCTTTTTAAGGCTGAGTAATATTCCATTGTGTATATGTGCCACATCTTCTTTATCCATTCATCCGATGATGGGCGCTTAGGTTGTTTCCATCTCCGGGCTATTGTAAATAGAGCTGCAATGAACATTTTGGTACATGACTCTTTTTGAATTTTGGTTTTCTCAGGGTATATGCCCAGTAGTGGGATTGCTGGGTCATATGGTAATTCTATTTGTAGTTTTTTAAGAAACCTCCATACTGTTCTCCATAGTGGCTGAACCAATTCACATTACCACCAGCAGTGCAAGAGTGTCCCCTTTCTCCACACCCTCTCCAGCATTTATTGTTTCTAGATTTTTTTTTTTTTTTTTTTTTTTGCGGTACGCGGGCCTCTCACTGTTGTGGTCTCTCCCATTGCGGAGCACAGGCTCCGGACGTGCAGGCTCAGCGGCCATGGCTCATGGGCCCAGCCGCTCCGAGGCATGTGGGATCTTCCCAGACCGGGTCACGAACCCGTGTCCCCTGCATCGGCAGGCAGACTCTCAACCACTGCGCCACCAGGGAAGCCCGTTTCTAGATTTTTTGATGATGGCCATTCTGACTGGTGTGAGATGATATCTCATTGTAGTTTTGATTTGCATTTCTCTAATGATTAATGATGTTGAGCATTCTTTCATATGTTTGTTGGCATTCTGTATATCTTCTTTGGAGAAATGTCTATTTAGGTCTTCTGCCCATTTTTGGATGAGGTTGTTTGTTTTTTTGTTATTGAGCTGCATGAGCTGCTTGTAAATTTTGGAGATTAATCCTTTGTCAGTTGCTTCATTTGCAAATGTTTTCTCCCATTCTGAGGGTTGTCTTTTGGTCTTGGTTATGGTTTCCTTTGCTGTGCAAAAGCTTTGAAGTTTCATTAGGTCCCATTTGTTTATTTTTGTTTTTATTTCCATTACTCTAGGAGGTGGGTCAGAAAGGATCTTGCTGTGATTTATGTCATAGAGTGTTCTTCCTATGTTTTCTTCTAAAAGTTTGATAGTTTCTGGCCTTACATTTAGGTCTTTAATCCATTTTGAGCTTATTTTTGTGTATGGTGTTAGGGAGTGATCTAATCTCATACTTTTACATGTACCTGTCCAGTTTTCCCAGCACCATTTATTGAAGAGGCTGTCCTTTCTCCACTGTACATTCCTGCCTCCTTTATCAAAGATAAGGTGTCCATATGTGCGTGGGTTTATCTCTGGGCTTTCTATCCTGTTCCACTGATCTATCTTTCTGTTTTTGTGCCAGTACCATACTGTCTTGATTACTGTTGCTTTGTAATATAGTCTGAAGTCAGGGAGCCTGATTCCTCCAGCTCCTTTTTTCGTTCTCAAGATTGCTTTGGCTATTCGGGGTCTTTTGTGTTTCCATACAAATTGCAAAATTTTTTGTTCTAGTTCTGTGAAAAATGCCAGTGGTAGTTTGATAGGGATTGCATTGAATCTGTAGATTGCTTTGGGTAGTAGAGTCATTTTCACAATGTTGATTCTTCCCATCCAAGAACATGGTATATCTCTCTATCTATTTGTATCATCTTTAATTTCTTTCATCAGTGTCTTATAATTTTCTGCATACAGGTCTTTCGTCTCCTTAGGTAGGTTTATTCCTAGATATTTTATTCTTTTTGTTGCAATGGTAAACGGGAGTGTTTTCTTGATTTCACTTTCAGATTTTTCATCATTAGTATATAGGAATGCCAGAGATTTCTGTGCATTAATTTTGTATCCTGCTACTTTACCAAATTCATTGATTAGCTCTAGTAGTTTTCTGGTAGCATCTTTAGGATTCTCTATGTATAGTATCATGTCATCTGCAAACAGTGACAGCTTTACTTCTTCTTGTCCGATTTGGATTCCTTTTATTTCCTTTTCTTCTCTGATTGCTGTGGTTAAAACTTCCAAAACTATGTTGAATAAGAGTGGTGAGAGTGGGCAACCTTGTCTTGTTCCTGATCTTAGTGGAAATGCTTTCAGTTTTTCACTATTGAGGATGATGTTTGCTGTGGGCTTGTCATATATGGCCTTTATTATGTTGAGGAAAATTCCCTCTATGCCTACTTTCTGGAGGGTTTTTATCATAAATGGGTGTTGAATTTTGTCGAAAGCTTTCTCTGCATCTATTGAGATGATCATATGGTTTTTCTCCTTCAATTTGTTAATATGGTTTATCACATTGATAGATTTGCGTATATTGAAGAATCCTTGCATTCCTGGAATAAACCCCACTTGATCATGGTGTATGATCCTTTTAATGTGCTGTTGGATTCTGTTTGCTAGTATTTTGTTGAGGATTTTTGCATCTATGTTCATCAGTGATATTGGCCTGTAGTTTTCTTTCTTTGTGACATCCTTGTCTGGTTTTGGTATCAAGGTGATGGTGGCCTCGTAGAAGGAATTTGGCAGTGTTCCTCCCTCTGCTATATTTTGGAAGAGTTTGAGAAGGATAGGTGTTAACTCTTCTCTAAACGTTTGATAGAATTCACCTGTGAAGCCATCTGGTCCTGGGCTTTTGTTTGTTGGAAGGTTTTTAATCACAGTTTCAATTTCAGTGCTTGTGATTGGTCTGTTCATATTTTCTATTTCTTCCTGATTCATTCTTGGCAGGTTGTGCATTTCTAAGAATTTGTCCATGTCTTCCAGATTGTCCATTTTATTGGCGTAGAGTTGCTTGTAGTAATCTCTCATGATTTTTTTTATTTCTGCAGTGTCCGTTGTTACTTCTCCTTTTTCATTTCTAATTCTATTGATTTGAGTCTTCTTCCTTTTTTTCTTGATGAGTCTGGCTAGTGGTTTATCTATTTTGTTTATCTTCTCAAAGAACCAGCTTTTAGTTTTATTGATCTTTGCTATCGTTTCCTTCATTTCTTTTTCATTTATTTCTGATCTGATTTTTATGATTTCTTTCCTTCTGCTAGCTTTGGGGTGTTTTTGTTCTTCTTTCTCTAATTGCTTGAGGTGCAAGGTTACGTTGTTTATTCGAGATGTTTCCTGCTTCTTAAGGTGGGCTTGTATTGCTATAAACTTCCCCCTTAGAACTGCTTTTGCTGCATCCCATAGGTTTTGGGTCGTTGTGTCTCCATTGTCATTTGTTTCTAGGTATTTTTTTATTTCCTCTTTGATTTCTTCAGTGATCACTTCATTATTAAGTAGTGTATTGTTTAGCCTCCATGTGTTTGTATTTTTTACAGATCTTTTCCTGTAATTGATATCTAGTCTCATGGCCTTGTGGTCAGAAAAGATACTTGATACAATTTCAGTTTTCTTAAATTTACCAAGGCTTGATTTGTGACCCAAGATATGATCTATCCTGGAGAATGTTCCATGAGCACTTGAGAAAAATGTGTATTCTCTTGTTTTTGGATGGAGTGTCCTATAAATATCAATTAAGTCCATCTTGTTTAATGTATCATTTAAAGCTTGTGTTTCCTTATTTATTTTCATTTTGGATGATCTGTCCATGGGTGAAAGTAGGGTGTTAAAGTCCCCTACTATGAATGTGTTACTGTTGATCTCCCCTTTTATGGCTGTTAGTATTTGCCTTATGTATTGAGGCGCTCCTATGTTGGGTGCATAAATATTTACAATTGTTATATCTTCTTCTTGGATCGATCCCTTGATCATTATGTAGTGTCCTTCTTTGTCCCTTTTAATAGTCCTTATTTTAAAGTCTATTTTGTCTGATATGAGAATTGCTACTCCAGCTTTCTTTTGGTTTCCATTTGCATGGAATATCTTTTTCCATCCCCTTACTTTCAGTCTGTATGTGTCTCTAGTTCTGAAGTGGGTCTCTTGTAGACAGCATATATAAGGGTCTTGTTTCTGTATCCATTCAGCCAATCTGTGTCTTTTGGTGGGAGCATTTAGTCCATTTACATTTAAGGTAATTATCGATATGTATGTTCCTATTTCCATTTTATATATTGTTTTGGGTTTGCTACTATAGGTCATTTCCTTCTCTTGTGTTTCGTGTCTAGAGAAGTTCCTTTAGCATTTGTTGTAAAGCTGGTTTGGTGGTGCTGAACTCTCTCAGCTTTTGCTTGTCTGTAAAGGTTTTAATTTCTCCATCAAATGTGAATGAGATCCTTGCTGGGTAGAGTAGTCTTGGTTGCAGGCTTTTCTCCTTCATCACTTTCAGTATGTCCTGCCACTCCCTTCTGGCTTGTAGGGTTTCTGCTGAGATATCAGCTGTTAACCTTATGGGGATTCCCCTGTGTGTTATTTGTTGTTTTTCCCTTGCTGCTTTTAATATGCTTTCTTTGTATTTAATTTTTGACAGTTTGATTAATATGTGTCTTGGCGTGTTTCTCCTTGTATTTATCCTGTATGGGACCCTCTGTGCTTCCTGGACTTGATTAACTATTTCCTTTCCCATATTAGGGAAGTTTTCAACTATAATCTCTTCAAATATTTTCTCAGTCCCTTTCTTTCTTTCTTCTTCTTCTGGAACCCCTATAATTCGAATGTTGGTGCGTTTCATGTTGTCCCAGAGGTCTCTGAGACTGTCCTCAGTTCTTTTCATTCTTTTTTCTTTATTCTGCTCTGCAGTAGTTATTTCCACTACTTTATCTTCCAGGTCACTTATCCGTTCTTCTGCCTCAGTTATTCTGCTATTGATCCTATCTAGAGTGCTTTTAATTTCATTTATTGCGTTGTTCATCGTTGCCTGTTTCATCTTTAGTTCTCGTAGGTCCTTGTTAACTGTTTCTTGCATTTTGTCCATTCTACTTCCAAGATTTCGGATCATCCTTACTATCATTATTCTGAATTCTTTTTCAGGTAGATTGCCTATTTCCTCTTCATTTGTTAGGTCTGGTGGGTTTTTATCTTGCTCCTTCATCTGCTGTGTGTTTTTCTGTTTTCTCATTTTGCTTATCTTACTGTGTTTGGGGTCACCTTTTTGCAGGCTGCAGGTTCGTAGTTACCGTTGTTTTTGGTGTCTGTCCCCAGTGGCTAAGGTTGTTTCAGTGGGTTGTGTAGGCTTCCTGGTGGAGGGGACTAGTGCCTGTGTTGTGCTGGATGAGGCTGGATCTTGTCTCTCTAGTGGGCAGGTTCACGTCTGGTGGTGTGTTTTGGGGTGTCTGTGGCCTTATTCTGATTTTAGGCAGCCTCTCTGCTAATGGGTGGGGTTGTGTTCCTGTTTTGCTAGTTGTTTGGCATAGGTTGTCCAGCACTGTGGCTTGCTGGTCGTTGAGTGAAGCTGGGTGCTGGTCTTAAGATGGAGGTCTCTGGGATATTTCCACCGTTTAATATTATGTGGAGCTGGGAGGTCTTTTGTGGACCAGTGTCCTGAAGTTGGCTCTCCTACCTCAGAGGCAGAGCCCTGACTCCTGGGCTGGAGCACCAAGAGCCTTTCATCCACACGGCTCAGAATAAAAGGGAGAAAAAGTAGAGAGGATTAGTAGAAATATGAGGAAAGAAAGAGGGAAAGGAGGAAAGGAAAGAAGGAAGAGATAAGCAAAGAAGGAAAGAAAGGAGGGAGGGAGGGAGGGAGGAAGGAAGGAAGGAAGGAGGGAAAGAAGGAAAAAAGACAGAAAGAAAGAGGACACAGTAAAAATAAAATAAAGTATAATATAGTTATTGAATTAAAAAATATTTAGAAAAAAAAAAAAAGGGACGGATAGAACCTTAGGACAAATGTTGGAAGCAAAGCTATACAGAGAAAATCTTACACAGAAGCATACACATACACCTTCACAAAAAGAGGTAAAGGGGGAAAAATCATAAATCTTGCTCTCGGAGACCACCTCCTCAATTTGGGGTGATTCGTTGTCTAAAGGAGGGAAGGAAGGAAAGAAAGAAAGAACGAAGGTAAAGTATGATAAAGTTATTACAATTAAACTTAATTATTAAGAAAAAGAATTTCTAAAAAAAATCATGGACGGATAGAGCCCTAGGACAAATGGTGGAAGCAAGAGTATACAGACAAGATCTCACACAGAAGCATACACGTACACATTCACAAAAAGAGGAAAAGGGAAAAAAGATCATAGATCTCGCTCCTAAATTCCACCTCTTCAATTTGGGATCATTCCTTGTCTATTCAGGTATTCCACAGATGCAGGGTATATCAAGTTGATTGTGGAGCTTTAATCCGCTGCTTCTGTGGCTGCTGGGAGAGATTTCCCTTTCTCTTCTTTGTTCTCACAGCTCATAGGAGCTCAGCTTTGGATTTGGCCCTGCCTCTGCGTGTAGGTCGCTGGAGGGCGTCTGTTTTTTTGCTCAGACAGGACTGGGTTAAAGGAGCCGCTGATTCGGGGCCTCCGGCTCACTCAGGCCGGGGGTTGGGGGATGGGGGAAGGAGGGGCACTGCGTGCGGGGCCGGCCTGCGGCGGCAGAGGCAGCGTGACGTTGCGGCAGAGGCCGGCGTGACGTTGCGGCAGAGGCCGGCGTGACGTTGCACCAGCCTGAGGCCCGCCGTGCGTTGTCCCGGGTAAGTTGTCCCTGGATCCCGGGAACCTGGCAGTGGCGGGCTGCACAGGCTCCGTGGAAGAGGGGTGTGGAGAGTGACCTGTGCTCGCACACAGGCCCCTTGGTGGCGGCAGCAGCAGTCTTAGCGTCTCCTGCCCGTCTCTGGGGTCCGCGGTTTTAGCCGCGGCTCGCGCCCGTCTCTGGGGTTTGCGCTTTCAGCCGCGGCTCGCACCCGTCTCTGGCGTTCGTGCTTTTAGCCACGGCTCGCGCCCGTCTCGGGTTCGCGCTTTTAACCCGGCTCGCGCCCGTCTCTGGAGATCCTTTAAGCAGCGCTCTTAAACCCCTCTCCTTGCGCACCAGGAAACAAAGAGGGAAGAAAAAGTCTCTTGCCTCTTCGGCAGGTGCAGGCTTTTCCCCGAACTCCCTCCCGGCTAGTCGTGGTGCACTAACCCCTTCAGGCTATGTTCAAGCCGCCAACCCCAGTCCTCTCCCTGAGCTCCGTCCAAAACCGAAACCCGAGCCTCAGCTCGCAGCCCCGCCCGCCCCGGCGGGTGAGCAGACAAGCCTCTCGGGTTGGTGAGTGCTGGTCGGCACCGATCGTCTGTGCAGGAATCTCCCCGCTTTGCCCTCCGCACCCGTCGCTGTGCACTACTCCGCGGTCCCGAAACTCCCCCCGCCGCCTCCCGCAGTCTCCGCCCGCGGAGGGGCTTCCTAGTGTGTGGAAACTTTTCCTCCTTCACAGCTCCCTCCCACTGGTGCAGGTGCCGTCCTTATTCTTTTGTCTCTGTTTTTTCTTTTTTTCTTTTGCCCTACCCAGGTACGTGGGGAGTTTCTTGCCTTTTGGGAGGTCTGAGGTCTTCTGCCAGCCTTCAGTAAGAGTTCTGTAGGAGTTGTTCCACGTGTGGATGTATTTCTGGTGTATCCGTGGGGAGGAAGGCGATCTCCGCGTCTTACTCTTCCGCCATCTTCAAGGTCCCCCAAGAGCTCACTTTTAACACCACTTCTGTCAAATTCCCATGGACCCTGATTCCTCCAGCTCCGTTTTTCTTTCTCAAGATTTCTTTGGCTATTCCGGGTCTTTTGTGTTTCCATACAGATTGTGAAATTTTTTGTAACATGTATATGGTATCTAAAAAAAAAGTAAAAATAAAAAGCTCATGAAGAACCTAGGGGCAAGACAGGAATAAAGATGCAGACCTACTAGAGAATGGACTTGAGGACTCGGGGATGGGGAAGGGTAAGCTGGGACAAAGAGAGTGGCGTGGACATATATACACTACCAAATGTAAAATAGATAGCTAGTGGGGAGCAGACGCATAGCACAGGGAGATCAGCTCAGTGCTTTGTGACCACCTAGAGGGGTGGGATAGGGAGGGTGGGAAGGAGGGGAATGCAAGAGGGAAAAGATATGGAGATACATGTATATGTATAACTGATTCACTTTGTTATAAAGCAGAAACTAACACACCACTGTAAAGCAATTATACTCCAATAAAGATGTTAAAAAAATTTCCCATGGAAATGATCAAACATAAAATAAAACGGGAAATTTTTTATCAACATGGAAAATTAGTTATGTGGGGGCTTATGCTCGTACCATAAATTTGAAGAACATTGCAAAAGAGGAGTAATGAAGAGATACTGATTGGATATTAATATATTATAAAGCAATACCTCCTAAAATATTGGATATATACCCTGTGCTGTATATTACATCTTTATATCTTAGTTATTTTATGCCTAGTAGTTTGTGTCTCTTAATCCCCCTTCTTGCCCCTCCCCACTCTTCTCCTCACTGGTAGCAACTAGTTCTCCATCTCTGTGAGTCTGTTTCTGTTTTATTATATTTGTTTAATAAAAACATTTTTATTTTAGATTCCACATACAAGTGAAAACATATGGTATTTGTCTTTCTCTGACTTATTTCATTAAGCATAATACCCTCCAGGTCCATCCATATTATTGCTAATTGCAAAATTTCATTCTTTTTATGGCTGAGTAATATTCCATATATATATATATATATATATATATATATATATATATATATCTCACATCTTCTTTTTCCATTCATCTATTGATGCGCACTTAGGTTACCTCCATAGCTTGGCCTTGTAAATAATGCTGCTATGAATATTGGGGTTCATATATCTTTCAAATTAGTGTTTTTATTTTTTTTGCATATACACCCAGGCAGAATTGCTGGATCATATGGTAGTTCTATTTTTAATTTTTTGAGGAAACTCCATACTGTTTTCCACAGTGGCTGTACCAATTTATGTTCCCACAAACAGTGTACGAGGGTTCCCTTTTCTACACATCCTTGCCAACACTTGCTATTTGTGGTCTTTTTATTGATAGCCATTTTGACAGGTATGAGGTGATTCTCATCATGGTTTTGATTTGCATTTCCTTGATGATTAGTAATGCTGAGCATCTTTTCATGTGCCTGTTATCCATCTTTATGTCTTCTTTGGCAAAATGCCTATTCAGGTTCTCTGCCGATTTTTAAGTCAAGTTTTTTTTTTTTTTGATGTTGTGTTTATGAGTTCTTTATATGTTTTAAATATTAACCCCTTACCAGGCATATCATTTGCAAATATCTTTTCCCATTCAGTAGGTTACCATTTTTTGTTGTTGATGGTTTCCTTCATTCTGCAAAAACTTTTAAGTTTGATTAGGTCTCATTTGTTTATTTTTTCTTTTGTTTCCCTTACCTGAGGAAACAGATCCAAAAAACGTATTGCTAAGACCTTTGTCAAAGAGTGTACTGCCTATATTTTCTTCTGGGAATTTTATGTTTTCAGGTCTTAAATTTTGGTCTTTAATATATTTTGAGTTTATTTTTGTATATGGTATAAGAAAATGTTCTAATCTCATTCTTTTACATGTAGCTGTCCAGTATTCCCAGCACCATTTATTGAAGAGACTGTCTTTTTCTCATTGTATATTCTTGCCTCCTTTGTAGTAGATTGACCATATGTGTGTGAGTTTATTTCTGGGCTCTCTATTCTGTTCCATTGATCTATGTGTCTGTTTTTGTGCCAATACTATTGTGATTTGATTACTGTAGCTTTATAGTATAGTCTTAAGTCAGAAAGCTGATACCTCCAGGTTTGTGCTTCTTTCTCAAGATTGCTTTGGCTATTTGGAGTATTTTGTGGTTCCATATAAATTTTAGGATTATTTGTTATAGTTCTGTGAAAAATATCATGATATTTTGATAGGATTTGTGTTAAATCTGTAGATTACTTTGGATAGTATGGAAATTCTAACAATTTTCTTCCAATCCATGAACACAGAGTAGCTTTCCATTTATCTCTATCATCTTCATTTTCCTTCATCAGTGTTTTATAATTTTTAGAGTATATGTCTTTCACCTGCTGGGTTAAATTTATTCCCAGGTATTTTATTTTATTTTTTGATGTGATTGTAAATGGGATTGTTTTCTTATTTTCTCTTTCTTATACTCTGTTATTAGTATATGGAAAAGCAAAGGATTTCTTTATATTAATCTTGTATCCTGCTATTTTATTGAATTCACTTATTAGTTCTAATAGTTTTTTGGTAGATTCTTTAGTATTTTCTATATATACTGTCATGTCATCTGCAAATAGTGACAATTTTACTTCTTCCTTTCCAATTTGGATGCCTTTTATTTCTTTTTCTTGTCTAATTGCTGTGGCAAGGACTTCCAATACTATGTTAAATAGAAATGATAAGAGTGGTTATCCTTGTCTTGTTCCTGATTTTAGAGGAAATTTTTTCTGTTTTTTTTTTTTTACTGCTGGGTATGATGTTAGCCATGAACTTTTCATATACGGCCCTTATTATATTGAGATATCTTTCCCCTATACCAACTTTGATGAGAGTTTTTATGATAAATGGTTGTTGAATTTTGTCAAACACTCTTTTGCATCTATTGAGATGATCATGTGATACTTATCCTGTGTTTTGTTAATGTGGTGTATCACATTGATTGATCTGTACATATTGGACTGTCCTTGCAACCCTGGAATAAGTACCACATGATCATGGTGTATGATCCTTTTTATTATTGAATTCAGTTTGCTAATATTTTGTTGAGAATTTTTGCATCTATGTTTATTAAAGGTGTTGGCCTGTAATTTTGGGGGTTTTTTTGGTAGTGTCTTTCTCTGGTTTTGTTATCAGGATATTGCTTACCTGGTAGAATGAGTTTGGGATTGTTCCCTCCTCTTAAATTTTTTGGGATAGTTTAAGTAGAATAGATATTAAGTCTTCTTTAAATGTTTTCTAGGATTCCCCTGTGGAGTTGTCTGGTCCTGGACTTTTGTTTGTTGAGAGTTTTTTTGATTATTGATTCAATTTCAATATTAGTAATTGATCTGTTCAGCTGATCTGTTTCTTCCTGATTCAGTCTTGGAATATTGTATGTGTCTATGAATTTATCCATTTCTTCTAGATTGTCCTAATTGTTGGTGTATAACTGTTTGTAATATTCCCTTATGATCTTTTGTATTTCTTTGCTATCAATTGAACTTTTCCTCTTTCATTTCAAGTTTTGTTTATTTGGGTGCTCTCTCCTTCTTTTTCTTACTGAACCTGGCTAAAGACTTATCAATTTTGTTTATCTTTTCAAAAAACTTGCTCTTGGTTTCATTGATCTTTTCTTCTTTGGTGTCTATTTTATTTATTTCCACTTTAATCTTTATTATCTCCTTCCTTCTGTTGACTTTGGGCTTTGTTTGTTCTTTTTCTAAGTCCTTTAAATGGTAAGTTAGGTTGTTTGAGATTTTTCTTGTTTCTTGATGTAGGCCTGGATCTCTATAAACTTTCCTCTTAGAACTGCTTTTGCTATGTCCCATAGATTTTAGAAAGTTGTGTGTTTCTGATTTTCTTTTTGATTTCATCATTGATCCATTTGTATTTTAGTAGCATGTTGTTTAGTCTCAACATGTTTATGTTTTTTCCATTTTTCTTCCTGTAATTGATTTATAGTTTCATACTGTTATGGTTGGAAAGGATGCTTGTAATAGTTTCAGTCTTCTAAAATTTATTGAGACTTGTTTTGTGGCCTAGCATGTGATCTATCCTGGAGAATATTTCATGTGTACTTGAAGAGAATGTATATTCCAATGTTTTGGGATGGAATGTTGTGTAGATATCTATTAAGTCCATCTGCTCTAATGTGTCATTTAAGGCCACTGTTTCCTTATTGATTTTATGTCTGGATAATCTCTCTATTGATGTAAGGGAGGTGTTAAAATTTCCTACTATTATTGTATTACTGTCAGTTTCTCCATTTATGCCTGTTAATATTTGCTTTTGATATTTAGGTGTTCCTATGTTGGGTACATATAAGTTTATGAATGTTACATCCTTTTCTTGGGTTGACCCATTTATCATTATGCAATGCCCTTTGTCTTTTATTAGACTTTGTTTTAAAGTCTACTTTGTCTGATATGAGTATTGCTTTCTTTTTGTTTCCATTTGCATGGAATATCTTTTTCCATACCTTCACTTTCAGTCTCTGTGTGTCTCTAGATCTGAAGTAGTCTCTTGTAGGCAGTATACATATGGGTTTTTTTTTTTTCTTTATCCAGACACCCTATGCCTTTTGATTGGATTGATTACTCTATTTACATTTAAAGAGATTATTTATAGTTATGTACTTATTGCCATTTTGTTACTTGTTTTCTGATTTTTTTTAACATCTTTATTGGAGTATAATTGCTTTACAATGGTGTGTTAGTTTCTGCTTTATAACAAAGGGAATCAGTTATACATATACATATGTTCCCATATCTCTTCCCTCTTATGTCTCCCTCACTCCCACCCTCCCTATCCCACCCCTCTAGGTGGTCACAAACCACCTAGCTGATCTCCCTGTGCTATGTGGCTACTTCCCACTAGCTATCTATTTTACGTTTGGTAATGTATATTGTTTTTGTAGTTCTTCTCTGTTCTTTTCTTCTTTTCTTCTCTTCCCTTGTGATTTGATGGTTTTCTTTATTGTTAAGTTTGAGTTCCTTTCTCTCTACTTTTTGTGTGTCCATTGTAGGTTTTTGATTTGTGGTTACCATGGAGCTCATGTATGTTGACCTATAACTATATGTACTTATTTTAAACTTAGAGTCATTTAAGTTCAATAGATCTACATCTTTTACTTTTACTCCCCCCACCACATTTTATGTTTCTGATGTCATATTTTACGTCTTCATGCCTATTGCTTAACTATTTATTGTAGTTAGAGTTGACTTCATAATTTTTGTATTTTAATCTTTGTACTAGCTTTTAAAATTTGTTGATCTACATGTTTTTACCAGTGGGGTTTCCCCCTTCCTGTATTTCATTATTTCTTGTTATAGCTTTTTTTTTTCCTTTCATTTAAAGAAGACCCTTTAACATTTCTTGTAAGGACAGTTTAGTAGTGATGAACTCTTTTGGTTTTTTCTTTTCTGAACAACTCTTTATCTCTTTTTTAATTCTGAATGATAACCTTGCTGGGGAGAATATCAGATTCTCCTGAAAAATCAGCTGATAGCCTTATGGGTGTTCCCTTGTATGTAGCTCTTTGTATTTCTCTTGCTGCCTCTAAAATTCTCTCTTTAACTTTTGCCATTTTAATTATGATATGTCTTGGTATGAGTCTCTTTGGGTTCATCTTGTTTGGGACTCTCTGTGCTTCCTGTATCTGGACATCTATTTTTCTTCAGGTTAGGAAAGTTTTCAGCCATAATTTCATCAAATACATTTTTTACTCCCTTCTCTCTCTCTTCTCCTTCTGGAACTCTGTTTTTTTTTTTTTTTTTTTTTTGCGTTACGCAGGCCTCTCACTGTTGTGGCCTCTCCCATTGCAGAGCACAGGCTCCGGACGTGCAGGCTCAGCAGCCATGGCTTACGGGCCTAGCCACTCCATGGCATGTGGGATCTTCCTGGACCGGGGCACGAATGCGTGTCCCCTGCATCGGCAGGCAGACTCTCAACTACTGCGCCACCAGGGAAGCCCTGGAACTCTTTTTTTTTTTTTTTTTTTTTTTGCGGTACGCGGGCCTCCCACTGCCGTGGCCCCTCCCGCTGCGGAGCACAGGCTCCGGACGCGCAGGCTCAGCGGCCATGGCTCACGGGCCCAGCCGCTCCGCAGCATGTGGGATCTTCCCGGACCGGGGCACGAACCCGTGTCCCCTGCATCGGCAGGCGGACTCTCAATCACTGCGCCACCAGGGAAGCCCTGGAACTCTTATAATACAATAGTATGCTTGATGTTGTCCTAGGGATCCCTCAAACTATCCTCATTAAAAAAAATTCTTTTTTCTTTTTGCTGTTCTGATTGGGTGATTTCCACTATTTTGTCTTCCAGATCACTTATGTACTCTTCCATATCACTTAATCTGCTCTTAATTCCTTCTGGTATTTTTTCATTTCAGTTATTGTATTCTTCAGCTATAACTGGTTCATTTTTATATTTTCTAGTTCTTTGTTGAAGTTTTCACTGTGTTAGTCTATTCTTTTTTCAAGTTCAGTTAGCATTCTTATTACTATTGCTTTGAGCTTTTTATCAAGTAGATTATTTACCTCTGTTTCTTTAGTTTTTTTTTTCCCCCTTGGTGCTTTATCTTCTTCTTTTATTTGAAGTATAATCTTCTTTTTTCTCATTTTGTTAATTTTCTCTATTTGTCTCTATGAAATTAGGTGAAACAATTATCTATCCCAGTCTTGAAGGTGTTTACTTGTGTGAGAGTATCCCTGTGCAGTCTGCATGTGCCCAGTGGCTTTGATGGAAGAGCTTGATCTGAAGTGAGCACATTCTTTTTCTTCCTCTAGGTGCACTTACAGTCTCTGCCTTTGTGGGAGGTAAGGCTGGAGTCAGAGGGGCTAGAGCCAGAGCCAGTTATGAGCTGGGTCTTCTTCTAGGCTCAATGGCAATTGCTGCCCAACGGGAGGCAGGTTTTTGGCCCAAAGGGCTGAAGCAGGATCCTTGAGGGCATTGGGCTTCTACCCAGTGTGATGGTTGTCTCCACCTTGACTGGGGGCATGGCCAGAGCCTGAGGGCTTGGAGCCAAACTTCTCAGCTCACTTCGTTCCTTTCCTGGTTCATGAGTGTGCTCACTGGCAATGGTGAAGTCATGCTGGAGTGGTCCTGGCAGGCTGGCCACACCACCAGGTAGTTTTCATTCTTCTGCCTCTGTACTGGGACTGGCATCAAGTTAGTCTGTGTGTGCACTATTCAAGGGTGGAGTCTTGGTTTTTTACAGCCCTCTGCCAAGTCCCACTGGTTTTAAAACCTGCTAAGGTTGCTCCTCTTCCTGGTGTCAGACCCCAAGCCTGGGCTGCCTAAAATGTGGCTTGAATCCCTCACTCCCCAGGAAGGCTATCCCCCTACTCTTCTGGGTCACCTGCTAGTATGTGGGTCCCAACTAAATCACTTCTTCTTCCCTCATACCAGACTCTGTGCGGTTCTTTCTTTACAGCCTTGTTGTAAAAAAGCTGTTCTGCTAGTCTTCAGGTTGTTCTCAGTAAGAGTTGCTCTATATATAGTTGCAGTTTTGGTGTGTGTGTGGAGGGAGGTGAGCTCAGGGTTCTTCCACTCTGCCATATTTATCCTGCCTCCTCTTATTTTTCTGTTGTTGACAGATGTATGGGTTATTTCCAGTTTTTAACTAGTACAAATAAAGCTGCTATAATGGAACTGGAACATTTGGATAGCCAAGCGTTAAACCTTTTATTCCTCTCTCTCTCTCTGGCTCCATCAGCCCTTTTGATGCATATTTTAGTTTTTACATTCCTAAGAGAAACACTACAGTTCCAAAGATGTGGTGTGTTCATTGTTGTGTTTTCTAAGACTTGTTTACAAAATAGTTTTTTTCTGTTCAATTGTTCACTTCCCTTCCTTTTTCCAACTTTTTTGTTCTTGTTCTCTTTTGTAGTATTTTCAACAGGAATAGAACACCAATGTAAAAAAAAAAATCACATAGATTAAAAAATACTATTGGTCAAGGTATGCCTCTGGAATTGCAATTGAATATAAAAGAAAAACTCTCTTATATTGTGGATTGACTCTTCCTGTCTCTCATATCAGTGTTATAATGGGGTTCTTTGTATTTTCCCAGAAATGGGACTGAATTAAATTCTGCTAAATCTGTTTTATATGATATTGTTGCTTAATGACACCTATTTCTAATACTTTGCCTTTGTTCACTTTTATCTTAGGAATTTCCCATTCTTATAGATGAGACAAGAAATTTTATTAAAATATTCATGTCTTTTTTTTCTTATTTCTGTAGTAAATTTAAAGCAAAAGGAATTATTTGTTTTAATCCCTCTCAAGAAGAACAATAACCATCAGTGGGTCTGAGTTTATGCCCCTTGTCTTAGGGATTTATTAAAAAATTTTCTGTTTTGCTGTCAAAATCAGAGATTGTCAAGCATCTGAGGACAATCCCACACCCATGATTGTGGGGGATATGAAGAACCTTTGAGAAGGAAGGTGATGGGTGTTGTGGAGAAGGAGGACAACTCTGCACAACACAGAGGCAGTTAGCTTTACTGAGACTGAGGTTTGGGGGATTACCATGAATGGTAGAGATCTACATCTTGTGTGATACAGGGCTTCACTGGGTCAGTGTCTGGAGGATGGTTCTAGACACCAAGGTGGGCCACTGAAGACAGTGGCAGGATCTGTGGCTGAGACAGTTTTCAGTAGAGAGAACCATGGTGAAGGGCTTCTTTGGGCACCCAGGACAGCAGTGTCTGGTAGGCAGGAGACAGTAAGTGTTGACAGTGGCATCATAATAGAGGTGAGAATGGTGGCTTTCACAGGCAGAAAAATAATTTCTCAAAGATGCCTACATCCCAGTTCCAGAAATCTGTGACTGTTACCTTATATAGCAAAAGGGACTTCACAGATATGAAGTGGTTAAGGATCTTGAGATGGGAAGATTGTTCTGGATTTATTTGGGTGGGCCCAATGTGATCGCAAGAGTCCTAACAGGAAAAAAGGAAGGGAGAAAAGGCAGAGGAGGAGATGTGAGGACAGAAGCAAAAGTCCAAGTGATGTAATTGCTGACTTTGAAGGTAGAAGCAGGCCATGAGCCAAGGAATGTGGGCAACCTCTAGGCGGTGTAAAAGGCAAGGCAATAGGTACTTTGCTAGAGCCTCCTAAAGCTATGCAGCCCTGACAGCACCTTGATTTTGACCCTGTGAGACCCATTCCGGACTTCTGATCTCTAGAACTGTAACATAATAAATTTGTGTTAAGCCACTAAGTTTTTGGTACTTTGTTATAATGGCAGTAGGAAATTAGTATAGTGGCCACAATGGCCTATAAGAGTCAGACTCTTCCCTCATTTTTTAGGTTTCCCACAGGTTCTTCTAAGTTCATGTTTGTGTGGGGAAAGACCACACCCACCCCTGTCAAAAAACCCCAAAAAACAGTAACAACTGATCTCAAGGATCTTATCATTCTAATGACTGGAGCTTAGAGTCAGATGTAATTTTATTAAAGAAAGAAAAGTGATGTTTTGTGCAACAGGGTTGTGATTTATATGTACATCTCAGTGTGCATGATTTGATTCATTGTGAGTCAAACCAAGTATCACATGAAGGTCCCAAAGGTTGAATCCTTACTTCCTTAAAATTTGTCCATATTACATGTTTAACCTGTATGTATTCATAAGAAGTACTTGACTCTACAATGTCAAGGCCTCTAACAAGTGTAACTATAACCTTAGGAGTAGACAGTTCTCTTGGTTTGCTGTACAATTACTGTAAGGTATTTGAAAGAGGAAACAGAAAGGGTGATTTAGAGTACCGGTTTGAATTTCTGCAAAGGGAGGGGGAATCTTTTCGAAGACACAAATGGAAGCCAATGAGAAAACACATGGCTTTCACACTAAAAGAATGAAAATAGCTCTTCCTTCTACCAGGGAGAAAAAGTTATTTTCCTCTTCCAGGAGTAATCAGTCATGGATTGTGCAGAGTGGAAAGTTATAGAGGCAGGAAAAGGCAGGAAAAAAAGACACAAGGGCCCTCTAAAAAGAGTGGCAACAGCACATTTTGCAGTTTTTTGTGAGCCCTTTGAATTTAATAACTTTGGTTCAGAGGACGCCTAAGCCATGAAACAAGTATGTAGCAAAGGTGCATACCGTGTCTGAAGAAAATGGCCAAGAGAGAAGACAGTGAGTCAGGAAAAATTAAGATCATGCATAGGAATACAAAGAAATGACAGTAAGACCTGTCATAATATATGTCCCCAATGATAGTGACTAAGTGGAAAAGCAGATCTGTAGGGTGAAATCCTAAAAATTGTAATTCAGCAAGAAGATTTTGTTAAGCTTTGCAATTATGGATGACTTTTTCTTTCTCTTTGTCAGATGTTTTGAGTGGTCATATCATTTTTAAAATTAAAAAGTTGATAAGGAAGACTATCTTTCAGAAGACACTCTGCCATTCTTCTATTCCTCTGCCTCCTCCTTTCCTCCATCAATGATGTCTTTACAGCCACTTATCAGTCTCCTTTGCTGAATCTCCTTTTTCCTTATTATCATTTGGAATCTTTTATAGAGAGAGGCCTGTTTGCACAGCAAACTCAGATTGCACAGCACGAGACCCACAGAATCCTCTCTGCAGACATTACCAGATGCTTATTGGAGTGCTTTGCCAAATCTGCCAAGGCATTTGCAAATATCCAAGCTGTTTTTCCTGCTTTAAAATGTTTGGTGAAGAAACTAACAAAACAATGTAAAGCAATTATACTCCAATAAAGATTTTAAAAAAAAATGTTTGGTGAAGAAACTAACAAAACAATGTAAAGCAATTATACTACAATAAAGATTTTTAAAAAAATGTTTGGTGAAATGATGAGATGTAGGGGAGAGATGTAGAAGTTGGATGGCAATAAATACAAATCTCTGTGGGTTGTTGTTACCTCCTAGGATGCAGAGCAAGAGCCATTGGGAAATGTTAATTCACTTAAAAGCTGGAGTCCCTTAGAGGAAAACGTAGGCAGAACACTCTATGACATAGATCACAGCAAGATCCTTTTTGACCCACCTCCTAGAGAAATAAAAACAAAAATAAACAAATTGGACCTCATAAAACTTAAAAGCTTTTGCACAGCAAAGGAAAACATAAACAAGAAGAAAAGACAACCCTCAGAATGGAAGAAAATATTTGCAAATGAAGCAACTGACAAAGGATTAATCTCCAAAATTTACAAGCAGTTCATGTAGCTCAATATCAAAAATCAAACAACCCAATCCAAAAATGGGCAGAAGACCTAAATAGACATTTCTCCAAAGAAGATATACAGATTACCAACAAAAACATGAAAGGATGCTCACCATCACTAATCATTAGAGAAATGGAAATCAAAACTACAATGATTGGGCTTCCCTGGTGGCACAGTGGTTGAAAGTCTGCCTGCTAAATCAGGGGACACGGGTTTGAGCCCTGGTCTGGGAGGATCCCACATGCCATGGAGCGGCTAGGCCCGTGAGCCACAACTGCTGAGCCTGCGCATCTGGAGCCTGTGCTCCGTGGCAAGAGAGGCCACGATAGAGGCCCGCGCACTGCGATGAAGAGTGGCCCCCGCTTGCCACAACTAGAGAAAGCCCTCGCACAGAAACAAAGACCCAACACAGCAAAAATAAATAAATTAATTAATAAACTCCTACCCTATCTTCTAAAAAAAAAAAAAAGCTACATTGATTTATCACCTCATACCAGTCAGAATGGCCATCATCAAAAAATCTACAAACAGTAAATGCTGGAGAGGGTGTGGAGAAAAGGGAACCCTCTTGCACTGTTGGTGGTAATGTAAATTGATACAGCTACTCTGGAGAACAGTATGGAGGTTCCTTAAAAAAAATGAAAATAGAACTACCATACCACCCAGCAATCCCACTACTGGGCATGTACCCTGAGAAAACCATAATTGAAAAAGGGTCACGCAATGGAAGAGACCATGACAGTGAGAGGCCTGTGCACCGCAATGAAGAGTGGACCCCACTCGCTGCAACTGGAGAAAGCCCTTGCACAGAAACGAAGACCCAACACAGCCAAAAATAAATAAATAATAAAAAAAAGAGTCATGTACCACAATGATCATTGCGGCTCTATTTACAATAGCCAGAACATGGAAACAACCTAAGTGTCCATCGACAGATGAATGGATAAAGAAGATGTGGCACATATATACATTGGAATATTACTCAGCCATAAAAAGAAACAAAACTGAGTTATTTGTGGTGAGGTGGATGGACCTAGAGTCTGTCATACAGAATGAAGTAAGTCAGAAAGAGAAAAACAAATACTGTATGCTAACACATATATATAGAATCTAAAAAAGAAAAAAAATGGTTCTGAAGAACCTAAGGGCAGGACAGGAACAAAGATGCAGATGTAGAGAATGGACTTGAGGACATGGGGATGGGGAAGGGTAAACTGGGATGAAGTGAGAGAGTGGCATGGACATATATATACTACCAGATGTAAAGTAGATAACTAGTGGGAAGCAGCCGCACAGGGAGATCAGCTCAGTGCTTTGTGACCACCTAGAGGGGTGGGATAGGGAGGGTGGGAGGGAGATGCAAGAGGGAAGAGATATGGGGATATATGTTTATGTATAGCTGATTCACTTTGTTATAAAGCAGAAACTAACACACCATTGTAAAGCAATTATACTCCAATAAAGATGTTAAAAAATAAAAATTAAAAAAAGCTGGAGTACTTCCGAAATGGATGGTGTTGGTTCACAGCTGACCTTAAGAGGTGATGGTGTAGCAGGTAAGGTAAATTCAAGCGATTATGAACAGAGGAAGCTCCTGATGACTTTATGTCCCTTTCCTTCCTGAACTCTTACCTACTGGCTTATACTCCATAACTTCTGGGGTGGAGAGAACCCAATGCCTTAAAGACTTTATATAGATACTCTTAGGCTTCCAGTTTCCAGAATCTTAGACCTTCCAAGTGAGTAAGTAAGTAAGACTTGGCTTGGCAGTGTCTTTACATCTGTGACTTTATCTTTTATTTGGATTCCATGTCCAAATAAAATGTCACTTAGGATTTTGTCTCTATGGATCTGGCTTGTTGGTTGGCCTGAGACATCTCTTGCTTTAAGGAGCGTTGTGCTGTATCCAGGTATAACACAAAATCTGGTATCCAGTCCAGAGGTGATGAGTATGCTGTGGGATAACAAGGGTCTTTTTTCCTTTTACCCCACCTGACCCTTCACATCCTTACCCGTGAAGGGGAGGGTGGCCCTTCAGTTCAAGGCAATCTGTATGAAGTAGGAGAGAAGTTTGTATTTTCTGTAAATGCCATTTCAAAACATCCAAGGGTAGATCCAGGGGTAGAGCCGGGAGTGATCTTCTTGACCTTATTACAAGGATAGTGTCAGGACAAAGCCCCAGGGACCAACAACTTGATGAGAGGGATTTCAGGCTGGCTTGATGTTGGTTTTGTATGAACTAAGAGGCAACTTGATGGGAAAAGTATAGACATGTTTTTAATCTTTATCTTATTACTTGCATCCTGGATCTGCTCAGCTGCTAGCAAGATTCTAACCTTTTTGGTGTGGGGGCTGAACCTGGGTCCCCTTCTGGATGGATGTTTGGTGCTCTGGTTAAAATGCTGCAATGCAGAGAAGGAGCAGAGCCCTGCATGTGGACCCCGAAGATAGAATTATAGGAGGGTGCTGGAAATACTTCCTGCAGCTCTGTCGAAGAGCCCGTGAAGTGACCTCACAAGCCTCTGCCCAATTTTGTCACCTTTCCCAAGGCAGCCCTTAGAGTCACCATAGGGGACTGGGCTGAGGATGTTATGGGAACAAAACATATGAGAATGACAGTGGCAGTTTGCTAAATTCCTGAGGTGTCCGGGAGAAACTTACACTCATTTTTCTTGTTCTTGTTGTTGTCATTGTCCCAGAGAGTGAGCATTCATTCAGCTTTGATTAAAATGTGCCCTTTTCCAACCACGATTTTATTTGTGCCTTAGTCAAACAGACGAATCCCTTAGAAGATATTATCAGGCCGGTGCAGTGAGAACTATTATGAAACTGTGACAGTTTCAAGACAGAGAGGTCTGAAGTAGCTGGCATGCTGTTGTTCATAATTCAGGAGCATTGGCAGAAGTCTTAGAAAATGAATGGATTTTCTTAACCTTATTACTTGCATCAGCATTAATAAGCCCTCTTTTTTTTTTCTTTTTTAAGAAGGAACATTCATTTCCACATTTCTATACAAAATATTTTCCCAGGGCTCTTACTATAATTTTAATAGTCACTTATGTAATAAACTTAAGATATTTCTGAGCATAGTTTTTACTCACAAACTAACCAGTTCCAGTTTGTCTGCTATTGGAAGCCTGAATAGGAGGAGCAAAGGACTCGAAAGAAATGACAAGACTCCATGCCCTTAGTCTCCATGTATGGGTTCCTCCTCAAGTTGCTTACAATGACCTGTGCATTCTGCTATTTCAGTTACCCATATTAGGGCAAGTAACCAGCTCATGGACTGGTTACTGACAGAGTGAGATAAAAATGAGAAGGTTTGTTGAAAGCAAGGCATCTAGTAACTGTTTTTCATAGACAAGGCAGCAAAACCAACTCATTGGATTCCCAAGGTTCAGCAAGTCCATCCTTGAAAGATCAGAGACTGGAGTTCTAGAATCTTCCTGCTTGAATAGGCAGTGTTCAAAATCACTGATACACATACACTTTTCAGTGCAGTAGTTAGGGGTCAATCTAAAGATTTTACCGAACTACAATTAAAAAGGGCTGACTTTGACTTTCCATTATAGGATCGTTTAATTATCTGGAGAATATATCCTATCAGAGAATACAAAAAATGCTTATTAAAATGTATTTTAAAATGACAAAGCTGGCAGGAAAGTAAGGGAAATTATACTAGGTTAGAAACAATGGGGAAGTGTGAATCTAGACAGATAAAAGAATTCTGGAACTGGCCTTTACCTGGGGGCATTTGTATAGTGGGTCACACTTTAATGGGCCACACTTATGCGTGGGCAGATAAAGGCTGAGTCTGAGGAGGGTAGAGGTCAGATCAGAGGCTCTTGAATAAGGCTGGTTCTTCTTTAAGAGTACTAAAAAAAAGCCCACTGCACAGAGGTAGCTGGAGAGATACTGTCTGCTTTTGCCTTCGCTCTGGGTGGAGTGAGGAAACACATTTGTCCAGAAAATTCCTAATTTCAACTCCACAGTCACATGAGTTTGGAGACAGAAATCATACTCTCCGTGGTATCCATGGAAAGTTTAGTCTAAAGTGCCACTGGATTGGTCGTACCTCCAGGTACCTGGCATAAAGAAACAAATCTCTAGAGGAAAACATTTTAAACCAAGACTTCAAAGAATTCCTACAGGTAAATTTTTGCAAAACATGATTGCAAAATTAAAAAAAAAATCACAAAACAAATGAAAAGTAAGCCACCATAAACAAGAGCCAGCTGAAAGAACAAATAACAGAATCAAACTTCTGAGAATAGAGATGTTGGAATATTCAGATACCAAATTTAAAATTATCATGTTATAATATTGTCTAAGGAAGTAAAAGAAGGTATGACAAAGGAACACATATCTATTGAAAATAATCAGTTATTTGAAAAAGAACTGAAAGAGAACTTTTATGAATAAAAAATATAACTCCAAGTAGAAATGCTATACAAGTTCAACAGCAGCTTAGACAAAAATGAAGAAAAGTACACCTGTTTGTAAACTGGAGGGTATCTCTAAAGAAATCGCTCAGAATGAAGCATAGAAAAACAGATGGAAAATATTACAGGGAAATTTAATAAATGTTGGAATCACAGTAATAATGTCTAATTTGTTGGACTAAGAATGAAGGTGGAACCAAGTCATTGGATAACAATTTATAAATCAGGAAGGAGGATGATGAGAGTAAAAACATTCTAAGATCATTATGTCTTTGTAAAGATTGTAAAGATATTTAGACCTTAGTAAATATAAATATTGATATTAAATTTTCCAAGGTAATCACCGAAGAATGGAAGTAGAGTTTGTATCTTCCAATCAAAGAATGGGAAAAAATAGAATAAAGGGGAAAAATAAGAAATAAACCTCAGTCAGTCCTAAAGAAATCAAGTTAGAAGGAGGAGAAAAAAACAAGAACATGGAAGATATTGAGGCAAAGAGGAAGCACAAACAAGGCAGTAGAAAGTAATCCAGTTATATTAGTAATCATACAAGTGTAAATGTGCTAAACAACCTAGTTAAAATACAAATATTTTCAGATTGAATTCTTAAAAGTCCTACAATTTTCTGTTGACAGGAGATTGAACGTCTCATGCAGTTTATAAGAATATAGGAAGAGTAAAAGTAAGGGAATGGAAAAAGATATGCCAGGAAATATAAAGCAAAAAAGAAAACTGGTGTAGTTATATTAACTAGAAAAAGTGGACTTTAACGTAGAAAACCCTACTAGAAATAAAGACGCTTCCTATATGTTGATAAAAGTTTCAAGTTTTCAGAAAGATACTGATAATAATTTATAATGTAGAAGTGCTTAATAACATAGGTTCAAAATACATAAATCAAACTAAATGTAAAATCAAACTAAAATATGAGCAGAAATCAACAAATCAGCTATCATAATGGGAGAATTTAATTTTCCTCTCTTGTAACTGATAAATAAAGCAGAACAAAATCAATAAGGGTATAGAAGATTTGAAAAATATAATCAACCATCTTGAGCTGGTTATATTTTTTTAAGACAGACTTTATTTTTTAGAGCAGTTTTAAGTTCACAGCCAAATTGAGTGGAAAGTACAGAGATTTCCCATATACATCACACATTCATAGCTTCCCCCCATTATCAATATCCCCCACTAGAATGGCACAGTTGTTTGTTACAATTGATGAACCTACACTGACATTTCATTTTTACCCAGTGCCTGTAGTTTACAATAGGGTTCATTCTTAGTGTTGTACATTCTATGGGTTTGGATAACTGTATAATAGCATGCATCCATGTCTTTATACAATTATCTTTTGAACACTGCTTCCAACAATGGGAGGAAAGAAATATATTTCTAATATATTTATAACTATTTAAAAATATGTATTTTTCTTAGCTCAAGGAACATTTACAAAAAATGAACATGTTCTAAGCCATAAAGCATGTTTCAACAAATTTTAAAGGTGGTTTCTTGTATGCTGCATTCTCTGACCTCAGCTTTGAAGAGCTTAGAAGAGAAACTCATGTAATGATACTGCAAAGGAGTCAAGCTTTTTATAAAGTTATCTGCTTTTCTTAATACCTGGTTCTATTAAACAGACAAGGCATAGGCCAATTTCTCTTTGAAGACAGTGTGAAATATGAGATCAAAGGGAAGATCTTATTTGTGGGAAGGTGAGGAAAAAAATAATGCTAGAAACTTCCCTGTGATCCAGGCATGTTATCAATTTCTAGTTTCTTGTGCTACAGAGGTATTTCAAAATTTTGTAGTCTTACTGCTGTGCAAAACTGAAAATGCTAATATTTTCAGGTTGTTTTAAAAATTAAAAATTTAATTCATAAGGAACTAAAAGGGGGTGAAGGCACTCAGATAAAAAAAACAAATAGTATCTGAAACCCCCCAAAATATAGCACCAAAGAACGGCTTTTGATTTTTCTCTTATAAGATGTCAATTATTATTTCAATCAGGCTGATTTACTTTTCTTATTTTAGCCTTTTCCCATGGCCAGCTTGAAAAGAATTACATTGTTTAAACAGATTTTAGTGCAATTCTTCAAAAGAGGGGTTGTTCAGGGTTTGTTTTGTTTTGTTAACATTCAACAAATAGCATTTTGCCTTTGTGTTGTTCTGCTGATTTGATGCAAAGTCTCTCTAATCTCAAAGCCTTTGGGATTGCATTTGCTTTAAGCTTTACATAATATGAATTCAATAGATATACCTGTTAAATTTTAACATTATATAGGGATTTATAATTGTTGAAAAAATATTTCAGAAACCTTAAATATAAATGCCAAAGCCAAAATTAGATTATCTTTAAGTTAATTACTCTAAGCCTCAGTTCTTCAGCTTCAAAAAAAAATTGTGTTGCTCTTGTCAAAACTGTCCTATTAATATAGCATAGTTTAAATTTTTTGATATAAAAATTTGAAACATTAATGAATTATTATTATAGCAGAAATCAGGTAACAAAAAGTAATAAAATTACTTCAGTAGAATCTTAGATCTAAAGTAATTTGAGAAGAACCATAAATAGAGAATAAGAGAAAATATTTCAAATATGGGTTCAGGAAAATATTAAATAAAGTTCAATGAAATTCTCTATAGTTCTGCATCTAGCATTATTCTGGTTCCTATGAGGCTTATTAAGAAAGTAAGTAGTATGATTTTTAAGTTAGAATTAACCAAGTGTTAAATTGGGGTTCATGAGAACAGCAAGATTCAGGGTAGGAGAGAATGATATGAGTTGGAGATGTTAGGAAGTTACATAAAATAAATAGGTGTCCTTGAAGGATAATAAGTCATATGTGAAAAAAGAGGCCAAGGGAGGAACAATGAGGAGAGGGGAACAGAATGAATATGTTGTGTTCTATATGGGATGGTAATTTTCTTCAAATTCACTCATCCTTAGAGAGCATCTGATAAAAATACTCTCCTTTAAAAGGCAAGTTACCTCCAAATATATTTGAATTTATGTGCATGGTCTTTTAATTTCATAAGAGAGGTGAACCATCACAGTTGCAAAGGTATCATAAGGATTTTTATGTTGATCATTCTTTTTATCATTTTTAATGTGGGATACCCCTGTTAAAAATTTCTCATAAATCTGGTAGTGCTTGGAAAGTCGTTGCTTTTTTTAGAGACTCCTTTTGTGTGTGTGTGTAATTTTGAAACCATTTTTCTCTTTTTTGAATTATTAGAAGGGTGAGACATTGGAAACATCAAGGATCATACATAAGCCAATTCAAAAAACATTACTTCAGAGACTTTGGGGGAAACATGAAATATCTGCCAGTGAACCAGCAGGCAGGTGATGTGATGTTTGCCAGAATGCTGCAGGAACTGTAATGAACATGACTGTTCCAAATACACTTGTTATTATTCAAATCAGAAAATGGTAACCTCATTTTCTGTCTCAATAGAATCCCTCTATTATGATGGTTGTACATTTTATAGATGTAGAAAGTCTTTTTTTAAATTTTATTGGAGTATAGTTGATTTACAATGTTTTGTTTCAGGTGTACAGCAAAGTGAATCTGTTATACATATATCAACTCTTTTTTAGATTCTTTTCTCATATAGGCCATTACAGAGTACTGAGCAGAGTTTCCTGTGCTATACAGCAGGTTCTTGTTAGTTACCTATTATATATATAGTAGTGTGTCTATGTCCATCCCAAACTTCCAGTTTATCCCTCCCCCACCCATTACCCCTGGTAACCATAAGTTTGTTTTCTACATCTGTGACTCTATTTCTGTTTTGTAGATAAGTTTATTTGTACCTATTTTTTAGATTCCACATATAAGCGATATCATATGATATTTGTCTTTCTCTGTCTGACTTACTTCACTCAGTATGACAATCTCTAGATCCATCCATGTTGCTGCAAATGGCATTATTTCATTCTTTTTTTATGGCTAATATTCCATTTTGTTTATGTACCACATCTTCTTTATCCATTCATCTGTCTATGGACATTTAGGTTGCTTCTGTGTCCTGGCTACTGTAAGAAGTGTTGCAGTGAACATTGGGGTGGATGTATCTTTTCGAGTCATGGTTTTCTCTGGATATATGCCCAGCAATGGGATTGCTGGGTCAAATGGTAGTTCTATTTTTAGTTTTTTAAGGAACTTACGTACTGTTCTCCATAGTGGCTGTATCAATTTACATTCCCACCAACAATGTAGGAGGGTTCCCTTTTCTCCACACCCTCTCCAGCATTTATTGTTTGCAGAGTTCTTATGATGGCCATTCTGACCAGTGTGAGGTGATACCTCATTGTAGTTTTGATTTCTCTAATAATTAGTGATGTTGAGTATCTTTTCATGTGTTTTTTAGCCATCTATGTGTCTTCTTTGGAGAAATGTCTATTTAGGTCTTCTGCCCATTTTTGGATTGGATTGTTTGTTTTTGTGATATTAAGCTGCATGAGCTGTTTGTATATTTTGGAGATTTTTAGAGACTCCTTGGTAGACAAATTAAATGGTGGTGGTTGCCGATTTTTTCCCCATCATGCTTGAGGAGATGCAGTAACTGGGGGAAGGGGGCAATTCAAAGATGAAAGAGAAGACTTGAAGTATGAAAGGTCATTCTATTGATTAGCAATAGGGTCAAATTTTCATCTGAGCAAGAGCTGATTCATCATAGGAGATAGGCTTCTGAGAACCAACACAGAACAAAAAGCTTCTGTTTTTTTTGTTGTTGTTTCTTTGTTTGTTTATCTAAAGAATTTATAAATGTAACCTATGTGCTTCCATGTTGTGCTGAATCCAGAGGCATAGGGCTTCTCAATTTAACTCCCTACCCAAGTTGCCCTTTTGCCCTTGTGAGATCTAAACATTTTGGGGGCAATTATTGAGAACTTATTAGTAGTCTAGAATTTTTCAACTTTTCTAAATATTCTCTGAATATTCAAAAGTAGTGTATATGCTGTGCAAATACAAATTTTGGTATATACCTCTTATTAATTCTATTATATTAATTTATTTGTCAAGAACTGAGTTATATAAAATCTGTCATAATTGGACTATGTATATTTATGATTTATCATTGTTTTTCTGATAATTTGGTTTCATTATATCTATCATATTTTATTCAGCCTTCTGATTTTTTAAACATTTCTTTGTTTCCCTTTTATTTTTCTGTTGTCTAGGTTTTCTTGGCAATTTTCTAGTTTTGCTTGACATTTCTATTCTTCTGGTGGTTATTTGGACTCATATTTTTCTCTCTATGTTAAAAATAGCATTTTATAGCAGCTTGAGTGCCCACACCATTCCAGTTAGCAAGCTGAGTCTCTTACATATATTATTTAATTTTTGCAACAGCCCTGTAGATATTAATACCCCAATTTATTGATGAGAAAATGAAGTTAAGTCATTTGCTTGAGAGCACAAAGCTGATAATTGGCAGGGCCAGAGTTTGAACCCACTCCTCCGTGGCTTCTTTTATCCACTAAATTCTATCATCTCCTTAGTTTAAAATATTTTTCACTCTGTCTTTTTTCCCATCTCAACTTGTTTTAACTAACATGAGCTATTAGATCTAGAACCTTATATTAGTTTCTTTCTTTAGGTATAAAGTTTTCTTTTAAGGGTTATTTATATTTACATTAAATTTCACAATAATCTTGATAAAACTACTTAAACAGAATATGACATTTTACTGGTTATATTGCTTTCCTTTCTTTGCAGTTAATCATTTTTTGCTGTCTTTGAGAGATACTCTTCTATCTTCTTAAAATTTAAAACTTTATTCAGAATCTCTAAAGTTGTGGCTCTTTAATTTTTCTATACAATTAAATATATTAGGGTACTAAATGGACCTTTTCTATGTGAAAATTCATATCTTCTTTTCTTTGTTCTTTCAAATCAGGGATGTTTTCTTCTCTTATTTATTTAGTTGTTGCTTCTCCTCTGGCCCTTCTCTCCTCTTAAAGTACTTTACGCTAGATGTTCTGGATACCTCCCATGCTGACAGTATTTTGTTCAGTGTATTTATCCTTCTTTGTAAATTTCCACTGAATTCTGGGAGCATTTGCAAACATGTCTTGTAATTTATTTGCTTGTTTTTGGTGTTATCTAATTAATTTCACTTTACTACCTCCAGTAAAATTCATCTCTCTTGATTTTCACATGAAAACTATTTTTCCTAACTCATGTCATTCTTTTTTTATACAGGCAAATACTATTGAGAGCACAAATAAATTACTTTCTGCAAACTTTAAAGTATTTGTAATAGTACAGTGCAGTTGTTATGATCCCCCAAATTGTTCACTTTCTTTTAAACTACTAAAATGTTTCTGTTGTCTAGTAATTTTTTTTCATTTTTCATCCTCACAGGTGGATGTATTTTTTTTTTAATTTTTGAATTTTATTTTATTTATTTTTTTATACAGCAGGTTCTTATTAGTTATCCATTTTATACACATCAGTGTATACATGTCAATCCCAATCGCCTAATTCATCACACCACCACCACCCTCCCATCACCACTTTCCCCCCTTGGTGTCTATACATTTGTTCTCTACATCTGTGTCTCAATTTCTGCCCTACAAACCAGTTCATCTGTACCATTTTTCTAGGTTCCACATATATGTGTTAATATATGATATTTGTTTTTCTCTTTCCGACTTACTTCACTCTGTATGACAGTCTCTAGGTGGATGTCTTTTATGTCTAGTAGCCACAGTTGAGCTGTGTTCTGTCAGAGATCATTTCTTTAGCTCCTATAGTTCCAGAAAAAGAGGAAAGTAGAAGTTTGTATTTTTTGATGTTTCAATTTTGGCCATGAAAGAGAGGCGTAGAAGCACTTTGATGTCTGGAGCCTTCATTATTATAGCAAAGAATTCATCTGTTCAACAAGTATTTACTGAGGGCCAGCTCTTTGTCTGACACTACTGGGCACTGAAGATATGATGATGAATATTCCATACCCAGTCCTTGCTCTTATTTGGTTTATAAACTTTTAGAGAAGTCATATATCAGATAATTACACAGAAATCTACTTAAGTACCAAGAGTGGTAAGGGTTATAAAAACTTAATGGGTTCCTGGTGAATTGGAAGGACTGACAGGAGACTATTGTTCATAGTGTCGTGACCATAGAGAATAGTCCAGGGAGGTAGGAGAGGTCAGATCATGCAGGGCTGCTTGGGACACATTAAGGACAATAATGAGAATTGTCCAATGAGAATAATCCAAAACCAGTGGAAAGATATGAAGTGGGTGGATGGTGTATTTAAACTTATAGTTTTAAAGGCCCACTCTAGCTTCCATTGTGGGGGACAGATTGTAGGGACCAAGTGGATATGGGACACCACTTTAGAATGTTCTTGCAGCCTTCCAGACAAGACATAATTGTGGTTTGGACCAGGCTTGTTGTAATGGAGATGGAACTAAGTGAACAAATTTAAGGAATATTTAGGTGGGACAGTATTATTAAGAGAAATGGATAACTGATTCATTGTGGGGATGAGAAAAAAGGATTTCATTTCCTTTTCTGTCACAATAGCCTACCACTGACGTGACCCTTCTCTATCTGGCACTGCCTGCCTTAGTAACAATGACTTTACTTAGCCCACTGTCTACTCCAAGTGGGAATAAGACTAAGAATGGGCCTCTCTTCATTCCACTATTTAGCGAAGTTAACGGCAGATTCTAAATGTCCCTATTTCCATCCTACTTGACAATTCCTGCTTCTAGGAGTCACAAAGTCATATGGCATTGAGAGTGCAGGTTCTAAAGCCAGACTGGGCTTGATATTTGTTTCTGCTACTTACTGTGAGAGTGATTTAGGGCAAATTGCTTTATTATTCTTGCCTCAGATTTCATACCTGTAAAATGGGCATAATTCTAGCATCCACTTCCTTGCAATGTTGTGAGGCTTGAGTTACTGTTTATAAAGCACATGGAACAGTTTCTGGCACATTTTAAGTATTCTAATGTTAGTTACAAATGTTATTGCTCTGATTTTGGGGTGGCTGGGAATATTGCCCACTCACTTTCCTGGCAATTGCTTCTATTCTTGCAGGAGTTTTTTTCTCTTATGTGGTTCCACGTATGCCATCGATGACATAATTAAAAAAATTTTTTTTTTCTGCCTTATGAGTAGTACACAATGCTTTTCCTCTATTAAAAATACTCTTTGCCCACTTAATTGGTAAATTAGACTATGATCACTGCCTTAATAATAAATTCTAAACTAACTCTTAATGGTTACCAAATTGTGCCTTTCTGCCATATTTAGTTATTAGATGGTAGAGAACTGATGTAGTATGTCTAAGAAACTGGCCTGTGGACATCAGCAGGAGGCAGATATGTGACATAATGAACAGTTACAGAAGGAAAATATATCAGCATTCAATCAGAGAAACAGCCACTAGGAGATATATATTAAGAGATTTATTGCATGACTTTGGCTTATGTAATGGTGAGGGCTGGCTAGATAAGTCTGAAATCCACAGGGCAGGCTGTCAAAAAGGGTAGGATGGAGCTCTCTGGCTCAAGCTGAAGCTGCAGTCCACAGGCAGAATTTCTTCATCAAGGAATGATCACTTCCAATCTTAAGGTCTATCAGCTGATTGAGTTGGGAGTACCCTGATTATCTAAAAATAATCTCCATTAGTTTCAGTCAACAGATGATAGACTTTAATTACGTCTACAAAGTGTCTTTGGCAATATCTAGAATAGTAGTGTTTGATTGAATAACTGGGGACTATAACCCAGCCAAGTTGACACATAAAACTGACCATCACAGAAAACAATACTTAAAATCTTTCAGAAACTGTTTTTCTGTTTTGAGGGAAGGCTATATGGTCCAGAAATACAATCTTTGGAAATCAATTTCAAGTGACTGGAAAGCTTTTTCTAATACTTGAACTTTACTGTATGAATTTTTAAAATTACTGATGAGTTTTGCTATTTCAGATATTTGTGCTGTATTAATTGACTACCCTTCTTCCTCCCACTATACCTTTTTCAAACACAATTTACTGCATTCTGATTCAGGTGACAGAGGCATCCATTAATTTTTGGTTGTGCAAGCTTCTGAATTGCTTTGTTTTCCCATAGTTTTTTGAAAAAGAATACCACCACCCACTTTCACTTTTTTGTAAACTTTTCTTCTTAAACATAGGAGCAGCTACAGTGTCCTCTCTCTCTCTCTCTCTTTTTTTTTCCATCTTCAATTTTAGGTCCCTGAATAGGCTTCTATGTAGTACTGCTCAACCTTATCCATTGCTACCTCATGCAGAGGGCTGGTTCCAGATTTGTTGTCTTTCAGGTGTCTCTGGCCAGCAGCAGAGCCAGTCAAGAAAATAATCCTTTTACACTGTGTGGGTGGAGTTTGTTGATCTTACAAAAATAAGACGGGACACATTCTGAGCTGAGACTGTCTCATCTATGCTGCTTTAGTTGTCTGATTTTAATTTAGAATGTTCACTTTTAGTTAGCTTGGTTTTAGTAGGTTAAAATGAACTGGGGGTGAAACCAATACAGTAGAGTCTAGGGGAATCAGTGACTTATTGATGCCAGTCAGGACAGCATGCTGTGTGGAGAGGAGTTCCAAGAATCAAGGAACAAGAGGGCTAAAACAAGTATCAGGAAGCCAAATGAAGGTCAGTGGTGTAAGAGAAAGAGAAATCTCAGGGAAATGGCAAAAGCCATAAAAGGAAACAAATAGGGAGCAAATTTTAAAACAAATGATGTGGTATCTGGAAAAATATGTCTAAAGGACTTCAAGAAAGGCCAGTTTATTTTCTTCATCTGTGATACACTGAGTTCATTAGCATTACATTTGATCAAAAACTTCAAAGAATTGTTTCTTCAGGATTAGTTTTTTTTTAATTTGCCATTAATCTATTCCCCCTCTATTCACTCAAATCAGTATTTTCCCATTGGTTTATTTTATTTTAAAAATACAGTTAAGACCAGTGATTCTCAAAGCGTGGTCCCTGGACCACTGCACCAGATTACCTGGGAACTTGTAGAAATGCTGATTGTCAGGCTGAGTCCCAGACCTATTGGATTTAGAAACTCTGGGAGTGGGGCCCAACAGTCTGTTTTATCAGGCCCTCTAGAAGCTCAAGTTTAAGAACTACTAGTTAAAACAAGTATAAAAACTGTCTTTAAGAATGCCAACGTTAAGCGTTACAATACCAAACTTTTCATTTCTTGAGGTTCTATTAGAGGATACTGAACCTAGTGCCTAGTCCATTACTTCTTAGAGGTCTGTTTCATTCCCAGTGTCATCTAGACCCACTTCCAGTACAGGAATCTCTTTCTCACTCCTGAAGGGCTGAACAGAATTTTTATTCTTGCCTGCTAAGTGGAAGTACAAAAAGTTTTTCTAGGATTTCTGGTCCTTTTTATCTTGTTGCTATCCTGAAAATAAATTCAATTTCTCTGCTGGTGTGAAGCACACATACAATTCTTATTTTTAGGGATTTGATATATCGCAAATGTTCTTTGGGTTCATTTCAGTTGAATTTATAATTAGGCTCCCTAATACACTCATGCTGGGAAATGACTCTATCAACCTTTTGAAGTGACTCACAGCACATTTTCCTCAAAGGGATCCTCTTACAGAAGCTGTGTATTTTTGATCATTCTTGTTCTATAGTTTTCTGTAGTTTCTACAGTATGAAACATAAATTAGACTAACCAGTAGTATCTACCTCCTTTCAGTGTCCTCTTCCATTCCTCTGGATTACTGTATTATTTTAGCCCAATATTGTCTTTTTTTTCTCTTCTGTTATCCTGTCAGATGTCAGATACACTCTCTGTGTGTCTTACAGATTCCTTTTTTACATCCCGGAATGAAAAGAGGATGGGGTAAATGCAGAAGCAGGATAATTTTGCTAGTTGAAAACTAAGGAATTTCTAATGGCTTTAGTTTTCCCTTTGGAATAGGAGGTGAGGTAATTTGTTTAGATAGGGGGAAGTGAGTGAATTGGAAATATAGGTATATTGGTAGTTAAAATATGGGAATACTCCTAAGCTATGCTAAGAGTCCCCATTTGCCTCTGTTTTTGTGTCCCACCCTTACCCAGGATCCCTAGACCTTTCCATGATCCAGCATCTAGAGGGTAGCACTGTCTGACCGCAAAGCTACATGCAGCCCCGGTTCTGATCAGCGGATTCCCATTCCTTACTGGTAGCTAAATATTTTGAAGATTACTTGATCAGAGATTTTCTGAGAGAGGAAAATATTTGAATAGGTGTTGTATATAGTGGGACAGCAGAATGGCCACAGAAATTCAGTAGAATTCCTGAAGGTCATATCAAGGGCTCAGTTGCTGGTGATTGTTATGACTTTATGGTTTTCATCATTATAGGATTTTCTCAGGTGAAGGCAAGGAGAAAGGAAGTAGTTGAGTTGATGAGGCTTGGGGTTTTGCTAGAAGGGTTCAATAAAAATACAAACAGGCAGAAAATAATTCATATTTCTACCATATCAAGCAAATCTGTGAAAAAAAATGGGTAAAATTATGACCAGTATGGTGTCCTTTTAATGAAAGCTAAAGATGTCTAAAATACTCTGTTGGGAGTCTTCTCAATCCATGTGTCTGTATCTCACATTGTCTTTGAACTGCTTTATAACTCTGCAAGTTGTAGAAAATTGATGGTGATGCAAATTATTTTTGTCCATAAAGATGCAAACAGACTTTATCCAGTGGAGATGTAAATGATGCTTATCATGTGGGTATTCATTGTTTTTACAACTATGAGCAAATTCATTTCAGCATTTTTGATTGCCTATATTTGTGTTTGTTCTTCAGACTCTTCTTTGGTTTTATATATCTTACTGGATTCCTCATTAATTAATGAGTTAAATAAAATCTTTGACAGGGGCTTCCCTGGTGGTGCAGTGGTTGACAGTCCGCCTGCTGATGCAGGGGACGTGGGTTCATGCCCCGGTCCGGGAAGATCCCACATGCCGCGGAGCGGCTGGGCCCGTGAGCCATGGCCACTGAGCCTGCGCATCCGTAGCCTGTGCTCTGCAATGGGAGAGGCCACAACAGTGAGAGGCCCGCATACCGCAAAAAAAAAAAAAAAAAAAAAAAATCTTTGACAGATGTTTATTTTATGTTTGCATGAGAATCATGATGATATCTATATACCTATATCTATCTATCTTATAACGAACAGTTCAAGCTTCTCTTTTTCCACTGGTCAGGCTGGCATTGTCTGCCAACGGATGCATTCATTTGTTAACTTGATCATTCAACAAGTATTTATAGAACACTTACCATGTGCTAGCTCCTGGGTTTGGTTTAATGTCTCTATGGACAGCTCATGCCCTGACCTCTTGACCCCACTCACCATACTGACACCTTAACATCCATCACTTGCTAGAACAACTTATTTGCTATGACCATGTATCATTTTTCTTAATTTTTTAGAAAGAAACACTTTTTTTTTTGAGAAGTAGACATGGGACCAGAACCAAGACTTCCTCACTCATGGCTTGGTGCCCTCTTCATGCCTCCTTATAGGTCCCCATCCTGGGATGGGTAATGCCAAGCCAAATACTTATCAGTTTAATTTGCCTTCTAGAAAGGCAGAATGGAGCTCTAGTGATCAGGGGAAGTTTACATGAATAAAATAAGCAACAGACGTCTGTAAGTTTACCAAGGAAGTGCAGTGAAGTAAGAAGAGCTGAGCAGAGGGGTTTTTGTGTACTTGCTAAATGTTTGCTCCCTTGCCATTTTCCTCAGAGACCCATTTGCTTCTCTTTTCAGTCTGGCTTGATCCATTTATATTCATTTGAATGTTTGTTTCTCTTTTTCCTTGTTCATTTTCTCTGTAGCCTTCAGTCATTCCTGACAAGGTGATTTTAGCCTCATTTTTTGTTGGTTCTTATTTCATTTTCTTTCAAGAGATGAAAAATTCTACTTTTACTGGGAAAAAAAGTATAGTACTTCATAAAACTTTCAGTCTTGCAAATTAGAAAAAAGATTTGTTGCTATATTAGGAAAGGTGGAAAGACTCTTGATAGAATAAAGAGAGATTAGTTATATTAGGAAAAAGAAAAAAAAGACAGAAAGATGGTTCAATTAGAACCGCTGTCACCAAAAATGTATTTTAATATATTATCTTCAAATTAAAATACTTCACAAATTTTAAAATAGCTGTCCCCATGCCAACTCGTAGTAATAACATTCCTCTGATTTGTTCGAGGTAAAGAAATGAAATCCTCCTGGGTGTTTTTGATGAAAGCACTGAAAGTAAATTACACTTGAAAATTGTGTGCTCTTACAAATAGATAAACAGAATCTTTAAAAACATACGACATGCTTTGAATATTTCACTCAAGTGCAGATTACTTTTTGAAAAAAGTAGTTGCACAGAAATGAATTTGCAAACTGAATTGAGTTGTAAATTTAAAGAGTTATGCAGTCAGATCAGTTATAAATTTCATTTGGTAACAATTTCAGATATATTAAAGACAGATCCAAATTTAACGGCAGGATAGTAAGGATAAGAAGACTAGTTTAAGGATTTCATGGAAAACATGTTTTGGGGCAAAACATGTCTTATAAGACTCAGAGGAGATTATTCAATAAAAATAAGTTTAAAAAGAAAAGACAACAGACACTATCAAGTTTATCCAAGGCTCCAGGGATTGATTTTTCAACATGAGCTCAAGGAGATGGGTAGGGCATTATATATGGCACTGATAAGGCTTTAGCAGGGTAAGCCAGTTAATCTCCTTTGTAGTCGTCCTGTTCCTAAAGCAGTTCACCTCTTTCCCTATGTTCTCCCTGCAATCTTTGATGGTCAGGCATATGCCCAGAGAAAACTTCATAGCGGTGGATCCTGAATCAGGTAGATCAACTTTGCCTATGTTGAAATGAATGCAGCAATTCCTTCAGTAGAACTAGTTTCTGAGACTCTAACCCAGGTGATATGAACAATCACTGTCGCCACTGAGTTAATTCCCCTCTTCTATCTGCTAATTTAACTGGAAATTTAAAAAAAATTATTTACTCATATATGCTCTTCCTTTGATGACAAATTTTAGATATGGGTAAAGGCTGATTTAAATACTTAAGTAATCAGCTTGGTGCTTTGTGTCCACCTAGAGAGGTGGGATAGGGAGGGTGGGAGGGAGACGCAAGAGGAAGGGGATATGGGGATATATGTATATGTATAGCTGATTCACTTTGTTATACAGCAGAAACTAACACACCATTGTAAAGCAATTATACTCCAATAAAGATGTTAAAAAAATAATAAAATACCTGCTTAAGTTATTTATCAAAATAAGTAAATAAATAAATATTTAAGTAGAAAAAGAGTGACAGGAATATGGGGAATAAGACATGAAAGACATTGAGAAGGAAGAGCAACTTGAACGTGTGGTTGACCTGTTGATGTAGGTAGGCATGGAGGAGATATCGATGAGGGTTTCAAGTCTTGAAAACTTGGAGGGGTTTTATGACAGAGTAGGTGGTTGCCAGTTTCAAATAATTCAAAGAAATCAAAAGGGACTACACTTTTAAAAGAATCACTAAATTTGTTCACTTAGAGGTCATTGGTGATGTTTGAGATGATAAACAGAAATTTATTTCTCATAGTTCTGGAGGCTGGGAAATCCAAAGTCATGGGGTCAACAGATTTTATGTCTGGTGAGGGCCTGCTTCCAGGTTTGTAGGTAGCTGTCTTTTTACTGTATCTTTACATGGCAAAAGGGGCAAGGGTGCTCTCTGAGACCTCTTATATAAAAG